>NC_135232.1:609731454-610047954 GCF_051348905.1 Ranitomeya variabilis
TTGCAGTGAGCATGAAGGAAGTTGTAGCAAAGGAGAGGATATCAGAAGGGGACCAGCCCTACACAGGCTGCCTCCTTCTGAGGCGCAGAATCCCGGTGGCCGGAACACCGAGGGAGTAAGGACCTTTATGCTTTGCTCCAGAGACTGGCAGGACAGCTAATTGCAAGTTACCTGTCCGCTCTACACCCAGGAGGCACGATGGCAACTCATGAAGGCCGTGGCGTGCTAGAGTCCCTATAAACAGCCTCAAGCCACCAGTCATATGGGTTTGTCCTATCTGATAATGGGGGACAGAGAGAAAGACATTACATCTGTGAGACCCTTATGTGAAGCCATAGGCAGTAAGGGACTACACCTGTAGTGTCCTGGACTGTGGATGCTGAAGTCTTCAGTAAAGGTAAAGCAACTGCAACCTTGTGTCCTCCTTCTTCTCTGCGCCTCTCACCATCCACCATCTACACACCGGGAAGCCCTGGGGACATACTTCACCTGTGGAAAGGTATACCATCTAGCTGCCATAACATCACCCCAGCGGACCCCTTAAACCAGCGTCGGTCAACCTGACCGAATACCACAGGTGGCGTAACGAACACAAATTTTATCCCTTTAAAGACCTTTCCCTTTTGCACGGATGTCCCAGGGCCACGGACCGGGTGAGCCACCGTGACATCCCCCCTGTGAACCGCAGGGCCCGGTACCGAGTACCCCACAGCCCCATGGGGGCGGTCCAACTTTGGCGTCACGAACAGGATCTTCTAAACCCCGTAAATCGGGTCATGTGCGCTTAGAGACTGTGCCAGAATTGTGCTTGGACTGTGATTTATTGAAAGACTGTGTATTGCAAAAGACCGCCAAAAATTGCTGCCAAAACTGCCGCCATTACAGCACCATGAGGAGTGCTGGAGAAGGGCGTCCCATCATGGGCGGGAACTAACTGAGAGCGCGAAAAATAATGGCCGCCCAGTCTAAATATCTAATCCTAAATGGCGGGTGGAGACCAAGAAGAAGGAATCGCCCCTGGAGGAGAGAGCGGGAAAGAGACCTGGACAGAGAGAGCCACGTGGAGGACACCATAGCCAGCGGTCCAGAACTGGAGTGTGGGGTGGAAGCAGAGGACTCCCCCAGCCACCTGGAAAGACACCGCGGCCAGGCATCACCAGTCGGCCCTGAATCCCTGCAGGCCGGAGTGGAGGAGCTCATTGACCAGCTCCTGCAGGTGCAGCTGAGCGCCAAGGCCACGTATTGGGTGGCGCCCGCGGAAGACTCAACAGCACCACTTCCAGCACTGCTTCCAGCACCGCTTCCTGCTATACAGTCTCCGCCACCAGCAGGACCAACCAGCACCGGAGACACCACTGTGGCAGGTAAGAACGCCAGCCCTGCCCCGGTGACCGAGGAGCTGTTAGCAGGCCCCGTAGCAGCGTCACCTCCCCGCGGGTCCAGCCGGCTCCAAAATTTTGAACCATGGGACCAGGCCATGTGGATGCAGCAGTTATTAAAGGCCCCAATTCAACCTGCCAGCCTACCTGGAGAGGTGTACGCAGAAAAGACCATTTACTGCTGGGTGAACCCTGGTCGAACCTTATGGGGTTCCCCGGGACCGCTAAACTGAAGGGAGAAACTTTGGAGGTCCTGAGCTGGGACAAGTACCAGAGCCAACTCGCCCGTAAATGGGAGGCACAGGAGGAAGAACACCAGGCCCAGCACAGAGCCTTTGACGAGCAGGACCTGCGAACCAAAGCCCAGACCCGAAAGAACTACCAAGCAAACCAGGCCCTGCTGAAGCAGGGCACTGTAGTGGCTTTTAGACTACAAAAAGGCTGGGGGTCTATTAAAGAGTCGGGTCTCTATGCGGAGATCTTTGTCAACAGGAGGGACGTGGAGTCCCACCTGTGGGAAGGACACCCGGATAGGGATCTGTACCCAGGGGATCGTGTCACCTACACCAGACACTTTGGCGAAAGGGGTTGGTATGCCTTAAATGTCCATAAACACAGGGACTCCATGCCCAAGTCACCCAGCTCCAAGACACCAGCAGTGTCGCCTCGTGTGGTAACAGCACCCCCTTGTGCTAAAGCAGCTGCCACTACCACTACCCCTACTGTCACCCCTGCTTGCACTACTACAAAGACTAAATGTGTGCACCATTACTACTACAGAGACTGCAGTAGCCACAGGACCAATAATCACCTGCACTCCCGCTGCAGTGGGACAGAGGTCAGTGGGCACTCAGACCCCCGTCTGGAGTGAAGGAGCCCCATGCGTAGTACCTGGTAGCTGCCCATACCCGAAGGGACTGCCTCCGCCAGTGCTACCTCCGGAACTGCTATAATAGAAAGTTTGAAAGCTGACTGTAAATAGTTCACTGTTGCCTTTTAGCTGCTAAACCCTATCAGGGTTTCCATTTAAAGGGGTCCTCAGTTCTAAGAGGATCCTATGTTCTGCACATGTTTTGCACAGTTGCCTTTCATTTAAAAGGACATTAGAGTCATGGATGGAGAATGATTCACAAACTGTCATGTATATAGTTTGCACCTTCTTAAAGGTGTTTCCTACTGGTTTTACAAGAGGAAACTTTTACAGAGACTGCTTCTATAGAGACTGTTTCTAACGTTGCTTGAAGGTGTTTTGTCTTCCAGAGACCTGAAGAAAATCCCGTTTGGCGCGGCAGGATTCCAGGACTGGATACACGCCTTGTAGCCCACCCAAGCCCAACGTTGAGGGTTAATGACGGGTCCCTCGCATTGTGCTGTTGTTTCTAAAAGTTTTAGTTAATTAGAATATTGATGATTGACTTGCGCACTAATTGCACTACCTCAGTGTTGAAAAAACTTGAAAGTTAACGTGTTGCACTTTATTGAGCCAAAGCCAGATAGTTAGTGTTGTGTGTAGAAAATAGTAAAAACGTTTGATGTTGTACCTTTGAATCAGATGGAGGTGATGTAGTATACCCATAGGCGTAAGAGAATTTTGCACTTTTGAATAAGCTTAGAAGATACAGTGAGCCCGTGGGAGTTGATAGAAAGTCCCTGCACTTGAATAGAGAAAATAATTGTTTGCACTTGAAGTTCTAAGATAGTATACCCGTGAGGGTCATCGCATTTCATGGTTAATTAATGTACTGTTTTGTTAAATAGTTCTATTTCTAAAAGTAGGCCTACTATGTAAATATGTTTTGTTATGTAACGTTCAAGTGTCCTCACCTCCCATAAAGGGAAGCTTTAGTATAATATTAATTTGTTTCTAGCATTCCAAAAATTTGTATGTCTTTTGCTAACCTGTAACTGTTGTTTTTCTTTTCCCAGTCCGGGAGTACTGAATTTAACAGGGGGGAGTGCGGCGCCCCAGGATCCTGGTCGTCTCAGTGGTATTGCTTTCCTCCCGGGGAGAGTGATGCTACGTTTGGAAGCAAAGAAGAATAACTGCATCCAGGTATCACAAACATGCAACACATTTCACACTCCAGACCACCAGGGGGAGCTTCTGCTCCTATTTATTAGGTCACTCCCCATAAATATATAACTGGTAGTCTGTAGGGAGAGTTAGTGAGTTCCAGACAGTAGTCTGAGGTGGACAGAGGGTCCAAAGGAGCTGTGCATGCCCTCAGAGCTGCAGCTCCCAGAAAGAGACATTCAGAAGGCAGAACTGTATTGCAGCGAGCGTGAAGGAAGTCGTAGCAAAGGAGAGGATACCAGAAGGGGACCAGCCCTTCACAGGCTGCCCCCTTCGGAGGCGCAGAATCCCGGTGGCTGGAACACCGAGGGAGTAAGGACCTTTATGCTTTGCTCCAGAGACCGGCAGGACAGCTAATTGCAAGTTATCTGTCCGCCCTACACCCAGGAAGCACGGTGGCAACCCATGGGGGCCGGGGCGTGCTAGAGTCCCTATAAACAGCCTCAAGCCACCAGTCATACGGGTTTCTCCTATCCAACTACGGAGGACAGAGAGAAAGACATTACATCTGTGAGACCCTTATGTGAAGCCATAGGCAGTAAAGGACTACACCACTGCAGCGCTAGAGGAAGGCTACTGATTTCCACCTGGACAAGGGGACTCTGGACTTGCCTCCAAACCGGCCAGGCTCTGCCTGCCCTGTGATCTGGTGTCCTGGACTGTGGATGTGATCAAAGAAGAGAAAGAGCCAAAAAAAACGTGCACACCTACTACAAAATATATAGCAAAATATAGAATAAATTTTATTACAAGCAAAAACACCATACAAATATAAAATCAATTAAAAAACGTGTAACAAAGTACACAACACCCCAATATAACAGCCTATGCAGGAAATGCTGCTTTTCAGCAGCGATACGCGTGGGATCTTTCCACACCCCACATTTTGGCCCTGACATATCTGCGTGTTTTGTGGACTATTTTCCCTGCTGCCTTCACTTTTCAGCATTGCACAGCGTTTCCTGCTCTCTCTGTGGTCCACTTTTTTTTTTTTTTTTTTTCCAGATACATGACTGGGCTCCAGGTTGCATTTATTGCCTGTTTTACCTGAGCTTCTCTCCACTCTCTGTGGTTCCCAGGTTTTATTGCAGGCTGGTACTTTGCGAAATTTAACTCTTTTGCAGCATTCCTTTCACCCATTCAGGGCCACTAGCATATTGTATATGTGTACACGCTATATGCCCTTTACATGTGCTTTCATTTAGGACACATATAGGGACGCCTATAATGTGTGTGTGCTTTTTAGAGGGCTTGGTCCGTGCATTTCTGTTATAAACATTTATGTTGGCATACCTCATATTGTATCTCTTGTGAACTAGGTGTTTATCAGCACAGTGTATTTAGCGTGTTTTTTGCAGATCTCGCATTTCCTGCATAGGCTGTTATATTGGGGTGTTGTGTACTTTGTTACACGTTTTTTAATTGATTTTATATTTGTATGGTGTTTTTGCTTGTAATAAAATTTATTCTATATTTTGCTATATATTTTGTAGTAGGTGTGCACGTTTTTTTTGGCTCTTTCTCTTCTTTGATCATATTTGCTGTTTCCATGCCTAATGTAGCACCCTGTTACTTCATTATATACTTGCCTATATTCTAGTGGTGCACCCGCCATTATTCTTATTTTCACTGGACTGTGGATGCTGAAGTCCACCATGACATCCCCCTGTGAACCGCAGGGCCCGAGGCCCGGTACCCAGTAATCATTACTGACTACATTTTTTGTTCTTGATTTCTTTTAATGCATCTTAAAGCCAGAAAGTTGCCATTTGAAATGACTTTAGTTTTGTGCCATATCTGTGATCTGCTTTTTTTCTACAAAATTAAACAACTGAATGAACATCCTCCAAGGCCGGTGATTCCATAATTTTTGCCAGGGGTTGTAGAACTAGATTTACTAATACGGATAATCTTATATGATTCTTGTCAGTCATCCACATGAATGCCCACAGTAGTGATGTGCACAGGGTATATGTAACATAATACCTATGAACATGCAGCAAACACACAAATATAGCACACTAGGTATCATCACAGTCTAATAACACTATTTCCTTCGCACCTTAGTCTTGATAATTTATGGTAATTGGTCGCTAGTGCCCAGCATGGCTAAATATTTCTCTGGCATCACCTGGGAAGAGAGATTCATTCCTGTGTTTCTGATCTAGAGCCAAACATGACAATAATCATTATATTAATGTGTTTAGAAAAATGAATGCAGGCATCAGATTTTCATGTCCTAACCAGCTACTTCACCTGCTTATTACAGCAACTTCCTGAATCACACGGGGCCAAACCAAACATATGAAGATTACACACAAGCTCAAGTATAAGGGGTGGAACAACAGAGCCTGTGCTGCTATAAAAGTATTATCGCCTGTTACATGTGAAAATCCATCCAGGTCAGATAAACCTCACCTGAAATACTCTGTGCTGCTGGGTATTCTGTACTTTCCACTATGTAACTGTCAGAACAATGATACAAGGACAACGACCTGACCCCACATCCCAAGTGCTTAGTTACTACTAGATTAGTCTGTAATAATATAAGGGAATTACTAGATCAAGTAGTTAGCGTAATCACCTCAATTATACAGGTGCATCTCACAAAATGAGAATATCATCAAAAAGTTAATTTATTTCAGTTCTTCAATACAAAAAGTGAAACTCATATATTATATAGAGTCGTTACAAACAGAATGATGTATTTCAAGTGTTTATTTCTGTTAATGTTGATGATTATGGCTTACAACCAATAAAAACCCAAAAGTCATTATCTCAGTAAATTAGAATACTTTATAACACCAGCTTAAAAAATGATTTTAAAATCTGAAATGCTGGCCTACTGAAATATATGTTCAGTAAATGCACTCAATACTTGGTTGGGGCTCCTTTTACATCAATTATTGCATCAATGCGGTGTGGCATGGGGGCGATCAGTCTGTGGCATTGCTGAGGTGTTATGGAAGCCCAGGTGGCTTTGATAGCAGCTTCCAGCTAGTCTGCGTTGTTGGGTCTGGTGTCTCTCATTTTCCTCTTGACAATACCCCATAGATTCTCTATAGGGTTAAGGTCAGGCGAGTTTGCTGGCCAATTAAGCACCGTGATACTGTTGTTTTTAAACCAGATATTGGTACTTTTGGCAGTGTGGGCAGGTGCCAAATCCTGCTGGAGAATGAAATTTCCATCTCCAATAAGCTTGTCGGCAGAGGAAAGCATGAAGTGCTCTAAAATGTCCTGGTAGACGGCTGCGCTGGCTTTGGTCTTGATAAAGCACAGTGGACCAACACCAGCAGATGACATGGCTCCAAAAACCATCATTGATTGTGGATACTTCACATGGACTGTACAGTGCTGTCAGGGCAGGAAGAGGAGGAGGGCAACTCCAAGGGCGAGGAATGTGATAACACAGAGGATGATGATGATGAGGTGGTTGATTCCAGTTGGCGTGAACACAGAGGCACACAGCTGAGTAGGTCATCTGAGGAGGAAGATGTGGAGATTATGTTGCACCATACATCACAGACACGTAGTGATGCAGCTATGATGAGCAATGCATCCTCATCTACAACTGTGATTGTGACCAGCAGCATCCGCGGGTCTGCAGCTCTCAGGGGTGGAAAGGGTTGCCTAGCCTGGGCCTTCTTTAACACTGCAAAGGATCAGCCAACTCACCTGAGTAGAGGTAAAAAATGTAATAATTTGACTACTACATGTATGAACCTTCACATGTGCAATCAACATGCATTACTCTGGGAATCCCACTGCGCTAAAATGTGGATCTGCGGACCTCAATAACTATCAGCCACCACATCAAACGCATCTGCTACTTCTTCCTACTCCTCTGTTACCGTGCCAACTATTGAAGCGCCGGTCTCCGACCACAGAACCTCGGGTTCTTTACCCACTCCAGTCACGCTGACTGAGATCCCGCCATCAGCTGTAACAAAAGCGGACATGTCTGCTGTTTTTGACAGATCTCAGAAAATGAGCACACCACAACTTTCTCAATCCACCGTAACATCTCCTCCTGCACCTCCCTCACAGCCAAGCAGTTTGTCCGGTTCACCGTACTCCGTCCTCTCTGAGCACTGCAGCCAGCACACGGTAACGCAGCTGCGGTCACGTAAAAGATTGTTTCCTCCAACACGTAACAAAGCTAAGAGGCTGAACTCCGCCATCTCCAATTTGTTGGCCACGGAAACACTGCCTTTCTGCCTGGTAGATACAGTTTCCAAAAAAGCTGATGTCCATCGCAGTCCCCCAGTACCAGTTGCCCAGTCGCCATTAGTTTTCTAAAAAAGCTGTGCCTGCGCTACACTAGCATGTCGCAGAGAACATCACCCGTTCCTTGACTAAATCTATGTCTGCTAGACACTTAGATGAGGAAGCATGACCAAGGGCGTTACATCTCACTAACTGGGTACTGGGTGACTCTGGTGGCTGTGGGGACAGTCGGGAAAGGTGCTGCTCCACAAGTCTTGGAATTCCCAATGCTTGGAGGACAAACCGCTATATTTCATACTTCCTCCAATGCTTCTGCCTCCTCCTCTACGCCTCCAATTGTGCCATCAACCTCTGCCTTAATGAGACACCCGTTCCAACAGTGCAGAGCGAATCCCCACCACCTCCGTACTTTGCAGCCAGGGCTCACCGCAATCAGGCAGTGTTAAAATTGATATGCCTTGGAGATCGCATTCATACAGCTGAAGAGTTGTGGACAGCTCTCCAGACCGAGTTTGAGCAATGGCTGTATCCGCTGAACTTGTATCCAGGGGAGGCCGTGTCCTATAACGGTGCGAACCTGGTGGCGGCCCTACGGCGAGGCAAGCTCACACACATGCCTTGCATGGCTCACGTCCTCATCCTGGTGATACAGCATTTTCTCCACCACTATCCTGGCCAGGGTGAGCTTGTGCAGAAAGAACGGAAGCTGTGTGCTCACTCCCCCCATTCGCACCCCTCAGGTCATCGACTTGCATCGATACAGAGGTCTTTGTCCATGCCAGTTAACACGGTGGAATTCCACTCTGCACATGTTGCGGCAACTGTGGCAGCAGTAACGAGTCCTGACGCAGTATGTCATGTCGTATAGCCTGGGCCAAAGAGGTACGGATGCGGGGCATATCACTTTTACAGAGTGGGCACAGATTAAGGACCTTGCAACTCTTCTGCACAGTTTTGAAATGGCTACTAAGATCGTTAGTGCTGATGCCGTCATCAGCATCACTATTCTGGTCATCTATATTCTGGAATGATGTTTATTTCTTCTGGCAGAACAGGGGTTAATCAGCCATGTTGGAGAGCCCTGAGCTCCTCAGTTAGCCACTCCCGTTCCCTTTATAATCTGGGCTCTGATGCAAATCCTTGTCAGAGCTAGAATTTGCAGCATGGTTTCAGGAGGAACAGGTGTTCATATGAGAAGGAGTGTTGGAGGAGTTATCTGTGATTGTTGCTTCGTTTGTAAGTCTGGTAATTCACTTCCTGTCACGGCCGCTGTACCTGCCGCCATGCCTGCCGCTTCCGTCTCTGCTCGCCGGTATACTCACCGGCTCTGTCGCGCTCTCCCTGCAGCCTCGCGTCCTCCCTCTTCCTGAGTAGCCACTTCTTCCTGGTTCTCGTTCGGTGCGCGTGCGCACCTCACGCTCCTGCTTGCTCTGCGCACGCGCACTTCCTCCTTTTGTTTTACAGGCGCTCTGTGCCTCCACTCCTGGATCCTGACCCAGAAGTCCCCTTGCAAGTCAAAGAGAGGACTCACATTAGGTTCCCATTCAGATGAAGACTTTATTCTCAGAGAGGAAAGGCATTGCTAGGCCCTTGCATACAAGAAATGCCCTATTGTGGCTACAAGGTACACATCAATTGGCTAATTTATGCGCTAAACTTTCTCAATTTTTCATATTTCTAGTGCAGTAATGCAATTCATTTTTCATGTTTCATGTTTGCAGGTTTTGGCGCTACAGTGTGCTGCCTTATTTATTTGACTGCATACGAGTTGGTGACTCTAGGTTCAGCACCTGTTCACACTTAGTCTATGTTTGGATGTGATGGTCAGTTTTTTTGAAATTTATATCATATCTCTGGTCCAGAAAGGCAGGCCATGAAGGACTACATCGCGGAAAGCCTGGCTGAAGGTCATATCAGACCATCCTCGTCTCCCATTGCCACCGGGTTCTTTTTTTGTAAGAAAAAAGATGGGGGTTACGGCCACTCCGTTCACTTCCGTGAACTCAGTACGATCACTGTCCGTGATCCTTATCCCCTCACACTCATCCCGGACCTCTTTAATCAGATTGTAGGAGCAAAATGGTTCTCAAAAATGGACCTCGGGGGAGCTGAGGGACCCTATGGGAACCTGGTGTGGTTATTCTCTAGGAACATTAAGTTGAACGTCCCATCTTGGAAACTGGGTGCCAGGTTTATTGGTCCTTATAAGATCATAACTGTTGTCAATACAGTAGCATTTTGCCTTACTTTAACACCTATTTTTAGGATCCATAATGTGTTCCATCAATCTCTCCTCGAAAAATACATTACTTCTTCAATACCATCACCACTACCACCATCTCCTGTCATTGTCAATGGAAACTTGGAGTTTTAGATAGCAAAAATCATGGATTCTTGTTTTGTCCGTCGGTCGCTTCAGTATCTGGTACATTGGAGGGGGTACGGTGCAGTGGAGATGATGTGGGTACCAGCATCTGATGTCCATGTGGCCAGACTGTTCCAGGCTTTTCATGTGGCACACCCCGATAAACTCAGACCTAAGGTTCTCGAGGTCCCTTGTAGAAGAGGGGGAACTGTCACAGAGTTTCCACAACAAAGAGGAGCTAGAAGACCGCAACGTCTGATTGCTCCCACTCCTTCATTTTAATTGTGTTTATTTCTTCTGGCAGATCAGGGGTTCATCAGCCATGTTGGAGAGCCCTGAGCTTGCAGCTGAGCTCAGTTAGCCACTCCCATTCCCTTTATAATCTGGGATCTGATGCAAATCCTTGTCGGAGCTAGCATTTGCTGCATGGCTTCAGGAGGAAGAGGTGTTCATATGAGGGGTGTTGGAGGAGTTATCTGTGACTGTTGCATGGTTTGTAAGTTTGCTATTCCCTTCCCTACTTTTGTTTATTCACCATCCTCCACTCTCGGTGCATTCCTTTGTTATATCTGAGTGAATATTTCGTATGCCTGGAGTTTTTAAACTTTGTTTGTGTAGCCTTGTTTGTTGGGTTGGTGTACTGTGGTGTACAATGGCGCCCCTCTTCTCAACTCAAGAGATAAGGCAAGGGTGGAGGCCCCGACATCTTCACCTTCAGAAGTATCCCGGGGAAAAGGGCGAGCTAGTGGTAGGGATAGAGAAGGAGGCCTTGGCCCTGGGTCAAGAGACGGTGGATTACTGCGATTGAGCGGGATGGTGATAACAGATAATCTGTTAGTGAAAGTGCAAGATCCGAGGTACAAATGGAGTAGGAAGAGGTGATGGGCGAGCAGTTGTCAGGAGATGAAGAGAATAATCGTCACCTCTCTGTTGTTCGTGGTTGGCGGGAGGGCACTATCTACAACAACAGAGTCCAAGTCTTACACGTGTTGAACGAATGTAGAGGATGATGCAGGAGTATCTAGAACTGAATATCAATACCGTCAGACAGATAAGCGCAGCAGGCTGTCCCCTAAAAGTGTAGATCGCCTAGCTTTCATCGAGATGAACAAGTCATGGATCTCCAAGAACTTTTGCACCCCAATCGCAGACCGTACAGACTAGATGCATTTTTTAGTATGCTGCATTAATTTTGCATAACTGCATTCTGTGATATCTTTAGTGTGGCTTCTGTGCCTGCTGTTGCTGCTGCTGCTGCAAATGTTAACACAAATTTGTGTAAATGTAAATAGTCATGGTTGGTCTACATCTGATGGGTTGGCTGTAGTGGAAGACGTGTCGGTCCCTATTACACTATTTCCACTCTCGTGAAATTTATGCCACTTTGGTGGTGTCAGGCCCTCATTTTTTGAAACTTGAAAACTCCTGGTTGGGTGTCCATCTGCTGGATTGGGCGTAGTTGAAGACCTGCCGGTCCCTATTATACTATTTATACTGTAATAAAAATGCTGCTACTTTGGTGGTGTCTGCCAATAATTTTTGTAAATGTGAACACTCCCAGTTGGGTGTCCATCTGCTGGGTGGGACGTGGTGGATGACCTGTTAGTCCCTATTATACTATTTCTACTGTGGTGAAATTGATGCCATTTTGGTGGAGTCTGCCAATAATTTTTGAAAATGTGAATACTCCTGGTTGGGTGTCCATCTGCTGGGTTGACAAAAAAGACTGACTGGCACTTCCAAGCTAATGTGACCAGGTTCAAACTAAGTATTCCCATTAGTCACCTTAGTACCCATCAGTTTTGAGACCACCTTGTCGTTGGCTGATGGGCATGCATAAATTGGCCAAATTATGTGCTAAGCATCTCATTTTTTCCTAGTATCCAGAGGCAGTATTGCTATTAATATTTCATATATTTTACATTGACATGCTTTAGCACTACTGAGTGCAACTTTTTTTGTTTATTTTCATCTGCTGGGTTGGGCGTAGTGGAAGATCTGTCGGTCCCTGTTATACTATTTCTACTGTGGTGAAATTGATGACACTTTTGTGGTGTCTGCCAGTAATTTTTGGAAATGTAAACATTCCTGCTTGGGTGTCCATCTGCTGGATTGGGTGTAGTGGAAGACCTGTCAATCCCTATTATATTATTTCTACTATGGTGAAATTGCCACCACTTCTGTGGTATAAGGCCCTCATTTGTTTAAATGTGAACACTCCTGTTAGGTGTCCATCTGCTGGATTGGGCGTAGTGGAAGACCTGTCGTTCCCTATTATACTATTTCTACTGTGGTGAAATTGATGGCATTTTGTTGGTGTCTGCCACAAATTTTTTAAAATATGTAGACTCCTGGTTGGGTCGCCTTCATGAGTGTTGCCTGTAGCAGTAGGCCTCTGAAACCATCAGGCCTCCACCTCATTGGAGTCAACTACCCGTGTTACTACTATCCTTAGATTTTTCTGACAATGGTACTCTACGAAACTGATATTTGTGCCACCTGAGTATGGCTCAGCATGAAAGCAGGTTAAGCTGTTGCATGTGGTATCAGGGAATCCAGCACAGCAGGCCTACACCGATCCCTCACCCACCCCGTCTTATTTTGGCTCATTGCTGCAGTGCCATGCTGCAATTTGTACTGTGGGTGAATTGAGGCCACTTTCCTGGTGTCTGTCCCTTATTTGATGTGTTTTGGCAGCTTTTGGGGCCGTTAGAAGGTGTTGTGCATGAGTTTGTTTTGCCTCCCATTGACTATAATGGTGTTTGGTTATGTTTGGCGAATATTGCAAATTTGGCAATCGTAATCTGAACCGAACATTGAAATATTCGCTCATCTCTAATAACAGGACTTAATCTACACAGCAAGTGTCATATCTGAGAAATGCAGCTGAGAATGGCATCATACAATGTATTACTGTTACATCAGTGATGTCAGCTACAGATGGCAAACCTCTGACACATGGTATACAGGGTTGTCAGCAGTAATACAGGTGCTTCTCACAAAATTACAATATCATCAAAAAGTTAATTTATTTCAGTTCTTCAATACAAAAAGTGAAACTCATATATTATATGGAGTCATTACAAGCAGAGAGATTTATTTCAAGTGTTTATTTCTGTTAATGTTGATGATTTTGGCTTACAGCCAATGAAAACCCAAAAGTCATTATTGTCATAACGCCCTGGTAATACTGCTGTGGAAAGAGCTGCACACAGCAGCAAGGGATTTGAGCAACGCGCCGGGAGCTAACCAGGTAACAACCGGGACCTGAACAATGTGAAAGAGTAGGAGATGGTCAGGGGCGGAGCCAGACGTGGGGTGCAGAGGAGAGATAAACACAGGAGAGTAGTCAAACAAGCTAATATCTGAACCAGGAGATCACGAGGTACAAAAGGGATGAGACAGGGGATTGTCAGAAGTGAAGCCAGAGGTCAGAAATCCAGAAGAACAAACAAACAGAGTAACACACGGAGAGCAAGGAAAACAATTGCAAAAAAGGCATACACTCCAGGGGTCAGGCACACAGACTAGAACAGAAAGTATAGCTGACAGGGAATCCTAGTCTGGAGTGAGCATAAATACCCTTCCCAGATCTAAAGGGAGGCCTGCAAAATTAACCCTGAGAGAACAGGAGATTAACCATGTCCTAACCATGACAATTATCTCAGTAAATTAGAATACTTTATAACACCATCTTGAAAAATTATTTTAAAATCCGAAATGTTGGCCTACTGAAATGTATGTTCAGTAAATGCACTTAGTACTTGGTTGGGGGTCCTTTTGCATCAATTACTGCATCAATGCGGCGTGGCATGGAGGTAATCAGCCTGTGGCCTGCTGAGGTGTTATGGAAGCCCAGGTTACTTTGATAGCATCCTTCAGTTCTTCTGCATTGTTGGGTCTGGTGTCTCTCATCTTCCTCTTGACAATACCCCATAGATTCTCTATGGGGTTAAGGTCAAGCGAATTTGTTACCAATCAAACACAGTGATACTGTTGTTTTAAAACCAAGTATTGGTACTTTTGGCAGTGTGTACAGGTGCCAATTCCTGCTGGAGAATGAAATTTCCATCTCTAAAAAGCTGTCGACAGAGGGAAGCATGAAGTGCTCTAAAATTTCCTGGTAGATGGCTGCGCTGACTTTGGTCTTGATGAAACACAGTGGACCTACATAGACAGATGACATGGCTCCCCAAACGATCACGGATTGTGGAAACGTCACACGAGACCTCAAGCAGCTTGGATTGTGACCTATCCACTCTTCCTCCAGACTCTGGGACCTTGGTTTTCAAATAAAACGCAAAATGTACTTACATTTGAAAACAACACCTTGGACCACTGAGCAACAGTCCAGTTCTTTTTTTCCTTGGTCCATGTAAGACACTTCTGGCATTGTCTATTGGTCATGAGTGGCTTGACACAAGGAATGCGACACTTGTAGACCATGTCCTGGATATGTCTGTGTGTGTGTGGCTCTTGAAGCAAAGACTCCATCAGCAGTCCACTCCTTGTGAATATCCCCCAAATTTTTAAATGGCCTTTTCTTAACAATTCTTTCAAGGCTGTGGTTATCCCGGTTGCCTGTGCAATGTTTTCTACCACACTTTTTCTTTCCACTCAATTTTCCATTAATATGCTTGGGTACAGCACTCTGTGAACAGCCAGCTTCTTTAGCAATGACATTTTGTGGATTACCCTCCTTGTGGAGTGTTTCAATGACTGCCTTCTGGACATCTGTCAAGTCAGCAGTCTTCCCCATGATTGTGGAGCCTACTAAAACAGACTGAGAAAGCCTTTTCAGGCGTTTTTGCTAATAATTCTAATTTACTGAGATAATGACTTTTGGGTTTTTATTGGCTGTAAGCCATAATCATCAACACTAACAGAAATAAACACTTGAAATAGATCACTCTGTTTGTAATGACTCTATATAATATATGAGTTTCACTTTTTGTATTGAAGAACTGAAATGAATTCACTTTTTGATGATACTCTAGTTTAGTGAGAAGCACTTGTATGTACTGCACAGTACCACTTCTCCTGTCCTGTATACTGGGTGTAATTCTCAGTATCTGTATTATTCTGTATATACACACTGCACAGTACCACTTCTCCTGTCCTGTATACTGGGTGTAATTCTTAGTATCTGTATTATTCTGTATATATACACTGCACAGTACCACTTCTCCTGTCCTGTATACTGGGTGTAATTCTCAGTATCTGTATTATTCTGTATATATACACTGCACAGTACCACTTCTCCTGTCCTGTATACTGGGTGTAATTCTCAGTATCTGTATTATTCTGTATATACACTGCACAGTACCACTTCTCCTGTCCTGTATACTGGGTGTAATTCTCAGTATCTGTATTATTCTGTATATATACACTGCACAGTACCACTTCTCCTGTCCTGTATACTGGGTGTAATTCTTAGTATCTGTATTATTCTGTATATATACAAGGCTCAGTACAACTTCTCCTGTCCTGTATACTGGGTGTAATTCTCAGTATCTGTATTATTCTGTATATATACACTGCACAGTACCACTTCTCCTGTCCTGTATACTGGGTGTAATTCTCAGTATCTGTATTATTCTGTATATATACACTGCACAGTACCACTTCTCCTGTCCTGTATACTGGGTGTAATTCTCAGTATCTGTATTATTCTGTATATATACACTGCACAGTACCAGTTCTCCTGTCCTGTATACTGGGTGTAATTCTCAGTATCTGTATTATTCTGTATATATACACTGCACAGTACCACTTCTCCTGTCCTGTATACTGGGTGTAATTCTCAGTATCTGTATTATTCTGTATATATACACTCTGCACTGTACCACTTCTCCTGTCCTGTATACTGGGTGTAATTCTCAGTATCTGTATTATTCTGTATGTATACACTGCACAGTACCACTTCTCCTGTCCTGTATACTGGGTGTAATTCTCAGTATCTGTATTATTCTGTATATATACACTGCACAGTACCACTTCTCCTGTCCTGTATACTGGGTGTAATTCTCAGTGTCTGTATTATTCTGTATATTATACACTCTGCACTGTACCACTTCTCCTGTCCTGTATACTGGGTGTAATTCTCAGTATCTGTATTATTCTGTATATATACACTGCACAGTATTTCTCCTGTCCTGTATATTGGGTGTAATTCTCAGCATCTGTATTATTCTGTATATATACACTGCACAGTACCACTTCTCCTGTCCTGTATACTGGGTGTTATTCTCAGTATCTGTATTATTCTGTATATATATACACTGCACAGTACCACTTCTCCTGTCCTGTATACTGGGTGTAATTCTCAGTATCTGAATTATTCTGTATATACACACTGCACAGTACCACTTCTCCTGTCCTGTATACTGGGTGTAATTCTTAGTATCTGTATTATTCTGTATATATACACTGCACAGTACCACTTCTCCTGTCCTGTATACTGGGTGTAATTCTCAGTATCTGTATTATTCTGTATATATACACTGCACAGTACCACTTCTCCTGTCCTGTATACTGGGTGTAATTCTCAGTATCTGTATTATTCTGTATATATACACTGCACAGTACCACTTCTCCTGTCCTGTATACTGGGTGGAATTCTTAGTATCTGTATTATTCTGTATATATACAAGGCTCAGTACAACTTCTCCTGTCCTGTATACTGGGTGTAATTCTCAGTATCTGTATTATTCTGTATATATACACTGCACAGTACCACTTCTCCTGTCCTGTATACTGGGTGTAATTCTCAGTATCTGTATTATTCTGTATATATACACTCTGCACTGTACCACTTCTCCTGTCCTGTATACTGGGTGTAATTCTCAGTATCTGTATTATTCTGTATGTATACACTGCACAGTACCACTTCTCCTGTCCTGTATACTGGGTGTAATTCTCAGTATCTGTATTATTCTGTATATATACACTGCACAGTACCACTTCTCCTGTCCTGTATACTGGGTGTAATTCTCAGTGTCTGTATTATTCTGTATATATACACTCTGCACTGTACCACTTCTCCTGTCCTGTATACTGGGTGTAATTCTCAGTATCTGTATTATTCTGTATATATACACTGCACAGTATTTCTCCTGTCCTGTATATTGGGTGTAATTCTCAGCATCTGTATTATTCTGTATATATACACTGCACAGTACCACATCTCCTGTCCTGTATACTGGGTGTTATTCTCAGTATCTGTATTATTCTGTATATATATACACTGCACAGTACCACTTCTCCTGTCCTGTATACTGGGTGTAATTCTCAGTATCTGTATTATTCTGTATATATATACACTGCACAGTACCACTTCTCCTGTCCTGTATACTGGGTGTAATTCTCAGTATCTGTATTATTCTGCATATATATACACTGCACAGTACCACTTCTCCTGTCCTGTATACTGGGTGTAATTCTCAGTATCTGTATTATTCTGTATATATACACTGCACAGTACCACTTCTCCTGTCCTGTATACTGGGTGTAATTCTCAGTATCTGTATTATTCTGTATATATACACTGCACAGTACCACTTCTCCTGTCCTGTATACTGGGTGTAATTCTCAGTATCTGTATTATTCTGTATATATACACTGCACAGTACCACTTCTCCTGTCCTGTATACTGGGTGTAATTCTCAGTATCTCTATTATTCTGTATATAGACACTGCACAGTACCACTTCTCCTGTCCTGTATACTGGGTGTAATTCTCAGTATCTGTATTCTGTATATATATACTGCACAGTACCACTTCTCCTGTCCTGTATACTGGGTGCAATTCTCAGTATCTGTATTATTCTTTATATACACACTGCACAGTACCACTTCACCTGTATACTGGGTGTAATTCTCAGTATATGTATTATTCTGTATATATACACTGCACAGTACCACTTCTCCTGTCCTGTGTACTGGGTGTAATTCTCAGTATCTGTATTATTCTGTATATATACACTGCACAGTACCACTTTTCCTGTCCTGTGTACTGGGTGTAATTCTCAGTATCTGTATTATTCTGTATATATACACTGCACAGTACCACTTCTCCTGTCCTGTATACTGGGTGTAATTCTCAGTATCTGTATTCTGTATATATATACTGCACAGTACCACTTCTCCTGTCCTGTATACTGGGTGCAATTCTCAGTATCTGTATTATTCTTTATATACACACTGCACAGTACCACTTCTCCTGTATACTGGGTGTAATTCTCAGTATATGTATTATTCTGTATATATACACTGCACAGTACCACTTCTCCTGTCCTGTGTACTGGGTGTAATTCTCAGTATCTGTATTATTCTGTATATATACACTGCACAGTACCACTTCTCCTGTCCTGTATACTGGGTGCAATTCTCAGTATCTGTATTATTCTTTATATACACACTGCACAGTACCACTTCACCTGTATACTGGGTGTAATTCTCAGTATATGTATTATTCTGTATATATACACTGCACAGTACCACTTCTCCTGTCCTGTGTACTGGGTGTAATTCTCAGTATCTGTATTAATCTGTATATATACACTGCACAGTACCACTTTTCCTGTCCTGTGTACTGGGTGTAATTCTCAGTATCTGTATTATTCTGTATATATACACTGCACAGTACCACTTCTCCTGTCCTGTATACTGGGTGTAATTCTCAGTATCTGTATTCTGTATATATATACTGCACAGTACCACTTCTCCTGTCCTGTATACTGGGTGCAATTCTCAGTATCTGTATTATTCTTTATATACACACTGCACAGTACCACTTCTCCTGTATACTGGGTGTAATTCTCAGTATATGTATTATTCTGTATATATACACTGCACAGTACCACTTCTCCTGTCCTGTGTACTGGGTGTAATTCTCAGTATCTGTATTATTCTGTATATATACACTGCACAGTACCACTTTTCCTGTCCTGTGTACTGGGTGTAATTCTCAGTATCTGTATTATTCTGTATATATACACTGCACAGTACCACTTCTCCTGTCCTGTATACTGGGTGTAATCCTCAGTATCTGTATTATTCTGTATATATACACTGCACAGTACCACTTCTCCTGCCCTGTATACTGGGTGTAATTCTCAGTATCTGTATTATTCTGTATATATACACTGCACAGTACCACTTCTCCTGTCCTGTATACTGGGCGTAATTCTCAGTATCTGTATTATTCTGTATATATACACTGCACAGTACCACTTCTCCTGTCCTGTATACTGGGCGTAATTCTCAGTATCTGTATTATTCTGTATATATACACTGCACAGTACCACTTCTCCTGCCCTGTATACTGGGTGTAATTCTCAGTATCTGTATTATTCTGTATATATACACTGCACACTACCACTTCTCCTGTCCTGTATACTGGGTGTAATTCTCAGTATCTGTATTATTCTGTATATATACAATGCACAGTTCCACTTCTCCTGTCCTGTATACTGGGTGTAATCCTCAGTATCTGTATTATTCTGTATATATATACACTGCACAGTACCACTTCTCCTGTCCTGTATACTGGGTGTAATTCTCAGTACCTGTATTATGCTGTATATATACACTGCACAGTACCACTTCTCCTGTCCTGTATACTGGGTGTAAGCCTCAGTACCTGTATTATTCTGTATATACAATGGGGCAAAAAAGTATTTAGTCAGTCAGCAATAGTGCCAGTTCCACCACTTAAAAAGATGAGAGGCGTCTGTAATTTACATCATAGGTAGACCTCAACTATGGGAGACAAACTGAGAAAAAAAAATCCAGAAAATCACATTGTCTGTTTTTTTATCATTTTATTTGCATACTATGGTGGAAAATAAGTATTTGGTCAGAAACAAAATTTCATCTCAATACTTTGTAATATATCCTTTGTTGGCAATGACAGAGGTCAAACGTTTTCTGTAAGTCTTCACAAGGTTGCCACACACTGTTGTTGGTATGTTGGCCCATTCCTCCATGCAGATCTCCTCTAGAGCAGTGATGTTTTTGGCTTTTCGCTTGGCAACACGGACTTTCAACTCCCTCCAAAGGTTTTCTATAGGGTTGAGATCTGGAGACTGGCTAGGCCACTCCAGGACCTTGAAATGCTTCTTACGAAGCCACTCCTTCGTTGCCCTGGCGGTGTGTTTTGGATCATTGTCATGTTGAAAGACCCAGCCACGTTTCATCTTCAATGCCCTTGCTGATGGAAGGAGGTTTGCACTCAAAATCTCACGATACATGGCCCCATTCATTCTTTCATGTACCCGGATCAGTCGTCCTGGCCCCTTTGCAGAGAAACAGCCCCAAAGCATGATGTTTCCACCACCATGCTTTACAGTAGGTATGGTGTTTGATGGATGCAACTCAGTATTCTTTTTCCTCCAAACACGACAAGTTGTGTTTCTACCAAACAGTTCCAGTTTGGTTTCATCAGACCATAGGACATTCTCCCAAAACTCCTCTGGATCATCCAAATGCTCTCTAGCAAACTTCAGACGGGCCCGGACATGTACTGGCTTAAGCAGTGGGACACGTCTGGCACTGCAGGATCTGAGTCCATGGTGGCGTAGTGTGTTACTTATGGTAGGCCTTGTTACATTGGTCCCAGCTCTCTGCAGTTCATTCACTAGGTCCCCCCGCGTGGTTCTGGGATTTTTGCTCACCGTTCTTGTGATCATTCTGACCCCACGGGGTGGGATTTTGCGTGGAGCCCCAGATCGAGGGAGATTATCAGTGGTCTTGAATGTCTTCCATTTTCTAATTATTGCTCCCACTGTTGATTTCTTCACTCCAAGCTGGTTGGCTATTGCAGATTCAGTCTTCCCAGCCTGGTGCAGGGCTACAATTTTGTTTCTGGTGTCCTTTGACAGCTCTTTGGTCTTCACCATAGTGGAGTTTGGAGTCAGACTGTTTGAGGGTGTGCACAGGTGTCTTTTTATACTGATAACAAGTTTAAACAGGTGCCATTACTACAGGTAATGAGTGGAGGAAAGAGGAGACTCTTAAAGAAGAAGTTACAGGTCTGAGAGCCAGAAATCTTGATTGTTTGTTTCTGACCAAATACTTATTTTCCACCATAATATGCAAATAAAATGATAAAAAAACAATGTGATTTTCTGGATTTTTTTTTCTCAGTTTGTCTCCCATAGTTGAGGTCTACCTATGATGTAAATTACAGATGCCTCTCATCTTTTTAAGTGGTGGAACTTGCACTATTGCTGACTGACTAAATACTTTTTGCCCCACTGTATATACACTGCACAGTACCACTTCTCCTGTCCTGTATACTGGGTGTAATTCTCAGTATCTGTATTATTCTGTATATATACACTGCACAGTACAACTTCTCCTGTCCTGTATACTGGGTGTAATTCTCAGTATCTGTATTATTCTGTATATATACACTGCACAGTACCACTTCTCCTGTCCTGTATACTGGGTGTAATTCTCAGTATATGTATTATTCTGTATATATACACTGCACAGTACCACTTCTCCTGTCCTGTATACTGGGTGTAATTCTCAGTACCTGTATTATTCTGTATATACACACTACTCAGTACCACTTCTCCTGTCCTGTATACTGGCTGTAATTCTCAGTATCTGTATTATTCTGTATATATACACAGCACAGTACAACTTCTCCTGTCCTGTATACTGGGTGTAATTCTCAGTATCTGTATTATTCTGTATATATACACTGCACAGTACCACTTCTTCTGTCCTGTATACTGGCTGTAATTCTCAGTATCTGTATTATTCTGTATATATACACAGCACTGTACCACTTCTCCTGTCCTGTATACTGGGTGTAATTCTCAGTATATGTATTATTCTGTATATATACACTGCACAGTACCACTTCTCCTGTCCTGTATACTGGGTGTAATTCTCAGTACCTGTATTATTCTGTATATACACTGCACAGTACCACTTCTCCTGTCCTGTATACTGGGTGTAATTCTCAGTATCTGTATTATTCTGTATATATACTCTGCACAGTACCACTTCTCCTGTCCTGTATACTGGGTGTAATTCTCAGTATCTGTATTATTCTGTATATATATACACTGCACAGTACCACTTCTCCTGTCCTGTATACTGGGTGTAATTCTCAGTATCTGTATTATTCTGTATATATACTCTGCACAGTACCACTTCTCCTGCCCTGTATACTGGGTGTAATTCTCAGTATCTGTATTATTCTGTATATATACACTGCACAGTACCACTTCTTCTGTCCTGTATACTGGCTGTAATTCTCAGTATCTGTATTATTCTGTATATATACACAGCACTGTACCACTTCTCCTGTCCTGTATACTGGGTGTAATTCTCAGTATATGTATTATTCTGTATATATACACTGCACAGTACCACTTCTCCTGTCCTGTATACTGGGTGTAATTCTCAGTACCTGTATTATTCTGTATATACACTGCACAGTACCACTTCTCCTGTCCTGTATACTGGGTGTAATTCTCAGTATCTGTATTATTCTGTATATATACTCTGCACAGTACCACTTCTCCTGTCCTGTATACTGGGTGTAATTCTCAGTATCTGTATTATTCTGTATATATATACACTGCACAGTACCACTTCTCCTGTCCTGTATACTGGGTGTAATTCTCAGTATCTGTATTATTCTGTATATATACACTGCACAGTACCACTTCTCCTGTCCTGTATACTGGGTGTAATTCTCAGTATCTGTATTATTCTGTATATACACTGCACAGTACCACTTCTCCTGTCCTGTATACTGGGTGTAATTCTCAGTATCTGTATTATTCTGTATATATACACTGCACAGTACCACTTCTCCTGTCCTGTACACTGGGTGTAATTCTCAGTATCTGTATTATTCTGTATATATACACTGCACAGTACCACTTCTTCTGTCCTGTATACTGGCTGTAATTCTCAGTATCTGTATTATTCTGTATATATACACAGCACTGTACCACTTCTCCTGTCCTGTATACTGGGTGTAATTCTCAGTATCTGTATTATTCTGTATGTATACACTGCACAGTACCACTTCTCCTGTCCTGTATACTGGGTGTAATTCTCAGTATCTGTATTATTCTGTATATATACACTGCACAGTACCACTTCTCCTGTCCTGTATACTGGGTGTAATTCTCAGTATCTGTATTATTCTGTATATATACACTGCACAGTACCACTTCTCCTGTCCTGTTTACTGGGTGTAATTCTCAGTATCTGTATTATTCTGTATATACACACTGCACAGTACCACTTCTCCTGTCCTGTATACTGGGTGTAATTCTCAGTATCTGTATTATTCTGTATATATACACTGCACAGTACCACATCTCCTGCCCTGTATACTGGGTGTAATTCTCAGTATCTGTATTATTCTGTATATATACACTGCACAGTACCACTTCTCCTGTCCTGTATACTGGGTGTAATTCTCAGTATCTGTATTATTCTGTATACATGCACTGCACAGTACCACTTCTACTGTCCTGTATACTGGGTGTAATTCTCAGTATCTGTATTATTCTGTATATATACACTGCACAGTACCACTTCTTCTGTCCTGTATACTGGCTATAATTCTCAGTATCTGTATTATTCTGTATATATACACAGCACTGTACCACTTCTCCTGTCCTATATACTGGGTGTAATTCTCAGTATATGTATTATTCTGTATATATACACTGCACTGTACCACTTCTCCTGTCCTGTATACTGGGTGTAATTCTCAGTATCTGTATTATTCTGTATATATACACACTGCACAGTACCACTTCTCCTGTCCTGTATACTGGGTGTAATTCTCAGTATCTGTATTATTCTGTATATATACACTGCACAGTACCACTTCTCCTGCCCTGTATACTGGGTGTAATTCTCAGT
Organism: Ranitomeya variabilis; assembly: GCF_051348905.1. Taxonomy (NCBI): domain Eukaryota; kingdom Metazoa; phylum Chordata; class Amphibia; order Anura; family Dendrobatidae; genus Ranitomeya; species Ranitomeya variabilis. The sequence continues at coordinate 609,755,407 of NC_135232.1, forward strand.
ATCTGTATTATTCTGTATATACACACTGCACAGTACCACTTCTCCTGTCCTGTATACTGGGTGTAATTCTCAGTACCTGTATTATTCTGTATATACACACTACTCAGTACCACTTCTCCTGTCCTGTATACTGGGTGTAATCCTCAGTATATGTATTATTCTGTATATATACACTGCACAGTACCACTTCTCCTGTCCTGTACACTGGGTGTAATTCTCAGTGTCTGTATTATTCTGTATATATACACTGCACAGTACCACTTCTCCTGTCCTGTATACTGGGTGTAATTCTCAGTATCTGTATTATTCTGTATATACACTGCACAGTACCACTTCTCCTGTCCTGTATACTGGGTGTAATTCTCAGCATCTGTATTATTCTGTATATATACACTGCACAGTGCCACTTCTCCTGTCCTGTACACTGGGTGTAATTCTAAGTGTCTGTATTATTCTGTATATATACACTGCACAGTACCACTTCTCCTGTCCTGTATACTGGGTGTAATTCTCAGTATCTGTATTATTCTGTATATATATACTGCACAGTACCACTTCTCCTGTCCTGTATACTGGGTGTAATTCTCAGTATCTGTATTATTCTTTGTATATAAACTGCACAGTACCACTTCTCCTGTCCTGTATACTGGGTGTAATTCTCAGTATCTGTATTATTCTGTATATATACACTGCACAGTACCACTTCTCCTGTCCTGTATACTGGGTGTAATTCTCAGTATCTGTATTATTCTGTATATACACTGCACAGTACCACTTCTCCTGTCCTGTATACTGGGTGTAATTCTCAGTATCTGTATTATTCTGTATATATACTCTGCACAGTACCACTTCTCCTGTCCTGTATACTGGGTGTAATTCTCAGTATCTGTATTATTCTGTATATATATACACTGCACAGTACCACTTCTCCTGTCCTGTATACTGGGTGTAATTCTCAGTATCTGTATTATTCTGTATATATACACTGCACAGTACCACTTCTCCTGTCCTGTATACTGGGTGTAATTCTCAGTATCTGTATTATTCTGTATATACACTGCACAGTACCACTTCTCCTGTCCTGTATACTGGGTGTAATTCTCAGTATCTGTATTATTCTGTATATATACACTGCACAGTACCACTTCTCCTGTCCTGTACACTGGGTGTAATTCTCAGTATCTGTATTATTCTGTATATATACACTGCACAGTACCACTTCTTCTGTCCTGTATACTGGCTGTAATTCTCAGTATCTGTATTATTCTGTATATATACACAGCACTGTACCACTTCTCCTGTCCTGTATACTGGGTGTAATTCTCAGTATCTGTATTATTCTGTATATATACACTGCACAGTACAACTTCTCCTGTCCTGTATACTGGGTGTAATTCTCAGTATCTGTATTATTCTGTATATATACACTGCACAGTACCACTTCTCCTGTCCTGTATACTGGGTGTAATTCTCAGTATATGTATTATTCTGTATATATACACTGCACAGTACCACTTCTCCTGTCCTGTATACTGGGTGTAATTCTCAGTACCTGTATTATTCTGTATATACACACTACTCAGTACCACTTCTCCTGTCCTGTATACTGGCTGTAATTCTCAGTATCTGTATTATTCTGTATATATACACAGCACAGTACAACTTCTCCTGTCCTGTATACTGGGTGTAATTCTCAGTATCTGTATTATTCTGTATATATACACTGCACAGTACCACTTCTTCTGTCCTGTATACTGGCTGTAATTCTCAGTATCTGTATTATTCTGTATATATACACAGCACTGTACCACTTCTCCTGTCCTGTATACTGGGTGTAATTCTCAGTATATGTATTATTCTGTATATATACACTGCACAGTACCACTTCTCCTGTCCTGTATACTGGGTGTAATTCTCAGTACCTGTATTATTCTGTATATACACTGCACAGTACCACTTCTCCTGTCCTGTATACTGGGTGTAATTCTCAGTATCTGTATTATTCTGTATATATACTCTGCACAGTACCACTTCTCCTGTCCTGTATACTGGGTGTAATTCTCAGTATCTGTATTATTCTGTATATATATACACTGCACAGTACCACTTCTCCTGTCCTGTATACTGGGTGTAATTCTCAGTATCTGTATTATTCTGTATATATACTCTGCACAGTACCACTTCTCCTGCCCTGTATACTGGGTGTAATTCTCAGTATCTGTATTATTCTGTATATATACACTGCACAGCACCACTTCTTCTGTCCTGTATACTGGCTGTAATTCTCAGTATCTGTATTATTCTGTATATATACACAGCACTGTACCACTTCTCCTGTCCTGTATACTGGGTGTAATTCTCAGTATATGTATTATTCTGTATATATACACTGCACAGTACCACTTCTCCTGTCCTGTATACTGGGTGTAATTCTCAGTACCTGTATTATTCTGTATATACACTGCACAGTACCACTTCTCCTGTCCTGTATACTGGGTGTAATTCTCAGTATCTGTATTATTCTGTATATATACTCTGCACAGTACCACTTCTCCTGTCCTGTATACTGGGTGTAATTCTCAGTATCTGTATTATTCTGTATATATATACACTGCACAGTACCACTTCTCCTGTCCTGTATACTGGGTGTAATTCTCAGTATCTGTATTATTCTGTATATATACACTGCACAGTACCACTTCTCCTGTCCTGTATACTGGGTGTAATTCTCAGTATCTGTATTATTCTGTATATACACTGCACAGTACCACTTCTCCTGTCCTGTATACTGGGTGTAATTCTCAGTATCTGTATTATTCTGTATATATACACTGCACAGTACCACTTCTCCTGTCCTGTACACTGGGTGTAATTCTCAGTATCTGTATTATTCTGTATATATACACTGCACAGTACCACTTCTTCTGTCCTGTATACTGGCTGTAATTCTCAGTATCTGTATTATTCTGTATATATACACAGCACTGTACCACTTCTCCTGTCCTGTATACTGGGTGTAATTCTCAGTATCTGTATTATTCTGTATGTATACACTGCACAGTACCACTTCTCCTGTCCTGTATACTGGGTGTAATTCTCAGTATCTGTATTATTCTGTATATATACACTGCACAGTACCACTTCTCCTGTCCTGTATACTGGGTGTAATTCTCAGTATCTGTATTATTCTGTATATATACACTGCACAGTACCACTTCTCCTGTCCTGTTTACTGGGTGTAATTCTCAGTATCTGTATTATTCTGTATATACACACTGCACAGTACCACTTCTCCTGTCCTGTATACTGGGTGTAATTCTCAGTATCTGTATTATTCTGTATATATACACTGCACAGTACCACATCTCCTGCCCTGTATACTGGGTGTAATTCTCAGTATCTGTATTATTCTGTATATATACACTGCACAGTACCACTTCTCCTGTCCTGTATACTGGGTGTAATTCTCAGTATCTGTATTATTCTGTATACATGCACTGCACAGTACCACTTCTACTGTCCTGTATACTGGGTGTAATTCTCAGTATCTGTATTATTCTGTATATATACACTGCACAGTACCACTTCTTCTGTCCTGTATACTGGCTATAATTCTCAGTATCTGTATTATTCTGTATATATACACAGCACTGTACCACTTCTCCTGTCCTATATACTGGGTGTAATTCTCAGTATATGTATTATTCTGTATATATACACTGCACTGTACCACTTCTCCTGTCCTGTATACTGGGTGTAATTCTCAGTATCTGTATTATTCTGTATATATACACACTGCACAGTACCACTTCTCCTGTCCTGTATACTGGGTGTAATTCTCAGTATCTGTATTATTCTGTATATATACACTGCACAGTACCACTTCTCCTGCCCTGTATACTGGGTGTAATTCTCAGTATCTGTATTATTCTGTATATACACACTGCACAGTACCACTTCTCCTGTCCTGTATACTGGGTGTAATTCTCAGTACCTGTATTATTCTGTATATACACACTACTCAGTACCACTTCTCCTGTCCTGTATACTGGGTGTAATCCTCAGTATATGTATTATTCTGTATATATACACTGCACAGTACCACTTCTCCTGTCCTGTACACTGGGTGTAATTCTCAGTGTCTGTATTATTCTGTATATATACACTGCACAGTACCACTTCTCCTGTCCTGTATACTGGGTGTAATTCTCAGTATCTGTATTATTCTGTATATACACTGCACAGTACCACTTCTCCTGTCCTGTATACTGGGTGTAATTCTCAGCATCTGTATTATTCTGTATATATACACTGCACAGTGCCACTTCTCCTGTCCTGTACACTGGGTGTAATTCTAAGTGTCTGTATTATTCTGTATATATACACTGCACAGTACCACTTCTCCTGTCCTGTATACTGGGTGTAATTCTCAGTATCTGTATTATTCTGTATATATATACTGCACAGTACCACTTCTCCTGTCCTGTATACTGGGTGTAATTCTCAGTATCTGTATTATTCTTTGTATATAAACTGCACAGTACCACTTCTCCTGTCCTGTATACTGGGTGTAATTCTCAGTATCTGTATTATTCTGTATATATACACTGCACAGTACCACTTCTCCTGTCCTGTATACTGGGTGTAATTCTCAGTATCTGTATTATTCTGTATATACACTGCACAGTACCACTTCTCCTGTCCTGTATACTGGGTGTAATTCTCAGTATCTGTATTATTCTGTATATATACTCTGCACAGTACCACTTCTCCTGTCCTGTATACTGGGTGTAATTCTCAGTATCTGTATTATTCTGTATATATATACACTGCACAGTACCACTTCTCCTGTCCTGTATACTGGGTGTAATTCTCAGTATCTGTATTATTCTGTATATATACACTGCACAGTACCACTTCTCCTGTCCTGTATACTGGGTGTAATTCTCAGTATCTGTATTATTCTGTATATACACTGCACAGTACCACTTCTCCTGTCCTGTATACTGGGTGTAATTCTCAGTATCTGTATTATTCTGTATATATACACTGCACAGTACCACTTCTCCTGTCCTGTACACTGGGTGTAATTCTCAGTATCTGTATTATTCTGTATATATACACTGCACAGTACCACTTCTTCTGTCCTGTATACTGGCTGTAATTCTCAGTATCTGTATTATTCTGTATATATACACAGCACTGTACCACTTCTCCTGTCCTGTATACTGGGTGTAATTCTCAGTATCTGTATTATTCTGTATGTATACACTGCACAGTACCACTTCTCCTGTCCTGTATACTGGGTGTAATTCTCAGTATCTGTATTATTCTGTATATATACACTGCACAGTACCACTTCTCCTGTCCTGTATACTGGGTGTAATTCTCAGTATCTGTATTATTCTGTATATATACACTGCACAGTACCACTTCTCCTGTCCTGTTTACTGGGTGTAATTCTCAGTATCTGTATTATTCTGTATATACACACTGCACAGTACCACTTCTCCTGTCCTGTATACTGGGTGTAATTCTCAGTATCTGTATTATTCTGTATATATACACTGCACAGTACCACATCTCCTGCCCTGTATACTGGGTGTAATTCTCAGTATCTGTATTATTCTGTATATATACACTGCACAGTACCACTTCTCCTGTCCTGTATACTGGGTGTAATTCTCAGTATCTGTATTATTCTGTATACATGCACTGCACAGCACCACTTCTACTGTCCTGTATACTGGGTGTAATTCTCAGTATCTGTATTATTCTGTATATATACACTGCACAGTACCACTTCTTCTGTCCTGTATACTGGCTATAATTCTCAGTATCTGTATTATTCTGTATATATACACAGCACTGTACCACTTCTCCTGTCCTATATACTGGGTGTAATTCTCAGTATATGTATTATTCTGTATATATACACTGCACTGTACCACTTCTCCTGTCCTGTATACTGGGTGTAATTCTCAGTATCTGTATTATTCTGTATATATACACACTGCACAGTACCACTTCTCCTGTCCTGTATACTGGGTGTAATTCTCAGTATCTGTATTATTCTGTATATATACACTGCACAGTACCACTTCTCCTGTCCTGTATACTGGGTGTAATTCTCAGTATATGTATTATTCTGTATATATACTCTGCACAGTACCACTTCTCCTGCCCTGTATACTGGGTGTAATTCTCAGTATCTGTATTATTCTGTATATACACACTGCACAGTACCACTTCTCCTGTCCTGTATACTGGGTGTAATTCTCAGTACCTGTATTATTCTGTATATACACACTACTCAGTACCACTTCTCCTGTCCTGTATACTGGGTGTAATCCTCAGTATATGTATTATTCTGTATATATACACTGCACAGTACCACTTCTCCTGTCCTGTACACTGGGTGTAATTCTCAGTGTCTGTATTATTCTGTATATATACACTGCACAGTACCACTTCTCCTGTCCTGTATACTGGGTGTAATTCTCAGTATCTGTATTATTCTGTATATACACTGCACAGTACCACTTCTCCTGTCCTGTATACTGGGTGTAATTCTCAGCATCTGTATTATTCTGTATATATACACTGCACAGTGCCACTTCTCCTGTCCTGTACACTGGGTGTAATTCTCAGTGTCTGTATTATTCTGTATATATACACTGCACAGTACCACTTCTCCTGTCCTGTATACTGGGTGTAATTCTCAGTATCTGTATTATTCTGTATATATATACTGCACAGTACCACTTCTCCTGTCCTGTATACTGGGTGTAATTCTCAGTATCTGTATTATTCTTTGTATATAAACTGCACAGTACCACTTCTCCTGTCCTGTATACTGGGTGTAATTCTCAGTATCTGTATTATTCTGTATATATACACTGCACAGTACCACTTCTCCTGTCCTGTATACTGGGTGTAATTCTCAGTATCTGTATTATTCTGTATATACACTGCACAGTACCACTTCTCCTGTCCTGTATACTGGGTGTAATTCTCAGTATCTGTATTATTCTGTATATATACACTGCACAGTACCACTTCTCCTGTCCTGTATACTGGGTGTAATTCTCAGTATCTGTATTATTCTGTATATATACACTGCACAGTACCACTTCTTCTGTCCTGTATACTGGCTGTAATTCTCAGTATCTGTATTATTCTGTATATATACACAGCACTGTACCACTTCTCCTGTCCTGTATACTGGGTGTAATTCTCAGTATCTGTATTATTCTGTATGTATACACTGCACAGTACCACTTCTCCTGTCCTGTATACTGGGTGTAATTCTCAGTATCTGTATTATTCTGTATATATACACTGCACAGTACCACTTCTCCTGTCCTGTATACTGGGTGTAATTCTCAGTATCTGTATTATTCTGTATATATACACACTGCACAGTACCACTTCTCCTGTCCTGTGTACTGGGTGTAATTCTCAGTATCTGTATTATTCTGTATATACACACTGCACAGTACCACTTCTCCTGTCCTGTATACTGGGTGTAATTCTCAGTATCTGTATTATTCTGTATATATACACTGCACAGTACCACATCTCCTGCCCTGTATACTGGGTGTAATTCTCAGTATCTGTATTATTCTGTATATATACACTGCACAGTACCACTTCTCCTGTCCTGTATACTGGGTGTAATTCTCAGTATCTGTATTATTCTGTATACATGCACTGCACAGTACCACTTCTCCTGTCCTGTATACTGGGTGTAATTCTCAGTATCTGTATTATTTTGTATATATACACTGCACAGTACCACTTCTTCTGTCCTGTATACTGGCTGTAATTCTCAGTATCTGTATTATTCTGTATATATACACAGCACTGTACCACTTCTCCTGTCCTGTATACTGGGTGTAATTCTCAGTATATGTATTATTCTGTATATATACACTGCACTGTACCACTTCTCCTGTCCTGTATACTGGGTGTAATTCTCAGTATCTGTATTATTCTGTATATATACACACTGCACAGTACCACTTCTCCTGTCCTGTATACTGGGTGTAATTCTCAGTATCTGTATTATTCTGTATATACTGCACAGTACCACTTCTCCTGTCCTGTGTACTGGGTGTAATTCTCAGTATCTGTATTATTCTGTATATATACACTGCACAGCACCACTTCTCCTGTCCTGTATACTGGGTGTAATTCTCAGTATCTGTATTATTCTGTATATATACTGCACAGTACCACTTCTCCTATCCTGTATACTGGGTGTAATTCTCAGTATCTGCATTATTCTGTATATATACACTGCACAGTACCACTTCTCCTGTCCTGTATACTGAGTGTAATTCTCAGTATCTGTATTATTCTGTATATATACTGCACAGCACCACTTCTCCTGTCCTGTATACTGGGTGTAATTCTCAGTATCTGTATTATTCTGTATATATACTGCACAGTACCACTTCTCCTATCCTGTATACTGGGTGTAATTCTCAGTATCTGCATTATTCTGTATATATACACTGCACAGTACCACTTCTCCTGTCCTGTATACTGAGTGTAATTCTCAGTATCTGTATTATTCTGTATATATACTGCACAGTACCACTTCTCCTGTCCTGTACACTGGGTTTAATTATCAGTATCTGTATTATTCTGTATATATACACTGCACAGTACCACTTCTCCTGTCCTGTATACTGGGTGTAATTCTCAGTATCTGTATTATTCTGTATATATACACTGCACAGTACCAATTCTCCTGTCCTGTATACTGGGAGTAATTCTCAGTATCTGTATTATTCTGTATATATACACTGCACAGTACCACTTCTCCTGTCTGGTATACTGGGTGTAATTCTCAGCATCTGTATTATTCTGTATATATACACTGCACAGTACCACTTCTCCTGTCCTGTATACTGGGTATAATTCTCAGTATCTGTATTATTCAGTATATATACACTGCACAGTACCACTTCTCCTGTCCTGTGTACTGGGTGTAATTCTCAGTATCGGTATTATTCTGTATATATACACTGCACAGTACCAATTCTCCTGTCCTGTATACTGGGTGTAATTCTCAGTATCTGTATTATTCTGTATGTATACGCTGCACAGTACCACTTCTCCTGTCCGGTATACTGGGTGTAATCTCAGTATCTGTATTATTCTGTATATATACACTGCACAGTACCACTTCTCCTGTCCTGTGTACTGGGTGTAATTCTCAGTATCTGTATTATTCTGTATATATACACTGCACAGTACCACTTCTCCTGTCCTGTACACTGGGTGTAATTCTCAGTGTCTGTATTATTCTGTATATATACACTGCACAGTACCACTTCTCCTGTCCTGTATACTGGGTGTAATTCTCAGTATCTGTATTATTCTGTATATACACTGCACAGTACCACTTCTCCTGTCCTGTATACTGGGTGTAATTCTCAGTATCTGTATTATTCTGTATATATACACTGCACAGTACCACTTCTCCTGTCCTGTATACTGGGTGTAATTCTCAGTATCTGTATTATTCTGTATATATACACTGCACAGTACCACTTCTTCTGTCCTGTATACTGGCTGTAATTCTCAGTATCTGTATTATTCTGTATATATACAAAGCACTGTACCACTTCTCCTGTCCTGTATACTGGGTGTAATTCTCAGTATCTGTATTATTCTGTATGTATACACTGCACAGTACCACTTCTCCTGTCCTGTATACTGGGTGTAATTCTCAGTATCTGTATTATTCTGTATATATACACTGCACAGTACCACTTCTCCTGTCCTGTGTACTGGGTGTAATTCTCAGTATCTGTATTATTCTGTATATACACACTGCACAGTACCACTTCTCCTGTCCTGTATACTGGGTGTAATTCTCAGTATCTGTATTATTCTGTATATATACACTGCACAGTACCACATCTCCTGCCCTGTATACTGGGTGTAATTCTCAGTATCTGTATTATTCTGTATATATACACTGCACAGTACCACTTCTCCTGTCCTGTATACTGGGTGTAATTCTCAGTATCTGTATTATTCTGTATACATGCACTGCACAGTACCACTTCTACTGTCCTGTATACTGGGTGTAATTCTCAGTATCTGTATTATTCTGTATATATACACTGCACAGTACCACTTCTTCTGTCCTGTATACTGGCTATAATTCTCAGTATCTGTATTATTCTGTATATATACACAGCACTGTACCACTTCTCCTGTCCTGTATACTGGGGGTAATTCTCAGTATATGTATTATTCTGTATATATACACTGCACTGTACCACTTCTCCTGTCCTGTATACTGGGTGTAATTCTCAGTATCTGTATTATTCTGTATATATACACACTGCACAGTACCACTTCTCCTGTCCTGTATACTGGGTGTAATTCTCAGTATCTGTATTATTCTGTATATATACACTGCACAGTACCACTTCTCCTGTCCTGTATACTGGGTGTAATTCTCAGTATCTGTATTATTCTGTATATATACACTGCACAGTAGCACTTCTCCTGTCCTGTATACTGGGTGTAATTCTCAGTACCTGTATTATTCTGTATATACACACTACTCAGTACCACTTCTCCTGTCCTGTATACTGGGTGTAATCCTCAGTATATGTATTATTCTGTATATATACACTGCACAGTACCACTTCTCCTGTCCTGTACACTGGGTGTAATTCTCAGTGTCTGTATTATTCTGTATATATACACTGCACAGTACCACTTCTCCTGTCCTGTATACTGGGTGTAATTCTCAGTATCTGTATTATTCTGTATATACACTGCACAGTACCACTTCTCCTGTCCTGTATACTGGGTGTAATTCTCAGCATCTGTATTATTCTGTATATATACACTGCACAGTGCCACTTCTCCTGTCCTGTACACTGGGTGTAATTCTCAGTGTCTGTATTATTCTGTATATATACACTGCACAGTACCACTTCTCCTGTCCTGTATACTGGGTGTAATTCTCAGTATCTGTATTATTCTTTGTATATACACTGCACAGTACCACTTCTCCTGTCCTGTATACTGGGTGTAATTCTCAGTATCTGTATTATTCTGTATATATACACTGCACAGTACCACTTCTCCTGTCCTGTATACTGGGTGTAATTCTCAGTGTCTGTATTATTCTGTATATATACACTGCACAGTACCACTTCTCCTGTCCTGTATACTGGGTGTAATTCTCAGTATCTGTATTATTCTGTATATATACACTGCACAGTACCACTTCTCCTGTCCTGTATACTGGGTGTAATTCTCAGTATCTGTATTATTCTGTATATATACACTGCACAGTACCACTTCTCCTGTCCTGTATACTGGGTGTAATTCTCAGTATCTGTATTATTCTGTATATACACTGCACAGTACCACTTCTCCTGTCCTGTATACTGGGTGTAATTCTCAGTATCTGTATTATTCTGTATATATACACTGCACAGTACCACTTCTCCTGTCCTGTATACTGGGTGTAATTCTCAGTATCTGTATTATTCTGTATATATACACTTACACTGCACAGTACCACTTCTTCTGTCCTGTATACTGGCTGTAATTCTCAGTATCTGTATTATTCTGTATATATACACAGCACTGTACCACTTCTCCTGTCCTGTATACTGGGTGTAATTCTCAGTATCTGTATTATTCTGTATGTATACACTGCACAGTACCACTTCTCCTGTCCTGTATACTGGGTGTAATTCTCAGTATCTGTATTATTCTGTATATATACACTGCACAGTACCACTTCTCCTGTCCTGTATACTGGGTGTAATTCTCAGTATCTGTATTATTCTGTATATATACACACTGCACAGTACCACTTCTCCTGTCCTGTGTACTGGGTGTAATTCTCAGTATCTGTATTATTCTGTATATACACACTGCACAGTACCACTTCTCCTGTCCTGTATACTGGGTGTAATTCTCAGTATCTGTATTATTCTGTATATATACACTGCACAGTACCACATCTCCTGCCCTGTATACTGGGTGTAATTCTCAGTATCTGTATTATTCTGTATATATACACTGCACAGTACCACTTCTCCTGTCCTGTATACTGGGTGTAATTCTCAGTATCTGTATTATTCTGTATACATGCACTGCACAGTACCACTTCTCCTGTCCTGTATACTGGGTGTAATTCTCAGTATCTGTATTATTCTGTACATATACACTGCACAGTACCACTTCTCCTGTCCTGTATACTGGGTGTAATTCTCAGTATCTGTATTATTCTGTATATATACACTGCACAGTACCACTTCTTCTGTCCTGTATACTGGCTGTAATTCTCAGTATCTGTATTATTCTGTATATATACACAGCACTGTACCACTTCTCCTGTCCTGTATACTGGGTGTAATTCTCAGTATATGTATTATTCTGTATATATACACTGCACTGTACCACTTCTCCTGTCCTGTATACTGGGTGTAATTCTCAGTATCTGTATTATTCTGTATATATACACACTGCACAGTACCACTTCTCCTGTCCTGTGTACTGGGTGTAATTCTCAGTATGTGTATTATTCTGTATATATACACTGCACAGTACCACTTGTCCTGTCCTGTATACTGGGTGTAATTCTCAGTATCTGTATTATTCTGTATATATACACTGCACAGCACCACTTCTCCTGTCCTGTATACTGGGTGTAATTCTCAGTATCTGTATTATTCTGTATATATACTGCACAGTACCACTTCTCCTATCCTGTATACTGGGTGTAATTCTCAGTATCTGCATTATTCTGTATATATACACTGCACAATACCACTTCTCCTGTCCTGTATACTGAGTGTAATTCTCAGTATCTGTATTATTCTGTATATATACTGCACAGTACCACTTCTCCTGTCCTGTATACTGGGTGTAATTCTCAGTATCTGTATTATTCTGTATATATAATGCACAGTACCACTTCTCCTGTCCTGTACACTGGGTTTAATTATCAGTATCTGTATTATTCTGTATATATACACTGCACAGTACCACTTCTCCTGTCCTGTATACTGGGTGTAATTCTCAGTATCTGTATTATTCTGTATATATACACTGCACAGTACCAATTCTCCTGTCCTGTATACTGGGTGTAATTCTCAGTATCTGTATTATTCTGTATATATACACTGCACAGTACCACTTCTCCTGTCTGGTATACTGGGTGTAATTCTCAGCATCTGTATTATTCTGTATATATACACTGCACAGTACCACTTCTCCTGTCCTGTATACTGGGTATAATTCTCAGTATCTGTATTATTCAGTATATATACACTGCACAGTACCAATTCTCCTGTCCTGTATACTGGGTGTAATTCTCAGTATCTGTATTATTCTGTATATATACACTGCACAGTACCACTTCTCCTGTCCGGTATACTGGGTGTAATCTCAGTATCTGTATTATTCTGTATATATACACTGCACAGTACCACTTCTCCTGTCCTGTGTACTTGGTGTAATTCTCAGTATCTGTATTATTCTGTATATATACACTGCACAGTACCACTTCTCCTGTCCTGTGTACTGGGTGTAATTCTCAGTATCTGTATTATTCTGTATATATACACTGCACAGTACTGTCACGATATGGTATGAAATATCATAAGTTAGTTTTCCTGCTAGCATGCGGGGGCTAAACCCCCCTTCTCTCTGGTTCTCTTTCTTTCCCTGTGTTTCTAGCTGTCTGTGTAGAAGAGCTTGCCTTGTGGGGGAGTTTTATTGACGAAAGGTATTTACGACGGGCATAGCTGCAAGAGAAATTTGTGTTAGCAGGAACTGTTAGAGAAACTTCTAGAATGCATGGGATTTCTTTGTTCTGTTTTTGGAAGATATTATGCAAACCGTTTAAGTTACGAACACCAAAATATATCGTCATAATCACACTCGGAGGATCTACGCATCACTCTAAATACGGGCGTCTAACTCCATCTGGTGAAGAAGTAGGGATTTCTCTGTAAATATGTATCCCAGACAGGGCATATTTGATCTCATCGGAATGCCCACGATACTATGAGATGAACGATGGGTATGGTGCGATTATTTTATGTTCTGTAGCGAAGATACGGGCATCAGATATATTTAATGCCCAGTTAGTGAAACCGAAGAGGTAGGAGGAGTTGGAAAACCAAGCCCTTTCTGTGAGGTCACAGACTGTAGGTTTTAAGTGCTGGCAGGCATCCAAGAGAGCAGAGTTGTGAGTTTTTACCTGAAGCGACCAGACTGCGAGTGCCCAATGCACTGGGATAGATGGAAAGCTCCTAGCCTGTTGCCTGCAATGCAATGATCTAAGAACATGTGAGTTATCTTCTCTTCCTTTAATCCTTTTATTTTTTATAATTACCTTGTACATATTTGCAATTGTCTCATTTGTAACATCTTTGTTAAATATTTTATAAACACTGCCTAAAAATCATTTATGGGGTATCATATTTATTACTAGTTCGTTCTCCATGCTCTAAAAACGTACCCTGTCTTTGAAGGGAATTTACGCTACTATTTTGGGGGTTAGCAGCCGAACCCGTTTAATCGGCGCTGGTGGCAGCTTACCGTGTGCCGGCTGTTGGGGGGTCACTGTAGCGACTGCGGCTTGATAATTATTGTTCCTGCCTGAGTGGGAGTAGTTATCGCGTTGCTGTAGTGCGCCCAATAGCCAGTACATAGCAGGCAGCCTTTCTGGCGACTAATTACCCCAGGTGCAGTACCTAATCTGACCTGAGAGTAAGGGGGGCGCCAGAGAGCTGCAAGTGTTAAGTGGAACTGTAAGCGGGATAGACACAAATCCCTGCAGTTCATGGTATATTGAAGAGCAGTGGGATACCTAAAATAAGCCCCTGCTGTAAACAAGAGGTCAATAGCCTCGTGTGTGTTTTTTTCATCACATTGTGGCAGTGGAGGGATAACTAGGATAAGCCCCCCCTGCACATGTGATAGCCGTCTGCTGGTCTAAGGTCACCCCAATCCGTGACATATTGTAGGCAGCGGCTGAGGGATCTTGACAGTCACGGTGTGAATCGTGACATATTGGTGGCAAGGCGGTGGGATATTAGAGCATTAGTGATTTGGTTTGAGCAATCATTCCTCTCACTAAAAACTTGCAGAAAGTTCTTGCGAGAACTCGGCGCAAATAAGTTTGGAGAAAGAACTCAGTGTTTATTAGTTGTGAGACAATTGTGTACTGGTAATTATCCCTTCCCTTTTTCTTCGTTTTTCTATCCTATCTTTTATTTGGCAACCATGGTTGTGCTGGGAGAAACCTTTTATGAGCAGCAGACCAAAGACACCCTTGTGGCCTTATGCAAGTCACAGCACATTGACTATGCAAGCAAAAACAAAAGCGAACTGGTCGCAGCCCTGATGCAATGGGAAGCCGCTCTAGACCACTCACAGGGCCCAGAAGCCGCAGATGCCAGCACCCGCGAACATGGTGCTGCAGCAGAGGTCCAACCACTGAATGCTCGCCCCGTTAGCAATCCGGGCGAATTGGACCCCCACCTGCAGGCAGCCTTGAAAGAATTCCCCACTGACGACCATGAGGGACGTCGGCAGCTGATTCAGCAATACCGGCAGGAGGCTGAGGCCCGAGCCGAGCGAGAGGCCCAGCGAGCCGAGCGAGAGGCCCAAGCGCAGCGGGAGTACCAGCTGCAGATGGCCCAACTGCAAATGCAGGGGTCGTCCCAGTCCAGCCGTGAGCCCAGCAGCGCTCAGACACCAAAGCCCCGGCCCGACCACTTTCCTGTTATGGAAAAGGATGGGGACTTGGACACTTTTCTGCGGGCCTTTGAGAAAGCCTGCAGACAGTACCAGCTGCCTACACAAGAATGGGCACGGTACCTGACACCAGGGCTGAGAGGAAAAGCTCTGGAGGCGTTTGCTGCACTCCCTCAAGAACAAGATGGTGACTATGAGGCCATCAAGCAGGCTCTGATAGCCAAGTACCAGCTTACACCCGAGGTGTACCGTAAAAAGTTTCGGACCCTCCTACGTGGCCCACACGACAGTTACAGTGATGTGGTGCATAGACTGGGGACCCACTTTGACCAGTGGACCCAAGGACTGTCAGTGACCACCTTTACACAGCTGCGAGACCTGATGATCAAAGACCAGTTCTTCCGTCTTTGCCCAACTGAAGTGCGACAGTTCGTGATGGACAGAGAACCCAACGATGTGACGAAAGCAGCGCAGATTGCCGATGCCTATGAGGCCAACCGTAGATCGGAAGTGCGGAAGCCAGTCACCACCAGCTGGAGAGGGGGTAAGCCTGCAGCCAACGCCAGTACCCCTGCCAGCCAACACACCAGAGGTCCTGTCCCCGTGGCCAACAGCACCAGACCTACCACCGAACTTCGCCAGTGTTACCACTGCAGGCAGACTGGACACCTCAGTCACCAATGTCCAGCCAGGCAGAAGAACCCCTCATCCCAGGCCCCAGGGCCTAATGCAGCCGTTCTTTTGGTGGGTGGTGTGGTTGGGAGGGTGTGTGACAACGTACAGCCCGTCACTGTGGGAGGTCGTGTTGCTACAGGCCTCAAGGACACCGGGGCTGAACGAACCCTCATCCGACCCGAACTGGCGGCCCCTGAAGAAATCATTCCGGGGAAAACCCTAACTGTCACTGGGATTGGGGGCATCAGCTGTCCCTTACCGATGGCCCGGGTTTTTATTGATTGGGGTGCCGGGAGCGGGGTGAAGGAAGTGGGGCTGTCTGATAATTTGCCCACTGATGTTTTGTTGGGGACTGATTTGGGGAGGTTGGTTGCATACTTCGTGGATGACCCTCCTCCCCAATCTACTAATGAGGGTAAAGTTAACCCTGATGATGATGATGATGATGATGATGGGAAATCGCATGTGTTACCTGACCATGCTTTATCTTGTAGTGATGCATCTGTTAACCATTTTTTCCCTAGGATTGATGGTGAAAATGTTGTACCTGTGCCAACTGTATCTGATAATAATGTTTCTGTGAAAGTTGATGTGTCCATAGGTACAGGAGTGCTCAGCCACGTCGCTCTGCGGAGTGAGACGGCTGAGGAACCCCTAGCAGGGGCAAGTGTCGGTGCTACAAGAAATGGGGAGATACATGGGAACCGTGAGCAAGGTGATGCCATGCAATTGACCAGTGCCACCGAGGAAGGTAACTGGCCCATAAGTAGCAATGCTCCTGAGGTAATGGGGGTGGATGGGGAGGTAGAGCCCATAGCAGCGTCGGCTGTTGGGTCTGTAGAAATCCCCGGGGAGACAGCCTACGTAGCTGCTGTCACCCGCAGTCAGAGTGCCCGGAACGCAGATACCTGTCTGCCTTCCGGACCCTCCTCAGTCATCAGTGTGACTGAACCAGAGGTGGACCCAGTGCAGGTCCCAGAGGGCTCCCGTGGGGAAGGGACCCTGACGTCACTTCTGGCTTCCCCTAGCCAGGAGTTTCAGGCCGCTCTGCACACAGATGCGAGCCTAGAGAGTTTGAGACAACTCGCCGGGACGCGCTTCTCCGAGACTGATAAGGAGAAGGTGTTCTGGGAAGGAGGAAGGTTGTACCGGGAGACAGTACCCGGAGAATCACAAAAGGAGTGGTTGAGGGAAAGACAGCTGGTCGTCCCACAGCAATTCCGGGGTGAGTTGTTGCGGATTGCCCATGAGATCCCGCTAGCTGGACACTTGGGTATCAGCAAAACTAAGGCCCGGCTGTCTCAACACTTCTATTGGCCGAAGATGGGGACAGATGTGTCAAACTACTGCCGCTCCTGTGTCACCTGTCAAAGAGTGGGGAAGGCGGGGCCTGCTCTTAAGGCTCCCCTGATCCCTTTGCCAGTGATAGAGGAGCCTTTCCAGAGGATTGCGGTGGACATTGTGGGCCCGCTGGCCGTCTCCAGCAGCTCTGGAAAGCGATTTATTCTTACTGTGGTAGACTACGCTACCCGGTACCCAGAGGCAGTAGCTCTGTCGTCAACTAGGGCAGATAAGGTGGCGGATGCCCTGTTGGCCATCTTTTCACGTGTAGGATTTCCCAGGGAAATGCTTACTGATCGAGGGACCCAATTTATGTCTCACCTAATGGAGGCTCTCTGTAAGAAAATGCAGGTGAAGCACCTGGTATCGAGTGCGTATCACCCACAGACCAATGGCTTGTGTGAACGCTTCAATGGTACCCTCAAACAGATGCTACGCATGCTGGTTGAGACACAAGGGCGCGACTGGGAGCGGTACCTCCCACACCTGCTATTCGCTTCCAGAGAGGTTCCGCAGGCCTCGACGGGGTTCTCCCCCTTCGAGCTCCTGTACGGCAGGCGAGTCCGGGGACCCCTTGGGTTGGTAAGAGAATCCTGGGAAGAGGAGCCGAACCCTTCTGAAGTGTCCATAGTGGAGTATGTCATGCGCTTCCGTGACAAGATGCAGACCTTGACACAGTTGGTGCATGACAACATGACGCAGGCTCAGGCTGATCAGAAGCACTGGTACGACCAGAACGCCCGGGAGCGGACCTACCACGTGGGTCAAAAGGTGTGGGTGCTGGTTCCTGTACCAACGGATAAGCTTCAGGCAGCCTGGGACGGCCCGTACGTCATCCACCAACAGCTCAACCCGGTCACCTATGTGGTCACGCTTGACCACACTCGGGGTAGGCGAAAGGCCTTTCACGTCAACATAATGAAGGCTCATCACGAACGTGAACCTTTCGTCCTAACGGTCTGCAGCGCACCCGAAGAAGGGGAGGAAGACGCCCTCCTGGACATGCTGGCCCAAGCCAAGGCCCGTGGGTCCATTGAGGACGTGGAGGTAAGCGCCTTGCTAGATGAACCACAGCGGTTGCAGTTGCAAACCACACTGGAACCCTTCCGGGTCGTGTTCTCCAACCGGCCTGGAAGGACTGAGTTAGCGGTCCATGAGGTGGACACCGGGAATCACGCCCCACTACGGCGAACACCCTATCGAATCTCTGACCAGGTGCAGCAGATTATGCGCCAGGAGATCGATGAGATGTTACAGCTGGGGGTGATTCGACGGTCAAAGAGCGCGTGGGCCTCACCTGTAGTTCTCGTGCCAAAGAAGGACCGGACCACCCGGTTCTGCGTGGACTACAGGGGGCTCAACGCCATTACAGCCTCTGACGCGCACCCAATGCCGCGCATCGAGGAGCGGCTTGAGAAGTTAGCTGGCGCAGAATACCTGACAATAATGGATCTGAGTCGCGGATACTGGCAGATTCCCCTGAGCCCCGAGGCGCAGGAGAAGTCCGCCTTTATCACCCCCTTTGGACTGTACGAGTCCACGGTCATGCCCTTCGGCATGAAGAATGCCCCTGCCACTTTCCAGCGGATGGTCAATCTCCTGCTTCAGGGACTGGAGAAGTACGCTGTGGCGTACTTAGATGACATTGCCATCTTCAGTCCCTCCTGGGATGAACACCTGCAGCATCTCGAAGAGGTGCTCGGGCGAATTCACCGAGCAGGACTGACTATCAAGCCGGGAAAGTGCCAGATGGGCATGAGGGAGGTTCACTACCTGGGGCACCGGGTAGGTGGAAACACCCTGAAACCGGAGCCTGACAAAGTGGGCGTGATCGTGAACTGGCCCACTCCCAGGAACAAGAAACAGGTGATGTCCTTCCTGGGCACTGCAGGGTACTATAGGCGCTTCGTGCAGCACTATAGTAGTCTGGCAAAACCTTTGACGGACCTCACCAGGAAGAAGCTACCCCACATCGTCAACTGGACAGATGGCTGTGAGGGGGCCTTCCAGGCGTTGAAAACAGCACTGTGCAACGCCCCTTTGTTGAAAGCAGTCGACAGCAGTCGACCGTTCTTGGTACAGACCGACGCCAGCGAGTTTGGCCTTGGTGCTGTGCTCAGCCAGGTTGACTCGGAGGACCAAGAGCACCCCGTGTTGTACCTGAGCCGGAAACTTTTGCCGAGGGAAGTGGCCTACTCCACCATCGAGAAGGAGTGCCTGGCCATAGTCTGGGCTCTGCAGCGCTTGCAGCCCTACTTGTACGGTCGCACCTTCACGGTGGTGACCGACCACAACCCTCTGCGCTGGCTAAGCACCATGTGTGGAACCAATGGCAGGTTGCTACGCTGGAGCCTTGCCCTTCAGCAATTTGACTTCACCATTAAGCACAGAGCGGGCAAAGAGCATGGTAATGCAGATGGACTTTCCCGTCAGGGTGAACCCACGGACGTGCGCATGGAGGCATACCGAGAGGTCCTGCCGCGGTAGCGCACGCTAAAAGGGGGAGGTGTCACGATATGGTATGAAATATCATAAGTTAGTTTTCCTGCTAGCATGCGGGGGCTAAACCCCCCTTCTCTCTGGTTCTCTTTCTTTCCCTGTGTTTCTAGCTGTCTGTGTAGAAGAGCTTGCCTTGTGGGGGAGTTTTATTGACGAAAGGTATTTACGACGGGCATAGCTGCAAGAGAAATTTGTGTTAGCAGGAACTGTTAGAGAAACTTCTAGAATGCATGGGATTTCTTTGTTCTGTTTTTGGAAGATATTATGCAAACCGTTTAAGTTACGAACACCAAAATATATCGTCATAATCACACTCGGAGGATCTACGCATCACTCTAAATACGGGCGTCTAACTCCATCTGGTGAAGAAGTAGGGATTTCTCTGTAAATATGTATCCCAGACAGGGCATATTTGATCTCATCGGAATGCCCACGATACTATGAGATGAACGATGGGTATGGTGCGATTATTTTATGTTCTGTAGCGAAGATACGGGCATCAGATATATTTAATGCCCAGTTAGTGAAACCGAAGAGGTAGGAGGAGTTGGAAAACCAAGCCCTTTCTGTGAGGTCACAGACTGTAGGTTTTAAGTGCTGGCAGGCATCCAAGAGAGCAGAGTTGTGAGTTTTTACCTGAAGCGACCAGACTGCGAGTGCCCAATGCACTGGGATAGATGGAAAGCTCCTAGCCTGTTGCCTGCAATGCAATGATCTAAGAACATGTGAGTTATCTTCTCTTCCTTTAATCCTTTTATTTTTTATAATTACCTTGTACATATTTGCAATTGTCTCATTTGTAACATCTTTGTTAAATATTTTATAAACACTGCCTAAAAATCATTTATGGGGTATCATATTTATTACTAGTTCGTTCTCCATGCTCTAAAAACGTACCCTGTCTTTGAAGGGAATTTACGCTACTATTTTGGGGGTTAGCAGCCGAACCCGTTTAATCGGCGCTGGTGGCAGCTTACCGTGTGCCGGCTGTTGGGGGGTCACTGTAGCGACTGCGGCTTGATAATTATTGTTCCTGCCTGAGTGGGAGTAGTTATCGCGTTGCTGTAGTGCGCCCAATAGCCAGTACATAGCAGGCAGCCTTTCTGGCGACTAATTACCCCAGGTGCAGTACCTAATCTGACCTGAGAGTAAGGGGGGCGCCAGAGAGCTGCAAGTGTTAAGTGGAACTGTAAGCGGGATAGACACAAATCCCTGCAGTTCATGGTATATTGAAGAGCAGTGGGATACCTAAAATAAGCCCCTGCTGTAAACAAGAGGTCAATAGCCTCGTGTGTGTTTTTTTCATCACATTGTGGCAGTGGAGGGATAACTAGGATAAGCCCCCCCTGCACATGTGATAGCCGTCTGCTGGTCTAAGGTCACCCCAATCCGTGACATATTGTAGGCAGCGGCTGAGGGATCTTGACAGTCACGGTGTGAATCGTGACAAGTACCACTTCTCCTGTCCTGTATACTGGGTGTAATTCTCAGTGTCTGTATTATTCTGTTTATATAGACTGCACAGTACCACTTCTCCTGTCCTGTATACTGGGTGTAATTCTCAGTATCTGTATTATTCTGTATATATACACTGCACAGTACCACTCCTCCTGTCCTGTATACTGGGTGTAATTCTCAGTGTCTGTATTATTCTGTATATATATACACTGCACAGTACCACTTCTCCTGTCCTGTGTACTGGGTGTAATTCTCAGTATCTGTATTATTCTGTATATATACACTGCACAGTACCACTTCTCCTGTCCTGTATACTGGGTGTAATTCTCAGTATCTGTATTATTCTGTATATATACACTGCACAGTACCACTTCTCCTATATACTGGGTGTAATTCTCAGTATCTGTATTATTCTGTATATATACACTGCACAGTACCACTTCTCCTGTCCTGTATACTGGGGGTAATTCTTAGTATCTGTATTATTCTGTATATATACACTGCACAGTACCACTTCTCCTGCCCTGTATACTGGGTGTAATTCTCAGTATCTGTATTATTCTGTATATATACACTGCACAGTACCACTTCTCCTGTCCTGTATACTGGGTGTAATTCTCAGTATATGTATTATTCTGTATATACACACTGCACAGTACCACTTCTCCTGTCCTGTATACTGGGTGTAATTCTCAGTATATGTATTATTCTGTATATATACACTGCACAGTACCACTTCTCCTGTCCTGTATACTGGGTGTAATTCTCAGTATCTGTATTATTCTGTATATATACACTGCACAGTACCACTTC
The DNA here is from genome assembly GCF_051348905.1 of Ranitomeya variabilis. Taxonomy (NCBI): domain Eukaryota; kingdom Metazoa; phylum Chordata; class Amphibia; order Anura; family Dendrobatidae; genus Ranitomeya; species Ranitomeya variabilis. Next base: position 609,777,955 of record NC_135232.1, read on the forward strand.
TCCTGCCCTGTATACTGGGTGTAATTCTCAGTATCTGTATTATTCTGTATATGTACACTGCACAGTACCACTTCTCCTGTCCTGTATACTGGTGTAATTCTCAGTATCTGTATTATTCTGTATATATACACTGCACAGTACCACTCTCCTGCCCTGTATACAGGGTGTAATTCTCAGTATCTGTATTATTCTGTATATATACACTGCACAGTACCACTTCTCCTGTCCCGTATACTGGGTGTAATTCTCAGTATCTGTATTATTCTGTATATATACACTGCACAGTACCACTTCTCCTGTCCTGTATACTGGGTGTAATTCTCAGTATCTGTATTATTCTGTATATATACACTGCACAGTACCACTTCTCCTGTCCTGTATACTGGGTGTAATTCTCAGTATCTGTATTATTCTGTATATATACACTGCACAGTACCACTTCTCCTGTCCTGTATACTGGGTGTAATTCTCAGGATCTGTATTATTCTGTATATATACACTGCACAGTACCACTTCTCCTGTCCTGTATACTGGGTGTAATTCTCAGTATCTGTATTATTCTGTATATACACACTGCACAGTACCACTTCTCCTGTCCTGTATACTGGGTGTAATTCTCAGTATCTGTATTATTCTGTATATACACACTGCACAGTACCACTTCTCCTGTCCTGTATACTGGGTGTAATTCTCAGTATCTGTATTATTCTGTATACATACACTGCACAGTACCACTTCTCCTGTCCTGTATACTGGGTGTAATTCTCAGTATATGTATTATTCTGTATATATACACTGCACAGTACCACTTCTCCTGTCCTGTATACTGGGTGTAATTCTCAGTATCTGTATTATTCTGTATATATACACTGCACAGTACCACTTCTCCTGTCCTGTATACTGGGTGTAATTCTCAGTATCTGTATTATTCTGTATATATACACTGCACAGTACCACTTCTCCTGTCCTGTATACTGGGTGTAATTCTCAGTATCTGTATTATTCTGTATACATACACTGCACAGTACCACTTCTCCTGTCCTGTATACTGGGTGTAATCCTCAGTATCTGTATTATTCTGTATATATACACTGCACAGTACCACTTCTCCTGTCCTGTATACTGGGTGTAATTCTCAGTATCTGTATTATTCTGTATACATACACTGCACAGTACCACTTCTCCTGTCCTGTATACTGGGTGTAATCCTCAGTATCTGTATTATTCTGTATATATACACTGCACAGTACCACTTCTCCTGTCCTGTATACTGGGTGTAATCCTCAGTATCTGTATTATTCTGTATATATACACTGCACAGTACCACTTCTCCTGTCCTGTGTACTGGGTGTAATTCTCAGTATCTGTATTATTCTGTATATATACACTGCACAGTACCACTTCTCCTGTCCTGTATACTGGGTGTAATTCTCAGTATCTGCATTATTCTGTATATACACTGCATAGTACCACTTCTCCTGTCCTGTATACTGGGTGTAATTCTCAGTGTCTGTATTATTCTGTATATATACACTGCACAGTACCACTTCTCCTGTCCTGTATACTGGGTGTAATTCTCAGTATCTGCATTATTCTGTATATATACACTGCACAGTACCTCTTCTCCTGCCCTGTATACTGGGTGTAATTCTCAGTATCTGTATTATTCTGTATATATACACTGCACAGTACCACTTCTCCTGTCCTGTGTACTGGGTGTAATTCTCAGTATCTGTATTATTCTGTATATATACACTGCACAGTACCACTTCTCCTGTCCTGTATACTGTGTGTAATTCTCAGTATCTGTATTATTCTGTATATATACACTGCACAGTACCACTTCTCCTGTCCTGTATACTGGGTGTAATCCTCAGTATCTGTATTATTCTGTATATATACACTGCACAGTACCACTTCTCCTGTCCTGTATACTGGGTGTAATTCTCAGTATCTGTATTATTCTGTATATATACACTGCACAGTACCACTTCTCCTGTCCTGTATACTGGGTGTAATTCTCAGTATCTGTATTATTCTGTATATATACACTGCACAGTACCACTTCTCCTGTCCTGTATACTGGGTGTAATTCTCATTATCTGTATTATTCTGTATATACACACTGCACAGTACCACTTCTCCTGTCCTGTGTACTGGGTGTAATTCTCAGTATCTGTATTAGTCAGTATATATACACTCATATTTTCCAGCAGTGCAGCACGTGTTCTCCAGTGGTTTTGTAAATGAAAGCTGCTCCAGGGTCATGTTAGGTCGGAAGTGTTTCAAAGGATCTGATCGAGGCACCACCTATGAATATATCGCCCTCTTGTGTCGTCATGCAGTATTCCATCTGGCGTTACAGACAGGTCTCCTGCTGAGCTCCATCTCCACCATTGTCCTCGCTTAGGGGGCACATCTGTTCCGGAGGCACGACCTTGAAAAAGATCATCAGTGAATCCTCGAGGCACTGACGGTGCCCTGCTGTTCTATATCATTAATAATGATGGTTGGGGTGGGTCGTGGGGAAAGCAGCTTATAGAGTGCAGCTCTGGGAGACGTCTGACATCGATCACAGAGGGGTGATAAAGGGGCACTACTAAAACTTGTGCATCAGTGTTGAGCCTGCTGGCAGACATCTTGATATTATTCTGTGTGACCTCGGTGTGGGAAGCTTTTGCTGGGTTCATAATTAGATTGGAAACTCTTGGGACCAGGGATTTGTATGTACCTCCTTATCTCTCATCCTTTCAATATTTGCAGCGCAGCTTTGGTAAATCCCTACAGAATCGTCAGGAAATTAAAGTACACAAGTAGAGTGTTAGATGAGACGTGGGGTCGATAGAGGCGGCTCCTGGGGTCCGGGTTAAATTCACTACCATAGGATTAGATTGTCAGCTCTTGGCCCTAATCTACCCCTCTTTCAGTTAATGGGCTGTGCCTATATAATCCCATGTCATCAGGAAATTATAGCAACAGGATGGATGGCGGCTGGCCCTCTGCTGTGGGTGAGACTAGGATGAGACGCCGCCAGGTAATCTGACACGAGACGATGTAGAGCGAAGCGTCCTTCCCCATTTATCCATCTACAGTTATATCCAGTTGTTATTATGTTTTTTTTTGTTTTCAAGAGGACGGTGCTGTGACAACTTATGATAACCTTTCACGTATGATATACAGGCTGGTTGTCAGCAGTAAGAGATGAGGAGCTGGTGCTGTAGTATAAGGTGTGTGGTCTCTTGCCTGATCACGTCATTATATCAGTGATGTCATCGCCAGGGGGCGGGGCTGACAACCTCTCACACATGACATCAGGACTGTGGCCACAGATCCCAGTGATGATGTCACTGTGCAGGTAGTATGATAGTATTTCTTCTCATTAGTTTATGTATCCCTAAAAATGGCGTTCTGATAGCAGCTTGTTGTGGAGAACACTCCTGTAACCGATGATGATGTTTTATTTCGCCCTGGACACTTGGTTCCATCTTCGCAATATTCAGGAAGCGGGGAGATATACATTGAAGGCCAGAACTATTCTTAAGCTGAGATAACAGCCTCTCACCATCGCTAGTGTTATTACACCTCTGTGATTTTCACACATCTTATGCGCCTGTAATTACGTAGGAGTTCAGCTCAAAACTACAGCGGGTAAGTGGGGGGAGACAGGGATAACACAGGACGTATAGGGAGGGGGACACCAGATTATAGGAAACCCTTGTGAGAGGTGATACCTCATCTGACAGAGAAAAGCAGAGACATAGAAATGTCAAAATACACACAGCAGAGACTCCGTCACTGCAGATCTATAAGTTGGTACTTAGCAGTACTATAGTAGTTATATACTTATACATAGGGGGCAGTATTATAGTAGTTACTAGATGGTAGCCCGATTCTAACGCATCGGGTATTCTAGAATATGTATGTAGTTTATTTATGAAGATTTTAGAATAATATATTGAATACACAGGATTCAGCCGGCCGCGACCAATTAGCGAAGCGTGGTTAAAATCCCGCGCCAACTGCGCCTGTCGCTGATTGTTCGCAGCCGACCACATAGTATATAATAAAATAGCTAAAACGGGGGCACCACATGGAAACTGGGGATCCAACCCGGTCTATAAAATACTGAACCTTAGAACCAAGACAAAGAATAGACCATAAACGGGGATCACCCAAGGCACTGGATTTAAATATGGAAAAATACAATCTTTATTGAGAAACTATACAGCACAAAAAACCTATGATGAAGTACCTATATCATAGGGAAATGATAGAACAATGATATTGCCCAAAGAGGGAAATGCACCAGCAAGCAAATACTAGGCGTCAACAGGCTAACTAGTGACATAAATGAACAGATGTAAGTGGAAACATAACCCCTTTAGTAATATAAGAACAACATAACCGAGATTTGTGTCACATCAGTATGTATGCATAAATATTAAATTGGGTTCTACACCACAATGGTAACAAATCAATAACCAAACGGCATAAAGCTGGTATGCAAACCCAAGTGCTGTTCAGGCCCCATACACGGTGGGAGGTGTCAACAGGAGGAGCAGAGACCCGACGCGTGTTCGCCACAGCAGTGGCTTCGTCAGGGTATATGCTTTATGCCGTTTGGTTATTGATTCATTCATTTGTCGGCAGGTTTTCTATGCGTCTTACCACAGGGCTCTGTGGCAACTTGGGATAAAGGCTTCACCACACGTTTTCATTACCCAGTGGAACCAATATACAAGCCATTTAGCGATTGCATAGTGCTATATCTCACAGTGAGCAGGTTGTTTGTTACCATTGTGGTGTAGAACCCAATTTAATATTTATGCATACATACTGATGTGACACATCATAGGTTTTTTGTGCTGTTCATGCAGACGTCCCACATTTTATACACTAACAGCTTTTGATCACAGAAAGAGTGTGGGAGTTGTCATATGGGGGTGGGTTCTATTGTGAGCCGACTGTCTATGTATATAGGTCCTATGTGTGACCATTTTATATGTTTTTAATTTGTGCTCTATGTGGTGTTTTGTATGTCCATTTATAGTTTCTCAATAAAGATTGTATTTTTCCATATTTAAATCCAGTGCCTTGGGTGATCCCTGTTTATGGTCTATTCTTTGTCTTGGTTCTAACGACCACATAGTATATAGCGCAGCCACGTAGTATATAACAGCCCACATAGTAAATAGCACAGCCACGTAGTATATTGCACAGTCACGTAGTATATAGCACAGCCCACGGAGTATACAGCACAGCCACGGAGTATATAACACAGCCCACGGAGTATATAGCACAGCCACATACTATATAGCACAGCCCACGGAGTGTATAACAGCCCACATAGCATATAACACAGCCACGTAGTTTATAACATCCCACGTAGCATATAACACAGCTCACGTAGTATATAACAGCCCACGCACGCAGTATATAACACAGCCCACATAGTGTATAACACATCCCACGTAGTGTATAACACAGGCCACGTAGTGTATAACACAGCCCACGTAGTGTATAACACAGCCCACGTAGTATATAGCACAGCCCACGTAGTATATTGCACAGCCACGTAGTATATTGCACAGCCACGTAGTATATTGCACAGCCCACGTAGTATATTGCACAGCCCATGTAGTATATTGCACAACCCACGTAATATATTGCACAGCCCACGCAGTATATTGCACAGCCCACGCAGTATATTGCACAGCCCACGCAGTATATTGCACAGCCCACGTAGTATATTGCACAGCCCACGTAGTATATAGCAATGTGGGCATCATATCCCTGTTAAAAAAAAAGAATTAAAAAATAGATATATACTCACCTTCCGTTGGCCCCCGGATTCAGGCGAAGCGTTTACCAAGGCTCCTCACGCGCTCCGGTCCCAAGAGTGCATTGCGGTCTCGCGAGATGATGACGTAGCGGTCTCACGAGACCGCTACATCAGCATCTCGCGAGATCGCAATGCATGGAGCGGTCACCGAAGCGTCGCGAGGAGCGGGAAAGGCCTGTTCTGGATCCCAGGGGCCGACGGACGGTGAGAATATAACTATTTTTTATTTTTTTTAATTATTTTTAACATTAGATCTTCTTACTATTGATGGTGCATAGGCAGCATCAATAGTAAAAAGTTGGTCACACATGGTTAATAGCAGCGTTAATGGAGTGCGTTACACCGCGGCATAACGTGGTCCGTTAACACTGCCATTAACCCTGTGTGAGCGCTGACTGGAGGGGAGTATGGAGCGGGCACTGACTGCAGGGAGGAAGGAGCGGCCATTTTACCAATGGACTGCCCGTCGCTGATTGGTCGTGGTTGTTTTGCTGCTACCAATCAGCGACTTGGGATTTCCTTTACAGACAGACAGAAAGACGGAAGTGACCCTTAGACAATTATATAGTAGATATTCTTATACATAGGAGCAGTATTATTGTAGTTACATTCTTGTACATAGGGGGCAGTATTATAGTAGTTATATTCTTGTACATAGGGGCAGTATTATAGTAGTTATATTCTTATACATAGGAGCAGTATTATAGTGGATATATTCTGTACATAGGGGGCAGTATTATAGTAGTTCTATTCTTGTACATAGAGGGCAGTACTATAGTAATTATATTCTTGCACATAGGAGCAGTATTATAGTAGTTATATTCTTGTATAGGGGCAGTATTATAGTAGTTATATTCTTGCACATAGGAGCAGTATTATAGTAGTTATTTTCTTGTACATAGGGGCAGTATTATAGTAGTTTTATTCTTGTACATAGGAGCAGTATTATAGTAGTTATATTCTTGCACATAGGAGCAGTATTATAGTAGTTCATAGAATCATAGAATGGTAGAGTTGGAAGGGACCTCCTGGGTCATCGTGTCCAACCCCCTGCTCAAAGCAGGATTCACTAAATCATCCCAGACAGATGTCTGTTCAGCTTCTGTTTGAAGACTTCCGTTGAAGGAGAACTTCTCGTGGCAGACTGTTCCACTCATTGATCACCCTGTCAAAAAGTTTTTTCCAACATCTAATCTGTGTCTCCTCCCATTCGGTTTCATCCCATTGCTTCTAGACTTTCCTTGTGCAAATAAGAATAAAGATGATCCTTCTGCAATGTGACAGCCTTTGAGATATTTGTAGACAGCTATTAAGTCTCCTCTCAGTCTTCTTTTTTGCAAGCTAAACATTCCTTAATCCTGTAAACGTTCCTCATAGGACATGGTTTGCAGACCAGTCACCATTCTGGTCGCTCTTCTCTGAACTTGCTCCAGTTTGTTGATTTCTTTCTTAAAATGTGGTGCCCAAAACTGGACACAGTATTCCAGATGAGGTCTGACCAAAGAGGAGTAGAGGGCAATAATGACTTTGCGTGATCTAGACTGTATGCTTCTGTTAATACATCCCAGAATTACATTTGCCTTTTTTGCTGCTGCATCACAATGTTGACTCATGTTCAGTTTATGATCCATTAGTATACCCAAGTCTTTTTCACATGTGCTGTTGCTTAGCCCTATTCCTCCCATTCTGTATATGCTTTTTGCATTTTTGTTGCCTAGGTGTAGTACTTTGCATTTTTCCCTGTTAAAAATAATTCTGTTAGTTGCTGCCCTTTGCTCCAGTTTACTTATATCGTTTTGAATCCTCTCTCTCTCTCTTTAGTATTAGCTATCCCTCCTAGCTTTGTTTCATCAGCAAATTTAATCAGTGTACCCTCAATTCCTTCATCTAAATGATTTATAAAGATGTTGAACAATACAGGGCCCAGGACAGAGCCCTGTGGTCAGGGCCGCCATCAGGGCATTACAGGCATTACTGCTGTATGGGGCCCGGTCAGCAGCAGTGCACAGAGGGGCCCGCAGATCCGGGGCCCCACTGTTGTGCTTCTCCTGATCGGGCCCCATCGTGCAGTAAAATACTGTGCACTGCGGCGCACATGTCGGTGCTGGGGCCCGGGAGCCGTCTTGGAGCTGTGCACGGCCGTCTTACCTACTACCTAGTCGGCTGCGCACTGCGCAGCTCCTGCTCGGCTGTAGCTAGAATGTATGGGCTGCAAAGAGGTCCTGACTGCAGCCCATCCATTCTAGCCAGTAGCGTAGGGGGGGGGAGAGGGGGCCATCGCCCCGGGCCCTGTCACATGAAGGGGCCCACGGGGAGCCAGGGCAGGGCCACTTCTGTGACGAGGCAGAACACCGCATAGGAGCAGAGCAGTATAACGTCTGCTCCCGTCTGACAAGCTGCACGCTGGCTACTAGCACAGTGACGGCTGCAGTCTCCCCCCTGCAGTGAATGGTTTCGCCCGTCTGACCTGATGATGAAGCTTTTCCTGGCTGCAGTTTTCCTCACTCTGTGCACGCTGGGATTGGCTCAGGCACGCTGGGTCCTAGTGCCCACACCCTGCATTTCACTCACACTTCCTGGTCCTGCAGTGCGAGCGTTATCAGTAAGTGCTGGGGATGGGACATTTTAGGTTTATTAAATTCAGGTATGTCACTGTGAGACCCTTGGGGTATTGTGGGGGCTGAAAGTGGGTGAGGGGGGACAGGGTACTGGGGGGTGAATGTGAGCCCATGGGGGTATTGTGGGGGAGGGGGACAGGGCACTGAGGGGTGAATGTGAGACCATGGGGGTGTTGTGGGGGCTGAAGGTGGGTGAGGTGGGACAGGGCACTGAGGGGTGGATGTGAGAGGATGGGGGTATTGTGGGGAGGGGGACAGGTCACTGGGGGCTGAATATTATGATGTTATGTTATGATAGTATATGTACAGGGAGGCTGGAGATGGGGGTAGGGGCCTTTGATATGTACCACCTGGGTATTTTATGAGTGTTAGTATAAGGCTAGGGTCACATTGCGTTATGTGACCGCGTTTAACGGACTACGTTACACCGCGGCATAACGCGGTGTTAACCGTAGTCCGTTAACGCCGCCATAGACTGTAATGGTGAGCGCGTCGCTAGCGCCCGCCCACATTGGGTGTGCGCTAGCGATGTCGCGTCATTTCAGTGACGGACCTCGGACGCTGCTTGCAGCGTCCTCAGGGCGGGCGAGGTCCGTTCCTCGCTAGTGCAGATCGGGGATCTGCGCTAGCGGGGACACCTAACGCGGACCCTAGGGAAGCATTGCGTTAGCGCAACCCGCTAGCGCTATGCGCTTAACGGATTGCCCTAACGCAATGTGACCCTAGCCTAGGAGCCCCCATACAGTAACCAAGACCTGCATCACATTTACAGCACCACTTCCAGGTGCTGAAAATCCTCGTCCCCTGCCCCCTGTCTGATACTCACCTTCTGGTGTCTTCATCTGTTTTAGGCTACGTTCACATTTGTGCTGTGCGCCGCAGCGTCGGCGACGCAACGCAAATGTGAACGCATGCACAACGCAGCGTTTTGTGACGCATGTGTCCACTTTTGCATGGTTTTGGGCGCAGAAAAAACTGCAACTTGCGTCCTGCGCCCTGACGCATGCACCACAGCGACGCATGCGTAAAAAAACGCAAGTGCAACGCATGTCCATGCGCCCCCATGTTAAATATAGGGGCGCATGATGCATGCGGGGACGCTGCACCGCCCGACGCTGCGGCGCACAACGCAAATGTGAACGTAGCCTTAGTCTCTGCTTGGCTCCGTCTCCTGCAGTTTGTGGCCTGTCCGAGGCTCCAGTGTTTCATGGAGCAGCGCAGAGGTCACTAATCAGTGTGAGTCTGTGGGAGCCTCGTTCTGGCCTCTTTCTCACTCTCAGGCTATGTGCACACGGTGCGGATTGGCCGCTGCGGATCTGCAGCAGTTTTCCATCTGGTTTACCTATGGAAAACCAAATCCACAGTGCACATGGTGCGGAAACGCTGCATTGTATTTTCCGTAGCATGTCAATTCTATTTGCAGATTCCGCAGCATTTTACACCTGCTCCTGTATAGGAATCCGCAGGTGGTAAAACGCAGGTGAAATCTGCACAAAAAACACAGGAAATCCGCAGTAAATCCGCAACAAAGTGCACATAGCCTCATAGTCTTACATTGAGCGCTTTTGACATAGCTTCTAACTTCTGGGCTGTCAGAAGCTGCGCTCACAAGTTTGAGCAGCGGCACTGCAGCAGTGCCACAAAATACTGAATACGCCGGAGGATGAGTAAATGTCCATCATACTGTGTATACGGGAGCTGCGGGTCCATCATACTGTGTATACGGGAGCTGCGGGTCCATCATACTGTGTATACGGGAGCTGCGGGTCCATCATACTGTGTATAAGGGAGCTGTAAGTCCATCATACTGTGTATACGGGAGCTGTAAGTCCATCATACTGTGTATAAGGGAGCTGTGTGCCCATCATACTGTATATATGGGAGCTGTGAGTCCATCATACTGTGTATACGGGAGCTGCAGGCCCATCATACTGTGTATACGGGAGCTGCGGGTCCATCATACTGTGTATAAGGGAGCTGTAAGTCCATCATACTGTGTATAGGGGAGCTGCGGGCCAATCATACTATGTATAAGGGAGCTGCGGGTCCATTATACTGTGTATAAGGGAGCTGCGGGCCCATCATACTGTGTATACGGGAGCTGCGGGCCCATCATACTGTGTATAAGGGAGCTGTGGGCCCATCATACTGTGTATAGGGGAGCTGCAGGCCCATCATACTGTGTATAAGGGAGCTATGAGTCCATCATACTGTGTATAAGGGAGCTGGGGGTCCATCATACTGTGTATAAGGGAGCTGCAAGTCCATCATACTGTGTATAAGGGAGCTGCGGGTCCATCATACTGTGTATAAGGGAGCTGCGGGCCCATCATACTGTGTATACGGGAGCTGGGGGTCCATCATACTGTGTATAAGGGAGCTGCAAGTCCATCATACTGTGTATAAGGGAGCTGCGGGTCCATCATACTGTGTATAAGGGAGCTGCGGGCCCATCATACTGTGTATACGGGAGCTGCGGGCCCATCATACTGTGTATACGGGAGCTGCGGGCCCATCATACTGTGTATAAGGGAGCTGCGGGCCCATCATACTGTGTATAAGGGAGCTGCGGGCCCATCATACTGTGTATAAGGGAGCTGTGAGTCCATCATACTCTGTATAAAGGAGCTGGGGTCCATCATACTGTGTATACGGGAGCTGTGGGCCCATCATACTGTGTATAAGGGAGCTGCGGGCCCATCATACTGTGTATAAGGAAGCTGTGGGCCCATCATACTGTGTACAGGGGAACTGTGAGGGACATCATACTGTTTGACGGGAGCTGCCGGCCCATCATACTGGTTATAGGAAACTGTGAAGGCATATTGTGCATATGGGAGCTGTTGGCCCATTACACTGTATGTAGGGGAGCTCTGGGGGGCATTATACTTTCTATAGTGGAGTTCTGTCAGCATTATACTGTGTATAGGGGAGCATTGGGCTCATACTATCTATAGGGGAGCAGTGGGAACATCATACTGTGTAAATAGGGGAGAAGTGGGAACATCATACTGTGTAAATAGGGGAGAAGTGGGAACATCATACTGTGTAAATAGGGGAGCAGTGAGAACATCATACAGTGTAAATAGGGGAGCAGTGAGAACATCACACAGTGTATCGGGGAGTTATAGAATCATCATACTGTGTATAGGGGAGCTGTGGGGGCCTTAGACGGTGTATAGGGAAGCTTTAAGCTCACCATACTGTGTATAATGGAGCAGTACATGAGGGAACTTGGGGGACATTATTAAATGTTAAGTGGGCACTTAAGCATCATTGTTATAGGGGCACTCGGAGTATTGTGACCATCAAAGTTGCATATGGTCACAATATGGCGGTAAAGTCAATGTTCGTTTTTGTATATAGATTTATTTTCAATAACAGTAGGGTCATATTCTGAGGTTCCCCTATATTCACAATTAGAGTGCGCAACCGTAGCTGTAATCAGGGTTAGCTGGTTAGGGGCCCACTCAGATGTTTCGCCCCCCCTAAGTTGAAACCCTAGCTACGCCTCTGATTCTAGCAGTCTCAGTAGTGAATGTGCTAGAATGTAGGGGCTCCTGTCAGGTCCTCTCAGCAGCCCATATATTCTAGCTGCTGCTTCACTGCTGGAAACACTAGACGCCCCGGAACGACTGAGGTAAGTATAAAAAACATTTTTATTTTTGTTTTTTTAAATGGGTGAGGTGGGGGGGAGTGAGACTGCAGATGATGGAGTGTGTTTAAGGGGGCACTGCGCATGATGAAATGATAGGGGGCTGCAGATGATGAAGTGTGTTTAAGGGGGCACTGCGCATGATGAAATGATAGGGGGCTGCAGATGATGAAGTGTGTTTGAGGAGGCACTGCACATGATGAAATGATAGGGGGCTGCAGATGATGAAGTGTGTTTGAGGGGGTACTGCACATGATGAAATGATAGGGGACTGCAGATGATGAAGTGTGTTTGAGGGGGCACTGCGCATGATGAAATGATAGGGGGCTGCAGATGATGAAGTGTGTTTGAGGGGGTACTGCACATGATGAAATGATAGGGGACTGCAGATGATGAAGTGTGTTTGAGGGGGCACTGCACATGATGAAATGATAGGGGGCTGCAGATGATGAAGTGTGTTTGAGGGGGTACTGCACATGATGAAATGATAGGGGACTGCAGATGATGAAGTGTGTTTGAGGGGGCACTGCGCATGATGAAATGATAGGGGGCTGCAGATGATGAAGTGTGTTTGAGGAGGTACTGCACATGATGAAATGATAGGGGGCTGCAGATGATGAAGTGTGTTTGAGGGGGCACTGCGCATGATGAAATGATAGGGGACTGCAGATGATGAAGTGTGTTTGAGGGGGCACTGCACATGATGAAATGATAGGGGACTGCAGATGATGAAGTGTGTTTGAGGGGGCACTGCGCATGATGAAATGATAGGGGGCTGCAGATGATGAAGTGTGTTTGAGGGGGTACTGCACATGATGAAATGATAGGGGACTGCAGATGATGAAGTGTGTTTGAGGGGGCACTGCACATGATGAAATGATAGGGGGCTGCAGATGATGAAGTGTGTTTGAGGGGGCACTGCGCATGATGAAATGATAGGGGGCTGCAGATGATGAAGTGTGTTTGAGGGGGTACTGCACATGATGAAATGATAGGGGACTGCAGATGATGAAGTGTGTTTGAGGGGGCACTGCGCATGATGAAATGATAGTGGGCTGCAGATGAAGTGTGTTTAAGGGGGCACTGCGCATGATGAAATGATAGGGGGCTGCAGATGATGAAGTGTGTTTGAGGGGGTACTGCACATGATCAAATGATAGGGGGCTGCAAATGATGAAGTGGGGGTGATGGGGACTGCAGATGATGAAGTGGGGGTGATGGAGACTGCACATGATGAAATGATAGGGGGCTGCAAATGATAAAGTAAGGGGGACTGCAGATGAAGTGAAGGGGGATAGGGGACTAAATGATGAAGTAAGGTGGACTGCAAATGATGAAGTGGGGGTGATGGGGACTGCATGCACATCAAGTGAGTGTGAGGGACGGTGGACAACAATTGAACTGTAGGTGGGGGTGGGGAGAGCCAATGGTATATTGAAGGTAGGGAGAGCAAATAATGAATTTTGAGGGTGGGGGAAGAGCAGATGATAATGAATAGAGGGTGGGAGAGAGAGAAGACATGACAATGAATTGAGGCAGAAGGGGCATGTAACTATAATGAATCGGAGTTAGGGTTAGAGCGGGAGGTGCATAGTGGGATCGTTGAGGATAAAGTGACTGGTAATAAATTGGGAGAAAGAGTACAGGTGCTAATTAATTTATATATTAAATGGGGAAAGTGGCTATGTATAGCTAGAAGGGGCTCAGTGGCGTATTATAATTTATATTTGGAATGGTGGGTTGCATAATAACCAATTACAGTATATATTAATGGTGGGTGAATGTCTGTATTCAGATGTGTAGTGTAGAAGAAAGGAAAAAAGTGGGGAATGTGCTCTGGAAGCGGTGCTCTAGATAACTGTGTTATTTTATGCAGAGACGAGTCCTGGCTGAAAGAAGTGATGGCGGTCTGCGCTGGATTAAAAAGAAACGCAAAGATGAAGGACTTCAGCTAGAGACATCACTGGTGAGTCAGTATGTTACCTGTACACTGACACCATACACTATATACTGTATACAGAGCTCCTGTGTATCATGTCACTAGTGATCCCTGTATTACCTATACACTGACACCATACACTGTATACTGTATACAGAGCTCCTGTGTATAATGTCACTAGTGATCACTGTATTACATGTACACTGACACTATATATAGAGCTCCTGTGTATAATGTCACTGGTGATCCCTGTATTACCTGTACACTGACACTATATATAGAGCTCCTGTGTATAATGGCATCGGTGACCACTGTATTACCTGTACACAGACACTGCATACTAAGTACAGATCTCCTATGTATAATAGCACTTATGGTGATAGTATTTTTTTTTTATTAATGATCAGTATTGTACTATTCAGTCACAATGTGGTGGTAATATGTTGTCCGGCCATGGTGTGGCGGTATTTGTTCCTTGTATGTGCTATTATTTGGTCACTGTGGTGGTAATATGTGGTCTGGTCATGGTGTGGTGGCATTTGTTCCTTGTACGTGCTATTATTCGGTCACCGTGTGGTGGTAATATGTGGTCTGGTCATGTTGTGTTGGTATTTGTTCCTTGTATGTAGTTGGTCACCATGTGGTGGTAATATGTGGTCTGTACGTGCTGCTGTGGTATTTGTCCCTTGTATGCGATATTGTTCGGTCACTGGTGGTAATATGTGGTCTGCACATGGTGTGGCAGTATTTATTCCTTGTAAATAGTATTATAGGTCACTAAGTGGTGATAATGTGGTGTCTGGTCATGGTGTTGTTATTTGTCCCTTGTATGTGAAATTATTGGTCATTTGAAAAATTGAAAAATAAATAAAAATATACCTAAATTGTATTGCATATTTTAACAAATGTTTAATAAGTTAGAGTAGAGTAGGGTCCGGCCAAAAGAGTCTACCTTGTCATCGTGGCAGATTAAAAAAACCTTTTGGCCAAAACAAAATCTGCTGGCTATGTGTGTGACCTGGTGATGGGAACTGTTAATGTGTGATTGGTGAGAAGTGTAGTTTTTCCAAGAGTCAGCGGTGGTGCTGTAGACAGTTCGAGGGTTGGAGGCGGGGCTGGGGTGGAGCCTGGGCGGAGTCTTAAGGGGGCCCCAAAAATGTTGCCAGTATGGGGCCCCGAAATTTCTAGTGGCAGCCCTGCCTGTGGTACCCCACTTGAGACATTCTTCCAACTGGATGTGCAGCCATTTACGACCACTCTTTGGGTCTAATCACTAAGCCAGTTATGAATCCACCTAACAGTTGCCTTGTCCATTCCATACTTAGTCATTTTTTCAATAAGGATTTTGTGAGATACTTTATCAAATGCTTTGCTGAAGTCAAGATATACTATATCTACAGCATTTCCCTGATCCACCCAGTCAGTGATTCTGTCATAGAAGGAAATTAAGTTAGTCTGACATGACTTATTAGTTACAAACCCATGCTGACTCTATTTAATCACTTCATTTTTATCGAGTTACTTACATGTTGTTTAATATTTTGTTCAAAGATCTTTCCTGGTATAGACGTCAGAATCACTGGCCTATAGTTCCCGGGGTCCACCTTCTTCCCCTTTTTGAAGATAGGAACAACATTTGCTCTTCTCCAGTCTTCTGGGACTTCTCCTGTTCTCCAAGAATTTTCAAAGATTATGGAGAGTGGTTCAAAAATTTCTTCTGCTATCTCCTTCAATAGTCTGGGGTGTAATTTATCTGGACCCGCAGACTTGAATTCATTTATGTTAGCTAAGTGTTTCCTCACTATCTTTCTGTTTATAGATATCCTAGATTCTTCTATTCCCTTAATAGGACAGTGAAAGTCAGCATATGTTACATTTTCTTTCTGAGAGAAAACAGATGCAAAATAGGAATTTAAAAGTTCTGCCTTCTCAACATCCTTTCTTACCGTTTCATCATTTTCATCCTGTAAAAATCCTATAGCATCTTTAACTTTTCTTTTACTTTTGACATATCCCCAAAATCCTTTTTTATTGCTTTGACATCTCTTGCAAGCCTTAATTCATTGTCTGCTTTAGTTAATCTGATTTGTGCCCTGCAGGTTCTGCAGACATTATATTCTTCTTTAGATATGCCTCCCTCTTTCCATTTGATAAATATTTATTTCTTCCTTTTTAGCATGTGTTTAAGTTCTGTGTTCATCCATCCTCCGATTCTCTTTCTGAGTCCCTTAAAATCTGCCTTTCTGAAATCTAACCTTGATGTCTGAGTCTTCACAGGTCTTCCTCCTCTAGTTATCCAAAATTCTAAAATAGCATGGTCGCTACCTCCTAGGGTCCCAGCCACTCTTACCTCCTCAACCATTTTCTCCCTGTTTATGAGGATTAGATCCAAGGTAGCAGATCTCCTTGTTTTCTCTCCTAGCTTTTGGAAGATAAAATTGTCAGCAAGAGAGGATAAGAATTTGTTTGACCTATTAGTTTTGCCTGAGAGAGATTCCCAACAAATGTCTGGAGAGTTGAAATCTCCCATGACCACTATGTCATATTTTTGGAGAACGTGGCCATTTGATGCATAAAGAGTTCATCCATATCTTCAGCTTGCACAGGCGGCCTGTAGTAAATGCCTACAATCGTGTCCTTTCCATTGTTCTGTCCTTGTATTCTTACCCGCACAGTTTCCACAGAACTCCCAGTCTCTGAAGCTTGAATCTCTGTGCAGATTAAAGGCCCCGTCTCACATAGCGAGATCGCTAGCGAGATCGCTGCTGAGTCACAAGTTTTGTGACGCAACAGCGACCTCCATAGCGATCTCGCTATGTGTGACACGTACCAGCGATCAGGCCCCTGCTGCGAGATCGCTGGTCGTGTCGGAATGGCCTGGACCTTTTTTTGGTCGTTGAGGCCCCGCTGACATCGCTGAATCGGTGTGTGTGACACCGATCCAGCGATGTCTTCACTGGTAACCAGGGTAAACATCGGGTTACTAAGCGCAGGGCCGCGCTTAGTAACCCGATGTTTACCCTGGTTACCAGCGTAAATGTAAAAAAAAACAAACAGTACATACTCGCCTTTCGGTGTCCAGGTCCCTTGCCGTCTGCTTCCTGCTCTCACTGACTGCCGCCGTACAGTGAGAAGTGAGAGCACAGCAGTGACGTCACCGCTGCGCTCTCACTGTACGGCGGCTCAGTCAGAGCAGGAAGCAGACGGCAAGGGACACCGAAAGGCGAGTATGTAGTGTTTGTTTTTTTTGGTAACCAGGGTAAACATCGGGTTACTAAGCGCGGCCCTGCGCTTAGTAACCCGATGTTTACCCTGGTTACCCGGGTGCTGCAGGGGGACTTCGGCATCGTTGAAGACAGTTTCAACGATGCCGAAGTCGTTCCCCTGATCGTTGGTCGCTGGAGAGAGCGGTCTGTGTGACAGCTCCCCAGCGACCACACAACGACTTACCAACGATCACGGCCAGGTCGTATCGCTGGTCGTGATCGTTGGTAAATCGCTTAGTGAGACGGGGCCTATACGCTTTTCTGACATACAATGCGACACCTCCTCCTCATTTATCAAGTCTGTTTCTTGTAAATAAGTTGTATCCTTCTAGCCTTGTATTCCAATCATGTGTATCGTCCCACCAAGTTTCAGTGATTCCAATGACATCATATTTCTTCTCCTGTATTAGTAGTTCCAATTCTCCTTCTTTGTTGCCCATGCTTTGTGCATTTGTATAGAAACATTTTAGTTTGTGATTGGTTTCTCTTTCTCCAATATTTTTATTTAGATTTTTTGTCTTTGTTCTTCCCTTCCACTTCTAATAGCAGAGTTCTCAAAATAGTATTTGTCATGTGTATGGCTTTTTCTGGCCTTTTGCTTCCCTTCCCACATTGTTCTAGTTTAAAGCTCTCTTTATGAGTGTAGAGAGCGACTTCCAAATACATGTTTTGCAGTCTTCGTAAGGTGTACATGTGTATATATATATATATATATATATATATATATATATATTCTTATACATAGGGGCAGTACTATAGTGGTTATATTCTTGTATATTGTGGCTGTATTATAGTAGTTATATTCTTGTACATGGGGGGCAATATTATAGTAGTTATATTCTTGTACATTGGGAGCAGTATTATAGTAGTTATATCCTTGTAATAGAGGCAGTATTATAGCAGTTATATTCTTGTGCATAGGGGACAGTATTATAGTAGTTATATTCATATGCATATGAGCAGTATTATAGTAGTTATATTACTGTGCATAGAGAGCAGTATTATAGAAGGTATATTCTTGTACATAGGGGACAGCAGGGCTGCCACTAGGAATTTCAGGGCCCCATAGAGGCATCATTTTCAGGCCCCCTTGAGACTCCATCCAGGTTCCACCCCAGCTCCGCCTCCACCCTTTGATCCTTCCACAGTCCCACCGCTCACTCTTGGAAAAACTCAACGTCTCCACCACGTCCTCATCAATCAGATATTAATATTTCCCATCAAACACCAGATCACATACATAGCCAACAGCTTTTGTTCTGGCCAAAAGAATTTTTAAGCCACCACCACGACACGGTACTCTTTTGGCCGGACCCTACTCTACACTAACCTATTAAATATAAATATAATTTTATGTATTTTTCTTTAAGGGAATGAGTCACATACATTTTTTTAAAATGACCATTAATACAACATACAAGGGACAAATACCGTCACACCATAACCAGACCACATATTACCACCACATAGTGACCAAATAATACCACATACAAGGAACAAATACCACCACACCATGATCAGACCACATATTACCACCACATAGTGACTGAATACTACAATACTGATCATTAATTAAAAAAACAAAAAGCACAATACTAAGTGACATTATACACAGTAACTCTTTATTTACTGTCAGTGTACGTGTAATACAGTGATCAGTGACATTATACACAGAAGCTCTGTAAATAGTATACAGTGTCAGTGTACAGGTAATACAGTGATCACTGGTGACATTATACAAAGGAGCTCTGTATATAGTGTACAGGTAATACAGTGATCACCAGTAACATTATACACAGGACCTCTGTATACAGTGTCAGTGTACAGATAAAATAGTGATCACTGGTGACATTATACACAGTAACTCTTTATTTACTGTCAGTGTATGTGTAATACAGTGATCAGTGACATACACAGAAGCTCTGTACATAGTATACAGTGTCAGTGTACAGGTAATACAGTGATCACTGGTGACATTATACAAAGGAGCTCTGTATATAGTGTACAGGTAATACAGTGATCACCAGTAACATTATACACAGGACCTCTGTATACAGTGTCAGTGTACAGATAATAGTGATCACTGGTGACATTATACACAGGAGCTCTGCACAGAGTATACAGTGTATAGTGTCAGTGTACAGGTAACACACTGACTCACAAGTGACATCTCTAGCTAAAGTCCTTCATCTTTGCTTTTCTTTTTCATGCTGCGCAGACCGCCATCACTTCTTCCATCCGGGACTCATCTCTGCATAAAATAACACAGTTACCTAGAACACGGCTTCCAGAACACATTCCCCCATTTTTATTTTTCTTCTACACTACACATCTGAGTATAGATATGCAACCCACCATTCCAAATATAAATTATAATACGCCACTGAACCCCATCTAGCTATACATAGCCACTTTCCCCACCTAATAAATATATAAATTAATTAGCCCCTGTACTCTTTCCCCCAAGTAATTACCAGTCACTGCATACTCAACGCCCCCCACTATGTACGTCCCGCTCCCCTGACTCATATTTACATGCCCCTTTCACCCCAATTCATTGACATGTCTTCTCTCTCCCACACTCTGTTCATTATCAACAGCTCTACCCCCACATTCAATACATCATTTACTCCCCCACCCTCAAAATTCATTATTTGCTCTCTCATGATCATTTGCACTTCCCACCCCCACCTTCAATTCAATTGCTGTCCCTCTTCCCTCACTCTCAATTCATTATTTGCAGTCTCCTGTCCCCTACCCCACTTCATCATGTGCAGTCCCCCTCCTCCCACTTCATCCTGTGCAGTCCCCTTTACCCCCACTTCATCATGTGCAGTTCTGTTTACCCCATGTAATCCTTTGCAGTACCTTTTAACCCCCCTACTTCATGTGCAGTCCCGCTTTAACCCCCTCCCCACATCATCATGTGTACTTCCCCTTTAACCCCCCACATCATCATGTGCAGTCCACCCTTAACCCCCCACATCATGTGCAGTCCCCCTTTAACCCCCCTCCCCACATCATCATGTGCAGTCCCCCTTTAACCCCCTTCCCCACATCATATGCAGTCCCCCTTTAACCCACTCACATCATCATGTGCAGTCCCTTTTACCCCCATGTCATCCTTTGCAGTTCCTTTTAACCCCTACTTCATGTGCAGTCCCCCTTTAACCCCCTCCCCGCATCATGTGCAGTCCCCCGTTATTCCCTCACATCATGTGCAGTCCCCCTTTAACCCCCCACATCATCATGTGCAGTCCCTCTTTAACCCCACATCATGTGCAGTCCCCCTTTAACCCCCACATCATCATGTGCAGTCCTTCTTTAACCCCCCTCCCCACATCATCATGTGCAGTCCCCCTTACTCCTTCCCCATGTCATCATTTGCAGTTCCTCCTCCTCCCCTTACCTATTTAATTCATTTTATAAAGAAAACAAAAAAGTTTTGTATACTTACCTCACAGTCACTCCCCAGCAGCGCTGCTCTGCCTCCAGCGTCCGGTACATGTCGGGAGGTGTGTATGCGATGACGTCAGCGCGTATGCATCGTCACCCGACAGGAAATACACAGAAGATGGAGGAAGCAGGAGCTGCGCAGCCGTCAAGGTAAGATGGCCATGCACAGCTCCAGGAAAGCTCCCGGGCCCCAGTGCCAACATGTGCGCCGCAGCACGCACCACTTTGCTGCACGATGGGGCCCGATGAACAGTAGCACATAAGCAGGGCCCCGGACGTGCAGGCCCCTCTGTGTACTGCTGTTCGCCGGGCTCCATACAGCAGTAAAGGTACTAATGCCCTGATGGCGGCCCTGGGAGACAGTATTATAGTAGTTATATTCTCATATGTATTAGCAGTATTAGAGCAATAATATTCTCGTATATACAGTTGTACTCAAAAGTTTACGAACCCTGGGAGAATTTTTGCTTTCTTGACCTTTTTTCAGGGAATATGAATGAAAACACCAAAACTTTTTCTCCACTCATGGTTAGTGGTTGGGTGAAGCCATTTATTGTCAAACTACTGTGTTTTCTCTTTTTAAATCACAATGACAACCCTAAACATCCAAATGACCCTGATCAAATGTTCACACAACCCATTTCTTAATACCGTGTATTGTCCCCTCTAACATCGATGGCAGCTTGAAGCCTTTTGTGGTAGTTGTGGATGAGGTTCTTTATTTTCTCAGATTGTAAAGCTGCCCACTCTTCTTGGCAAAAACCCTCCAGTTCCTGGTCTGTCTAGCATTAACCGCGCGTTTGAGATCTCCCCAGAGTGGCCCAATGATATTAAGGTCAGGACTGAGATGGCCACTCCAGAACCTTCACTTTGTTCTACTGTAGCCAATGACAGGTCGGCTTGGTCTTGTGTTTTGGATTGTTGTCATGTTGGAACATCCAAGTACGTCCCATGTGCAGAATTTGGGAGGATGAGTGTAAATTTGCCTCCAGTATTTGCTGATAACGTGCTGCATTCATCAGCGTTTGACAGCGGCATTTAACTAGTTAATAGCGGTGGGTGAATCGCGATTCCACTCGCCGCTATTGCGGGCACATGTCAGCTGTACAAAACAGCTGACATGTCCCGACTTTGATGCGGGCTCACAGATAGAGCCCGCATCAAAGCAGGGGATCTGACCTCGGACGTACTATCCCGTCCGAGGTCAGAAAGGGGTTAATAAATGGCTTCACCCAACCACTAACCATGAGTGGAGAAAAAGGTTTGGTGTTATCATTCATATTATCTGAAAAAAGGAAAAGAAAGCAAAAATTCTTCCGGGGTATGTAATCTTTTGAACACAACTGTATGAGCAGCATTTTAGCAGTTATGTTCTTGTACAGAGGGTCCAGTATTATAGTAGTTTTACTCTTGCATAGCCGGTTTTATACAAATTGAGGCCTTGGGCAAAAGATTGAAGCGAGTCCCTAAATGCTAACACATTGCACCATCATACTCAAACATTTAGGTTGCATTTACATGCGCTCAGTTTAGACCGTTAAAGAAGCACGATCAACAATGTTGAAGTCATTTGACGCTTGTTTCCCGGCCTCTTTACAGAGGTTGATGAAGACTGATGGGCATAGGACGATCACTAGTAGATCAGTCAGTCCCCCTACAGCAGGGGTGGGAAACTGTTTTTCTGCAGAGGGCCATTTGGATATATATATTTTTTTTTAACTCAAATAAATTTTTATTAAGAATAACATTACAATTGACATGTTACATTCTTGTTTTCAGTACAAAGTTTTCCCCCCAAACGAACCCCGCAATCCCAACTTATCCCGCCCCCCCCAATAAGACAGCCCACCTTCTTTAATAGCTCCACACTCAAATCTATAGGACGACTATCCCCTCAGTTAGGACCATAGGCCCCGTGTTATGTTTTCACCAATTCAGGGTCTTGATTCACCTGGTCTCTATAACAAACCTATCCCATGGCAAGCCAAGGAGACCACAGCTTATCGAACATTTCAATTTTCCCTCTTTTCTGATAAAACCCCTTTTCCAGTTTCAGGCCCTGCTTCACATATTGGAGGAATTCTCTTCTTGACGGCGGCTTGTCCTTAATCCAATTTCGCGCTATTACCTTCCGGGCCATATACAGCAATCTGGCAATGGCTGTCTTCAGGTTGTTATCCACTCCAATCTCATCCACGCACCCCAACAAGCACACCATCGGGTCCCGTGGCACCGTGCATCTGTATGCTCCTTCCACACGACTCAAAACTACCAACCAAAAAGCAGCCAATCTCGGACACGTCCACATCATATGAAATATATCTGCCTCTGTAGATTTACACCTCAGGCACTCAGAATCATCACGCAAGCCTGCCTTATATAACACCTTCGGAGATTTGTAAACTCTGTGTATTACATAAAGCTGTGACAGCCTATACGGCTCGCTCAGAGACAGCCGTGGAACCCACTCCAGCACCGACTCCCAAGTTTCATTCTCCATTGGGCCCAGATCCCTCTCCCACTTAGCTCTCGCCAGTATTGGAAAACTTAACAGGAAAGTGTGCAGCAAGTCTTTATAAAGAGTGGAAATAACCCCCCCAGTAGTCCCTTCACCACACACATACTCTAACTCTATATCCCTTTGAATTCTGACGCCTCCGTCCCTATTCTGAGCTCCAAATGCACGTCTCATCCGCAAATATTGCTATTCCCCCGCAGGCCCGAGATCAAATTCCACCTGCAATTGGGAAAAGGATTTCAACTCTCCCTGCTCAATTATCTGATAGACATATTGAATCCCCTTGGCCTGCCATTCTGGTAGTACCCCCATTGCCACAAACTCCTTTAAATTATTATTATGCCACAGCGGGGAGAATCTGGTCAGACCCGTAATCCCACGTATATGTTTTAGTCTACCCCACAGCTTACATATCAATAACATAGTTGGATACAATTTCCCCAAAGCCCCCAGGGAGCCATCCTCCAGACATTGTACTGCTGGCCTTCTTTTTGTCACCTTTTCCATTAATTGCTGTACCGCCCCGGACGACCCTTCATGCGCCCAGCCCTTTAACCCCTTCACGACCTTGGGATTTTCCGTTTTTCCGTGTTCGTTTTCACTCCCCTCCTTCCCAGAGCCATAACTTTTTTATTTTTCCGTCAATTTGGCCATGTGAGGGCTTATTTTTTGCAGGACAAGAGGTACTTTTGAAAGACATCATTGGTTTTACCATGTCATATACTAGAAAACGGGAAAAAAATTCCAAGTGAAGCGAAATTGCAAAAAAAGTGCAATCTCACACTTTGTTTTTTGTTTGGCTTTCTTGCTAGGTTCACTAAATGCTAAAACTGACCTGCCATTATGATTCTCCAGGTCAGTACGAGTTCATAGACACCTAACATGACTAGGTTATTTTTTATCTAAGTGATGAAAAAAAAATCCAAACTTTGCCAAAAAAAAAATAAAAAATTTACGCCATTTTCCGATACTCGTAGCGTCTCCATTTTTCATGATCTGGGGTCGGTTGAGGGCTTATTTTTAGCGTGCCGAGCTGGCATTTTTAATGAAAACCATTTCGGTGCAGATACGTTCTTTTGATCGCCCGTTATTGCATTTTAATGCAATGTCGCGGCGACCAAAAAAACGTAATTCTGGCGTTTCAAATTTTTTCTCGCTAAGCCGTTTAGCGATCATGTTAATGCTTTTTTTATTGATAGATTGGGCGATTCTGAACGCGGCGATACCAAATATGTGTAGGTTTGATTTTTTTTATTGATTTATTTTGATTGGGGCGAAAGGGGGGTGATTTAAACTTTTATATATTTTTTATTTTTTTCACATTTTTTTTTACTTTTTTTTTTAACTTTTGCCATGCTCCTATAGCCTCCATGGGTGGCGCTCACAGCTGCCAGGGATCAGTAACCATAGAGGTCTCAAGGACCTCTATGGTTACAATGTACAAGCATCGCCGACCTCCGATCATGTGACGGGGGTCGGCGATGCGCTCATTTCCGGCCGCCCGGCCAGAAGAGCAGCTTAAATGCCGCTGTCTGCGTTTGACAGCAGCATTTAACTAGTTAATAGGCGCGGGCAGATCGCGATTCTGCCCGCGCCTATTACGGGCACATGTTAGCTGTTCAAAACAGCTGACATGTCCCGGCTTTGATGCGGGCTCACCGCCGGAGCCCGCATCAAAGAGGGGCTTCTGACCTCGGACGTACTATCCCGTCCGAGGTCAGAAAGGGGTTAAGTGCTGACTCTGGGCTGCAAGAAAATAAACTTCAGGGTTAGGCAATGCCAAGCCCCCATCTTCCTTGTGTCGCTGAAGTGTCTCCAGTCTGATACGTGGATGTTGTCTCCCCCATACCAAATTCCTGAACAAGGAGTTAATCTGCCGAAATTTCCCACGCGGTATCCAAACTGGCGCATTATGAAGAACATACAGAATCTTCGGCATCAAAATCATTTTGATAAGATTCATCCTGCCCACCACAGATAAATGCAGCTTAACCCAAGCATCCACTTTTGCCTTAAGAACACCTAAGATCGGAGTCAGATTCCTATGTATGTAATCCGTAACCGGCATAGATACCCATATCCCAAGATATTTAAATTGACTTACCACCTTCAGTCGCCCATCCTCCAGTGGCTCACTCCCCTCCTCCCCTACGTCGTCCACTTTAAACAAAATAGACTTAAGGTACCTTCACACGAAACGACTTTACAACGAGAACGTCAACGATCCGTGACGTTGCAGCGTCCTGGATAGCGATATCGTTGTGTTTGACACGCAGCAGTGATCTGGATCCTGCTGTGATATCGCTGGTCGTTGAATAAAGTTCAGAACTTTATTTGGTCGTCAGACCGGCGTGTATCGTCAGGTTTGACACCAAAAGCAACGATACCAGCGATGTTTTACGCTGGTAACTAGGGTAAATATCGGGTTACTAAGCGCAGGGCCGCGCTTAGTAACCCGATGTTTACGCTGGTTACCAGCGTAAAAGTAAAAAAACCAAACAGTACATGCTCACCTGCGCGTCCCCTGCCGTCCGCTTCCTGCTCTGACTGAGCGCCGGTCCTAAAGTGAAAGTAAAAGCACAGCGGTGACGTCACCGCTCTGCTGTTAGGGCCGGCGCTCACACAGTACAGGAAGCGGATGCCGGGGGACGCGCAGGTGAGTATGTAGTGTTTGTTATTTTTACTTTTACGCTGGTAACCAGGGTAAACATCGGGTTACTAAGCGCGGCCCTGCGCTTAGCAACCCGATGTTTACCCTGGTTACCCGGGGACCTCGGCATCATTGGTCGCTGGAGAGCGGTCTGTGTGACAGCTCTCCAGCGACCAAACAGCGACGCTGCAGCGATCGGCATCATTGTCGCTATCGCTGCAGCGTCGCTTCGTGTGAAGGTACCTTTACTCCAGTTTATCATCAGTCCTGACAGTGAGCCAAACCTTTCAATAATCCCAATAGCCCCCCCAAAGGAAGCAACCGGGTCAGCTAGAAACAGTAGAATATCGTCTGCATACAACGCCACCCTCTCTTCAACAATTCCATATTTAAACCCAGACACCTCGTCAGACTGTTGAAGTTTAGCAGCCAGTGGCTCCACGGCCAGAGCAAACAAAACAGGAGAGAGCGGACACCCCTGCCTCGTCCCCCTAGCTAATTGTATAGTCCGTGATAACTCCCCATTCACCCGGACTCTGGCCATCGGCTGCGAATACAGCAGCCGAATCCAGGACACAAACCGCGAGCCAAACCCCATATATTGCAACACCTGCCAGAGATATCCCCATTCCACACTGTCGAACGCCTTATGGGCGTCTAAAGATGCAATAACTCTCTGGCCACAGTTATCAGACCTTAGCTGCAGATTCATAAATAGCCTCCGTAGGTTGACCGCCGTGGATCTATCAGGCATAAAGCCAGATTGGTCTGGGTGCACCAGGCCGGAGATTACACTTGTCAACCTCATCACCAACACCTTGGCCAGAATCTTGACATCTATAGTGAGCAAGGAGATTGGCTTGGTTGCTCCAAGTCTTTCCCCTCCTTAGGAATCACCGCTATTATGGCCTCTCTCATGGATGTAGGCAGACACTCTCTAGTCTTAGGCTCCTCTAGGACCGCCTTTAATCTGGGAATTAGTACCTCCCCCATATGTTTATAGATCTATGTATGCATATGTATACACTAAGAACATATGCAGCGCCCCTGAGTCCTGGTCGTTGCAGTAATGCCGCTCTTCCACCAGGGGGAGTGATGTTACGTCTGATGGTACTAAAGAAGTTCACCTTGCCAGGTATCACAGTAACACACTACACTTTACACTCCAGTCCACCAGGGGGAGCAAAGCTTTTATCTACTAGGGCACTCCTCACACACGGGTAAAACTTGTGGGTTGGATAGGAAGTTAGAAGCAGACTGGGCTTCGACCAGATAACATCGAGGGAGAAGCAGCCTGGGTTTGACCCAGAGAGGTCCTGTCAGGGGTGGGAACCTGACAGAGGCCTAGCAAGAGATAGAACGTTACGGAGCTGCGCCTGCACATCATTGCGGCAGCATCCTAAGAAAGGACACGAAGCGAAGTATATTGTGGAGAGTGAGAACCGAAGTCACAGCACAGGGAGATAATACCGGGAGGAGTCCTGCCCTGAGATTGGCAGCCTCCTTCCGAGGCGCGTAGCCGGTAGCCTGAACATCGAGGGAGTACTGACTCTACGCATTACTCCAGACAACGGCAGGACAGTCGATTCCAAGTTGGCTGCCCAACCTAAATACCTAAGAAGACACGGAGGCAATTGTGGGAGAGGGGCATCTCTAGGGTTAAATTAACTCCAGGCCTACCCCGTCATACGGGTTGTCCTATCCATATCATCTGGGGGGACAGAGAGAGAGAGAACATCAGAAACATCTACAAAGGTTGTGAGGACTTTCCCGTCGTGCTCAGCAGGGAGGTACTACAACACAAAGGCCCTAGTAGGAAGGCTACTGATTTCCTCCTGGCTAAGGGAAATCTGGAAGTGCCTTCGGACCGGCCGGATTCAGCCAGCCCTGTGAGCGGTACTCTGGACTGCGGACGCTGAATTCTTCAGTAAAAGGTAAAGAGACTGCAACCTTTGTTTCCCCGTTATTCATCGCGCCTTACAACGTCCACTATCAACATCTGCACACCTTGGGCTGAAGCCCTGGGGACATCACCCCAGCGGACCCCTAGCAGCGTCGGTCACCCTGACCGAACACCACAGGTGGCGTCACGAACACTTGACAAACTATCACCTTTAATTGACCGCCCCTCAGCAGGGCCATGGACCGGGTCGGGCCACCGTGACATCCCCAGAACCGAGACCGAGGGACCCGGTGCCGAGTGCCCCATTGCCCTGCGCCTGGGGGCGATCCACATACACACACACATATATATGTACTAGAAATAGGCCCGATGCTATCGCATTGGGAGTGCGGTGAAATTAACATCTGTGTATGTAGCGCCCCCACTGCCGCAGGGCCGAGGGGTACCCGGTACCGGGCCTCTGAGTCTCTGCTCTGGGGTTGTCACGGTGGCTAGACCCGGTCCGTGACCCTGCTGAGGGGCGTACAGTAATAGATGTGGGTAGATGATGGTGGTGGTGATGCTGTAGTGGTGCGGTGCAGTAAATAACGAGGACACCAAGTTGCAGTCTCTTTACCTCTTTACTGAAGATCTCTGGGTCCTCAGTCCGGAATCCGGATAACCAGGCTGCGCAAGTCCGGCCGGTCCAATGGCACCTCCAGAGTTCTCTTAACAGGTGGAAATCTGCGCCTTCCTGCTAGCGCTATGTGTTGTGGTCCTTCCCTGCTGTGCTTACGGAAAGTCCCCACAACTGTTGTGTCCGTTTCTTAAGTTCCCTCACAACTCGATTAGATGATGTTCTGCTAATCCTCCGTCCCTCCCTGATGTTACGGTTGGAACGGCACCCGTATGACGGGTAGGCTCGGAGCTCTTCCGGGACCCTAGAGTCGCCCCTCTCCACAAGTTGCCCCCCAAGACTGCATAGGTGATTTAGGTGAGACAGCCCGCCTTAGACTGACTGTCCTGCCGTGGTTTAGAGTATTGCTTAAAGCTGAATATTGTAATACTCCCTCGGCGTTCCGGCCGCCGGTTGTGCGCCTCAGTAGGATGTTGCCTCGGTCTTACAGCACGACTCCTACTGGTATTCTCCTTGTTGCTTTGATCTCGTTTCTCACTCAGCACAATCTATCTCGCTTCCAGTCCCTTCTTGGGTACCGCCGCTATACTGAGCAGGCACGGTCCCGTTACGTTCGCTCAAGTTGCCAAGCCTCTGTCAGGATCCCACCCCTGACAGGGACCCTACCGAATCTTCTCCCACAACACCCTCTGCCACAAGGTGTTGCCTGGTTCCAACCCAGTCAGCTTTCTCATCTAACTTCCTGCCTGACCCCCAGTTTACCCACAATGGTGGGGAGTGGCCTAGTGAATAGAACCCTTAGCTCCCCCTGGTGGCCCGTCTGTGAAATGTATTGGTGTCTGTGATACCTGTCCAGATGAACTCCTTCAGTGCCATCAGACGTACTATAGCTCCCCTTAGTGGCGGAACCACAGTACTGCAACGACCAGGACTCTGGGGCGCTGCACTCCCCCCCCCCCCCCGGTTAAATCCAGTACTCCGGGACTGGGAAGAAAACAACAATACAGGTTAGCAAAAAGACATACAATTTTGTTGAGTGCAATAACAATAAGTATACTTGAACAGAGCTTCCCTTTATGGGAGGTGAGGACACTTGAACGTTACAAACATGGTTAGATATCATAGCAACATGCTATAAGTAACTTTTCTTACCCAACCGGGTATTCTACTTAGTACAAATGCTCGAACAATAATTTAACATTGCCTTTAAGGACGTACACTCTAAATCCACTAAAGACCTTCTTATAATCACATCATAAGGCAATTTAACTTTTTCATTCTCCTACTTTAAATCTGCAGGACCGCCTGTCCTAACGGCACCAGACCTTCTGCCTCTCCTTTCTGTTACAGGACCGCCCCGTTCAGCCCGGGCCTACTGCCTTTTCAACTACTATACACAGTATAGAACATAACATTACTTTCAGTTTTAGATCCATGAGCCATCTCTATATGGCTCCTAAGAGGACTCACTAACTAACCCCGTACGGGTTCACTGTCTGTCTTCATGTTACTATCAACATTATTAAACATTTTTCACAATTAACTTGTTAAATACACATAACTTCTTCATATAAGCATCTTCATCATTTTCTTTTGTCAAGACATTATTACTTTCTGTCTTAAAGCAATATCACCCTTTAAGTGCAACAGGTGAACGTCCTCTTTAAAAGGTGACCAAGTCTCCATGAGGTAGCATATCTTCTCAAGCTACCAGTCCGTACTCAGCAAAGGCTCCGGTGCGGTAACTTCACAAAGAGTCCTTCCTTAAGTAAAACCAGTAGGGAGCACCTTTAAGAAGGTGCAAACTATTTACAAAAAGTTTGTATCATGCACTGTTCATGATTGCGGCAGTTCTGGAAACTTGTGCAAAACTTGGGAAAAGCAAACAAAACAATAGGGATCCCGGGTCAACAAAGGGATCCCTTTAAGAGTTAACCCTGGACGGGTCTAGCAGCAAAAATCAGGAAACGAACAAACAGTTAAGGAACTATTTACATTCTCATGGTATCGAGGTTTATTCTCCTAGTAAATCACAAGACATCAGCCGGAAGTGGACACCTTCCGACTGTGCAGGCTTCAATCCTTGATCAACGGCTGATGCTACACCAGTGCCACTGGTGGAGTTCCCGGGTGCAGTCAGGCCGCCTGATGCCTGAACCTGAAGGCGGACTCTAGCCGCCAGCTCAGTCGCTGCAATGAGACGTACGGTGGCAATATTGGTAAGATCCGTCACGTCTGGTTCCATCATGGTTGAAGTAACAGATGACGCTCTCCCTAGTTCACAGCGGCGAACGTTCCGGGCATACCACCCGTATGCATTCCGATGACGGGTGTAGGTCACCTGATCCCCCTTTGCAATGGATCACCATCTTGGCTGCAGCAGGGAGTCTTCACGTTGCAACCAGTAACGAAGACGTCAGTTGGTAGCCCCGGTTCTTGTATGGAGCACCATCCCCTCTTCGGGTGGAAGGCCAATACAGTTCCCCACTTTACCATGTCCTTATTACCACGTGCACGAGGTGATTGTTGTACTTTCGGTGGGTCAGTCAGCTCTGCCTCTTTTTGCCTTTTCCAATGTAGGATCAAGCACTGTTTGTATTGTTCCCAGGTAAGCACAGCAAGGGTGAACCCTTCCTCCCGAGCTCCATCTGGCCCAATCCGGGGAGTGTCCCACTGGAGAATCACCCCGTCTGGGCCCACGTCTATGGGTTCTCCCATCCTGGTCGGCAGCGGTGGTACCAGCTTCCCCATTGCGTCGGGGGGTAACACCACTAGCTCTGCCGAGAGGAGGCGGCTTTTACTGGGGTGAGGGCCGGTCGCGGGAGCGGGATCGAGCGGGGGAGCAGGGGCATCTTCCATACCTGCGCCCGATGTGATTCCACCGATGTCGATCCGGTCCGTTGACGAGAACACTGGAATCGGCTGCAGCCCGGACCGCAGCTCCTCCAGTGCGGTCTCCGCCCTCCATGGTTCCTCCTCCGCTAGCTCCGAGGTCGGGATGGGTAGGCCCAGCTCCACTGCCGGCTCCAAGTCAGGTCCTGCCGCTGCGGTGGACGTGGGTCTGCCTCTGGTGGATGAGGGCAAGCCGGGATTGCTCCTTCCTCGTTCAGGCACTTGCTGTTCATCATCGCTGTCTGATAGTCGGTGGCAATGCATGCACCTGGCTCCGCCATTTCTCTGGGGTCGAGTTTTTCCGTCACCCGCTTCCCGCCGTTGCAAATCAAGGGGTGGTCCCCTACTTTGAGGCAGGTCTTCGCTTTGCAGCAAGAGGCGCAGGGGGCGGTCGCCGCTTCTGGCGCCACTTTGGTAGTCTCCTCCCATGGCACGCCCTCCTTCTTCTTTGGTGTAGCAATGGCAGCGGTTTTTGGCGGGAACTTCTGGCGGCAAACGACAATACACAATCCTCTCAATAAAGCACAGTCCAAGCACAATTAATCACAGTTCCAAGGCACACATGACCTGATTCTTCAGGCTTAAGTAGATCCTGTTCGTGACGCCAAGTTGTAGCGCCCCCACTGCCGCAGGGCCGAGGGGTACCCGGTACCGGGCCTCTGAGTCTCTGCTCTGGGGTTGTCACGGTGGCTAGACCCAGTCCGTGACCCTGCTGAGGGGCGTACAGTAATAGATGTGGGTAGATGATGGTGGTGGTGATGCTGTAGTGGTGCGGTGCAGTAAATAACGAGGACACCAAGTTGCAGTCTCTTTACCTCTTTACTGAAGATCTCTGGGTCCTCAGTCCGGAATCCAGATAACCAGGCTGCGCAAGTCCGGCCGGTCCAATGGCACCTCCAGAGTTCTCTTAACAGGTGGAAATCTGCGCCTTCCTGCTAGCGCTATGTGTTGTGGTCCTTCCCTGCTGTGCTTACGGAAAGTCCCCACAACTGTTGTGTCCGTTTCTTAAGTTCCCTCACAACTCGATTAGATGATGTTCTGCTAATCCTCCGTCCCTCCCTGATGTTACGGTTGGAACGGCACCCGTATGACGGGTAGGCTCGGAGCTCTTCCGGGACCCTAGAGTCGCCCCTCTCCACAAGTTGCCCCCCAAGACTGCATAGGTGATTTAGGTGAGACAGCCCGCCTTAGACTGACTGTCCTGCCGTGGTTTAGAGTATTGCTTGAAGCTGAATATTGTAATACTCCCTCAGCGTTCCGGCCGCCGGTTGTGCGCCTCAGTAGGATGTTGCCTCGGTCTTAGGCCGGAGACACACTGGTGCGAGATATGGCCGAGTCTCGGTGGTTAAAAGCAAGCTGTGGCACCGGCACTCCGGAGCGGAGTGTGCAGCTCCATGTATTGCTATGCAGCTGCACGCTCCGCTCCGGAATGCCGGTGCCACAGCTTGCTTTTAACCAGCGAGACTCGGCCGTATCTCGCACCAGTGTGTCTCCGGCCTTACAGCACGACTCCTACTGGTATTCTCCTTGTTGCTTTGATCTCGTTTCTCACTCAGCACAATCTATCTCGCTTCCAGTCCCTTCTTGGGTACCGCCGCTATACTGAGCAGGCACGGTCCCGTTACGTTCGCTCAAGTTGCCAAGCCTCTGTCAGGATCCCACCCCTGACAGGGACCCTACCGAATCTTCTCCCACAACACCCTCTGCCACAAGGTGTTGCCTGGTTCCAACCCAGTCAGCTTTCTCATCTAACTTCCTGCCTGACCCCCAGTTTACCCACAATGGTGGGGAGTGGCCTAGTGAATAGAACCCTTAGCTCCCCCTGGTGGCCCGGCTGTGAAATGTATTGGTGTCTGTGATACCTGTCCAGATGAACTCCTTCAGTGCCATCAGATGTACTATAGCTCCCCTTAGTGGCGGAACCACAGTACTGCAACGACCAGGACTCTGGGGCGCTGCATGTATCCTTAGTGGTGCTGACAGGTGCAGCGGACATGTCTCACACCGTTTGTGTTTTCCAACATATCTGTTCTATATCATCCCTCTGCGTTTTTGTATTTTTGCACAGGCGCAGTTCATGGCCTTGATGCTACGAACTGTGTCTGCGCAAGTGATACTGCCGCGGTGCCTTTTGAGATTCGGGGACATCGGCCGGAAGTCCCAACTGGCGATTATATACTGTATAGAGATGATGGAAATAAAGGGACATTTCCCCATTAAATTACATAATAACCAATATAATTAGCTCCAGAGAGAGACTATGATTATATGCTGGACGGTGCAGAGCTGTGTGCAGATCGTGCTGTGCAGGAAGAGATAGTGCTGTGACTCCTTCGCTCCTCGGTGCCACCTGTAGCATTGCCTGCGGGACACCTCTGCTGTCTATTACACAATGTCGTCGCTCAGCCCCATCACCCCCTGCCATGGCCGCACACACAGGCCCGAGGCCACGCTCACCCCTTCAAGACAAAAAACGGACCCTCCATAGACATGATGGCAGCGGCCGTATGCTCCGCTCCGGTGTCTTCTTCTGTTATCTCCGGGCTCCTGTCTGTGGCCTCCCCGCTCTTCCCCTCACACCGCTGGAGACAAAGGACAGGCCACCCCGGATGTCGTCACTTCCAGCCCCAGAACCCAACCACGGCCAGGAGAGAAAATGGGAGGACGGGCCGGGGTGTGCACATGGACTAACTGCCCCTGAGCAAGTGAAATACACGTCACCGCTATTCCCGCGCATGCTTAGTAATGACACGGCTGTTACTTCGTCTGTGTGGGAATAGCGGAGACGTGTATGTCACGAACTGTGCCTGCGCAAGTGACACTGCCGCGGTGCCTTATGGGATTCGGGGACAGCAGCTGGAAGTACCAACTGGTGATTATTATAATAGATAGATACACATAGCACATACACACATATATACACAGAGCACATACATACAGACACAAGAATGCACAGATCACAAATCACTGTCATACAGACACATGCATACAAAGAACACATACATACAGACACATATATACCACCAGAAGTCCATACATTCTAATGTCTTCACTAATATTTACTTTCCAGGAGCCAATGCATTCTGATGTCTTCTCTAATATATTCCACCAGGATCCCATATATTCTGATATCATCACTAATATATACCTACCAGGAGCCCACACATTCTAATATCTTCACTAATTTATACCTCTAGTAGCTGATACATTCAGATGTATTGATTATATATTATATTGATTAATATATGCCACTAGGAACCCGTACATTCTAATATCTTCACTATCATATATATATAGGAACCCAAACATCTGCTTTCCTCACTGATATATACCTACCAGCATCCCATACATTCTGATATATTTACTAATATATACCACTTGGAGCCCATACATTTTGATTTCTTAATTAATATACACTCACTGGCCACTTTATTAGGTACACCATGCTAGTAACGGGTTGGACCCCCTTTTGCCTTCAGAACTGCCTCAATTCTTCGTGGCATAGATTCAACAAGGTGCTGGAAGCATTCCTCAGAGATTTTGGTCCATATTGACATGATGGCATCACACAGTTGCCGCAGATTTGTCGGCTGCACATCACCACCACCAGCCTGAACCGTTGATACAAGGCAGGATGGATCCATGCTTTCATGTTGTTTACGCCAAATTCTGACCCTACCATCCGAATGTCGCAGCAGAAATCGAGACTCATCAGACCAAGCAACGTTTTTCCAATCTTCTACTGTCCAATTTCGATGAGCTTGTGCAAATTGTAGCCTCAGTTTCCTGTTCTTAGCTGAAAGGAGTGGTACCCGGTGTGGTCTTCTGCTGCTGTAGCCCATCTGCCTCAAAGTTCGACGCACTGTGCGTTCAGAGATGCTCTTAGGCCTACCTTGGTTGTAACGGGTGGCGATTTGAGTCACTGTTGCCTTTCTATCAGCTCGAACCAGTCTGCCCATTCTCCTCTGACCTCTGGCATCAACAAGGCATTTCCGCCCACAGAACTGCCGCTCACTGGATTTTTTTTCTTTTTCGGACCATTCTCTGTAAACCCTAGAGATGGTTGTGCGTGAAAATCCCAGTAGATCAGCAGTTTCTGAAATACTCAGACCAGCCCTTCTGGCACCAACAACCATGCCACGTTCAAAGGCACTCAAATCACCTTTCTTCCCCATACTGATGCTCGGTTTGAACTGCAGGAGATTGTCTTGACCATGTCTACATGCCTAAATGCACTGAGTTGCCGCCATGTGATTGGCTGATTAGAAATTAAGTGTTAACAAGAAGTTGGACAGGTGTACCTAATAAAGTGGCCAGTGAGTGTATATTACCAGGAGCCCATACATTCTTATGTCCTCTCTAAACCTTTCCTACCAGGAGCCCATATACTCTGATCTCTTCACTAATATATACCTCTAGGAGTCCCTATGCATTCTGATGTCTTACCACCACCAGGAGCCCATATATTTTAATATATTAAAGGGAACCTGTCACCCCCCTCCAGTCGTTTCAAACTAAAAGAGCCACCTTGTGCAGCAGTAATGCTGCATTCTGACAAGGTGGCTCTTTTAGTTCTGGGTGCTGTAACTAGAGAAATAATGCATTTTTTAATTTGTCAGAAATACCTTGTCTTCAGTCAAGGAGGCCGGCGTTTCCCCCCTGCAGCAGACGCCACACAGCCATCACTCAAATCTTCTTGGCGCCGGGTGCCGCCTCCTCACCGCTGTTTTGAAAATAGCCAGCGCCTGCGCTCTTTTCTCCTGCCTTGGGCAGGCGCAGTGAACGCTGCCCGTCTGTCCTCATATGCAGTCTCGGTGACTGCGCCTGTGCGGCCGCCCTGCTTGTGAATCCCAGCCCCACAGTGACTTATGATTTATTCACATTGCGGGGCTGGTTCTGCAGGTGGGGATCACAGACCACATCTCAGTACCAATGCTTTCTGGCTGATGTTTTGGTCACTTTTGAATGTTGGTTGTGCTTTCACACTCGTGGTAGCATGAGATGGACTCTACAACCCACACAAGTGGCTTAGGTAGTGCAGCTCATCCAGGATGGCACATCAATGCGAGCTGAGGCAAGAAGGTTTGCTGTGTCTGTCAGTGTAGTGTCCAGAGGCTGGAGGCACTACCAGGAGACTGGCCAGTACACCAGGAGACGTGGAGAGGGCCATAGGAGGGCAACAACCCAGCAACAGGACCGCTACCTCAACCTTTGTGCAAGGAGGAACAGGAGGAGCACTGCCAGAGCCCTGCAAAATGACCTCCAGCAGGCCACAAATGTGCATGTGTCTTCACAAACAGTTAGAAACTGACTCCATGAGGATGGTCTGAGTGCCCGACATCCACAGATGGGGGTTGTGCTCACAGCCCAACACCGTGCAGGACGCTTGGCATTTGCCACAGAACACCAGGATTGGCAAATTCACCACTGGCACCCTGTGCTCTTCACAGATTAAGGCAGGTTCGCACTGAGCACATGTGACAGACGTGACAGAGTCTGGAGATGCCGTGGAGAGCGATCTGCTCCCTGCAACATACTTCAGCATGACCAGTTTGGCAGTCGGTCAGTAATGGAGTGGGGTGGCATTTCTTTGGAAAGCCGCACAGCCCTCCATGTGCCAGGCAGAGGTAGCGTGACTGCCATAAGGTGCCGAGATGAGATCCTCAGACCCCTTGTGAGACCATATGCTGGTGTGGTTGGCCCTGGGTTCCTCCTAATGCAGGACAATGCCAGACCTCATTTGGCTGGAGTGTGTCAGCAGTTCCTCTAAGATGAAGACATTGAAGCTATGGACTGGCCCGCCTATTCCCCAGACCTGAATCCGATTGAACACATCTGGGACATCATGTCTCGCACCATCCACCGCTGCACTCAATTTTACTGTGCTAAGGCAAGGAAATGTGCAACACATGAAATGTGAATAGCATAATGGCTTGTGAAATTTATGAAAAAACACATGAGATTCTTAGCACAAGATTTGGCCAAAAGTTGTGAGCCCATCCACCAAACGTCAAGGTAATCTCAAAACGGATGGGTAACTAACCTGTCTGCCTAGTGTGAACACTTACCTATGGCTAATAACATGGTAAAGCCTGCATTTATAGGAAGGTTAGAACCAACTGTGTTTGGATGTAATTAAAATCACAGCATGGTGAAGGGCGGGGCGTTCAAGTCAGAAAAAGCAATACATAGTAAATATAGAAAAACTGACTGAACAGCCATCTAGTCTGAACTGGTGCATAACCAAAAAGTCTTACATAGCAAATAGATAATGGCTGCACTCAATTTTACTGTGCTAAGGCAAGGAAATGTGAATAGCATAATGGCTTGTGAAATTTCTGAAAAAACACATGAGATTCTTAGCACAAGATTTGGCCAAAAGTTGTGAGCCCATCCACCAAACGTCAAGGTAATCTCAAAACGTTTTGAGATTACCTTGACGTTTGGTGGATGGGCTCACAACTTTTGGCCAAATCTTGTGCTAAGAATCTCATGTGTTTTTTCATACATTTCACAAGCCATTATTCTATTCATATTTCATGTATTGCACATTTCCTTGACTTAGCACAGTAAAATTGAGTGCAGCCATTATCTATTTGCTATGTAAGACTTTTTGGTTATGCACCAGTTCAGACTAGATGGCTGTTCAGTCAGTTTTTCTATATTTACTATGTATCGCACCATCCACCAACGTCACGTTGCACCACAGACTGTCCAGGAGTTGGTGGATGCTTTAGTCCAGGTCTGGGAGGAGTTCCCTCAGGAGACCATCCGTTGCCTCATCAGGAGCATGCCCAGGCGTTGTAGGGAGATTATACAGGCACGTGGAGGCCACACACATTACTCAGCATCATTTCCTTGTCTTGAGGCATTTCCACTGAAGTTGGATCAGCCTGTAACTTCATTTTCCACTTTGATTTTGAGCATCATTCTAACTGCAGACCTCCATGGGATATTAGTTGTGATTTACGTTGATCATTTTTAGGTTTCATTGTTCTCAGCACATTCCACTATGTAATGAATAAAGATTTAAAACTGGAATATTTCATCCAGTGATATCTAGGATGTGACATTATAGTGTTCCCTTTATTTTTTTGAGCAGTGTATATACCACTAAGAGCCCATACATTCTGATTTCTTCTCTAATATATACCACCAGGAGCCCATGCATTCTGATGTCTTACCACCACCAGGAGCCCATGTATTCTAATATCTTCACTAATATATACCGCCAGGAGCCCACACATTCTGATATCCTCACTAATATATACCACCAGGAGCCCATACATTCTGATATTCTCACTAATAGATTATTATTATCATCTACCAGGAGCTAATACATTCTGATATCACTAGTACATACAGTGCCTTGTGAAAGTGTTCGGCCACCTGGAACTTTTCAACCTTTTCTCACATATCATGCTTCAAACATAAAGATACCAAATGTAAATTTTTGATGAAGAATCAACAACAAGTGGAACACAATTCTGAAGTTGAATGAAATGTATTGCTTATTTTAAATTTTGGTGGAAATTCAAAAACTGAAAAGTGGGGCGTGCAATATTATTCAGCCCCTTTAACTTAATACTTTGTTGCACCACCTTTTGCTGCGATTACAGCTGCAATTCGCTTGGGGTATGTCTCTATCAGTTTTGTACATCGAGAGACTGAAATTCTTGCCCATTCTTCCTTGGCAAACAGCTTGAGCTCAGTGAGGTTTGATGGAGATCGTCTGTGAACAGCAGTTTTCAGCTCTTTCCACAGATTCTCGATTGGATTGAGGTCTGTACTTTGACTTGGCCATTCTAACAGCTGGATATGTTTATTTGTGAACCATTCCATTGTAGGTTTTGCTTTATGTTTGGGATCATTGTCTTGTTGGAAGACAAATATCCATCCCAGTCTCAGGTCTTTTGCAGACTCCAACAGGTTTTCTTCAAGAATGGTCCTGTATTTGGCTCCATCCATCTTCCCATCAATTTTAACCATCTTCCCTGTCCCTTCTGAAGAAAAGCAGCCCAAGCCATGATGCTGCCACCACGTTTGACAGTGGGAATCGTGTGTTCAGGGTCATGAGCTGTGTTGCCTTTGCGCCAAACATATCATTTGGCATTGTTGCCAAAAAGTTCGATTTTGGTTTTATCTGACCAGAGCACCTTCTTCCACATGTTTGGTGTGTCTCCCAGGTGGCTTGTTGCAAACTTAAAATTACACTTTTTATGGATCTTTGAGAAATGGCTTTCTCCTTGCCACTCTTCCATAAAGGCCAGATTTGTGCAGTGTACGACTGATTGTTGTCCTATGGACAGACTGTCCCACCTCAGCTGTAGATCTCTGCAGTTCATCCAGAGTGATCATGGGCCTCTTGGCTGCATCTCTGATCAGTCTTCTCCTTGTTTGAGTTGAAAGTTTAGAGGGACGGCTGGGTCTTGGTAGATTTGCAGTGGTATGATACTCCTTCCATTTCAATATGATCGCTTGCACAGTGCGCCTCGGGATGTTTAAAGTTTTGGAAATCATTTTGTATCCAAATCCAGCTTTAAACTTCTCCACAACAGTATCACGGACCTGCCTGTTGTGTTCCTTGGTCTTCATGATGCTCTCTGTGCTTCAAACAGAACCCTGAGACTATCAAAGAGCAGGTGCATTTATACGGAGTCTTGATTACACACAGGTGGATTATATTTATCATCATTAGGCATTTAGGACAACATTGGATCATTCAGAGATCCACAGTGAACTTCTGGAGTGAGTTTGCTGCACTGAAAGTAAAGGGGACGAATAATATTGCATGCCCCACTTTCAGTTATTGAATTTCCACAAAAATTTAAAATAACCAATAAATTTCGTTCAACTTCACAATTGTGTTCCACTTGTTGGTGATTCTTCACCAAAAATTTACATTTGGTATCTTTATGTTTGAAGCATGATATGTGGGAAAAGGTTAAAAAGTTCCAGGGGGCAGAATACTTTCGCAAGGCACTGTACTTACCAGGAGCCCATCAATTCTGATATCATTCATTACTAATATATACCAACAGGAACTCATATATTCTGATGTCTTTATTAATATATACCATCAGGAGGCCATGCATTCTGATGTCGTCACTAATAAATGACTTCAGGCAGGGTCGGTTACAGGTTTTTGTGGGCCTCGGGCGAAAGAGTCTCAGTGGGCCCCTTTAACACATACCACGATTTATGATGCACAGATATGGCAGACAAATATAGGTATAATAGAATGCCAAATATTTCACTTACTTCTTACATGAGTGATATCTATTGTAAATTCTACAATAGCTCAGAAACCGGTGAATCCTTGCAGCGCAGTGTGGGCCCTGGGGGGATTCAAAAGTCTACAGTCAGAGTGATTGCAGACTTTTCATTTTAGGCCGGACAATATAGTCCTCCATATAGTATTATGGGCACCACATAATCCTCCATACAGCACTATGGGCTCCACATTGTCCTGCATATAGTATTATGGGCACAACAAAGTCCTCCATACAATATTATGGGCACTACATCATGCTCCGTACAGTATTATAGACACCACATAGTGCTCCATAAAATATCATGGGCAGCACGTTGTCCTCCATACAGTATAATGACACCATGTATTGCTCCATTCAGTATAATGGGTCCCACATATTGCCCCATACAGTATAATGAGCCCCACATATTGCTCCATACAGTATAACGAGTCCCATATATAGCTCCATACATTATAATGAGTCCCATATGTTGCTCCATACAAAATACTGGGCTCAATATATTGCTCCATACAGAATAATAAACCCCATATAATGCTCCATGCAGAATAATAAACCCCATATAATGTGTGCTGTTCCATGTATGTTGTTATATTTTATTCTGCTGCCACCCAATGGCCTTTTTCCGTATGGCAGCTTGTTATTAATTATTCTTGTGGGTATGTCTTCAACTTCCGGTTCAGGGGTAAAGTCTTCTCTTCCTCTGGCAGCCATTTCAGTTTCAGTTTCATGCTGTTGTGAGAGGACACGCTTTAACCGGGCTTAGGAAGGCATCAGT
The DNA here is from genome assembly GCF_051348905.1 of Ranitomeya variabilis. NCBI lineage: Eukaryota > Metazoa > Chordata > Amphibia > Anura > Dendrobatidae > Ranitomeya > Ranitomeya variabilis. The sequence goes on from NC_135232.1 coordinate 609,819,360, forward strand.
CTTTCGACCTCTTGCTGCTCACACTTGCAGTCATACTTGGTGCTACATCTTTCTGTACCTTGTCTACACCTGCATTTCTGGAGAAAGTACTGTATTACCAGTTATACGCTATATGTCCAGATTTCCAAATAAACGAGTCTGGATTGCACAATCCCTGGTGTGCATCATCTCTTCGGACGCTGAGCAGCATCGGTCCTGTCTGCCCTATAGTGAGGAAATACTGAAGGTACGATTCTTTCTCTCACAACCCTTATTAGTCAACGACACCTCCATTCGCCTCATGTGGGGACAGAACATAATGCTCCATACAAGAAAATGTACAACATATATTGCTCCATACAGTATAATGCACCTCGTATCATGCTCTATATAGAAAAACAGACACCATACAATGCTCCATACAGAATAATGGGCCTTATATAATGCTCCATACAGAATATGGGTTCCACATAATTTTCTGAACAGAATGGGTCCCAGTGCCCAATATAATGCTCTATACAGAATGAACCCCAATGCCCCATATAAGTCTATATACAGAATGGGCTCCATATAATGCTCCATACAGAAAGGGCCCCATATAATGCACCATACATAAAAATTAATCAAATACCTCTCCTTGTTCTTTGCTGGTTGCAGCTCTCCTTAGCGTCTTCTGACTCTCAGCATTCCTCTGCGCAAAGGACGGGCTGTAGCAACATCATTGATGCCTTTGCCCTGAGACGTCACAGAGCCAGAAGATGTGGAAGAGACCAGAGCAGCAGAGGAACAGGGAGAGGTAAGTATTTCAAACACTTTAAAGCACGATAGGGGCAGTATTATAGTAGTTATATTTTTATTTTTTTTCTACTATACAGTAGAGCGCAGTATTATAGTAGTTATAGATTGCCCCCAGGTGCAGGGCAGTGGGGTACTCGGTACCGGGTCCCTCTGTCTCGGTTCTGGGGATGTCACGGTGGCCCGACCCGGTCCGTGGCCCTGCTAAGGGGCGCCCAATTAAAGGTGTAGTTTGTCAAGTGTTCGTGTCGCCACCTGTGGTATTCGGTCAGCATGACCGACGCTGCTGAGGGGTCCGCTGGGGTGATGTTATGGCAGCTAGATGGTATACCTTCCCACAGGTGAAGTATGTCCCCAGGGCTTCCCAGTAAGGTAGATGATGATGGTGTAGGTCGCAGTAAATAACGAGGACACAGGGTTGCAGTCTCTTTACCTTTTACTGTAGACTTCAGCATCCACAATCCAGAGCACTGCTAACAGGGCTGGCTGAATCCGGCCGGTCCGAAGACACATCTAGAGTTCCCTTTGCAGGTGGAAATCAGTAGCCTTCCTACTTGCGCCTGTGTGTTGTAGTACTTCTCTGCTGAGCACCACGGGATAGTCCTCACAACTGTCGTGTATGTTTCTGATATTCTCTTTCTACGTCCCCCAGATGATATGGATAGGACGACCCGTATGACGGGGTAGGCCTGGAGCTATTTTATAGGGACCCTAGAGACGCCCCTCTCCCACAATTTGCCTCCGTTGTCTTCATTAGGTTAAAGGTTGGGCAGCCAACTTGGAATTAACTGTCCTGCCGTAGTTTGAAGTAATGCGTAGAGCCTATTACACCCTCGGTGTTCCGGCCACCGGCTACGCGCCTCAGAAGGATGTTGCCGATCTTAAGGCAGAACTCCTCCCGGTGTTATCTCCTTGTGCTGTGATCTCGTTTCTCACTTCTCCACAATATACTCCGCTTCTTGTGCTTTCTTAAGATGCTGCCGCAATGAGGTGCAGGTGCAGCTCCGTAACGTTCTATCTCTCGCTCAATCTCTGCCAGGATCCCACCCCTGACAGGGACCTCTGTCTGCAGCTCAGATGTTCCTCCTTCTCTCCCTGTCTGCCTGACAGGTCTTTCCTGGGTCTCATCCAGTAGCGTTCTCGTCTAACTTCCTATCCAACCCCCAGTTTTACCCGAGTGTGAGGAGTGGCCTAATACATAGAACCCTTTGCTCCCCCTGGTGGTTGGAGTGTGAAGGGTAGTGTGTGACTGTGATACCTGGTCAGGTGAACTCTTTTAGTACAATCAGACGTAACATCGCTCCCCTTAGTGGCAGAGCGACATTACTGCAACGACCAGGACTCTGGGGCGCTGCACTCTCCCCCCCCTTTAAATCCAGTACTCCCGGACTGGGAAAAGAAGAACAACAATACATGTTAGTAAAAGACATACAAAATTTTTTGAAATGCTGTAAACAAGTAGCTTTAACAGTGCATCCCTTTATGGGAGGTGAGAACACTTGAACATTACAATAAGAACATATTTACATTGTGCTTAAGATTTTAAATAACACTTATTAAATGACTAGCTATAAATAACCATTATTACACAGCCGGGCATACTATCTACTACCTACTAAGTGCAACTATAAAACAGTACTTTTCCTTTAAGGGCGTATACCCACTAAAGGCATGTTATAAAACTCAAAAGTGCAAATTAACATTTTCTTTATTTTTCTCTTTTACTTTCACATATGCAGGACTATCTGTCTACCCCTACGGGCCTACTGCATCTTTCTTCAGCTTTTCTTCTCATGAAATTCTAATAATTACTTTAACTTCAGTTTTATTCAAAGAACATTATCAACATTTCTATGCCTTATCACTATCTTTCTAACTACATACTACTACTATGTAAGAACATTATTACTTATCTGTCTATCTAAGGCAACATTATCATGTTGTAAGCTAAGTGCAACAATTGAACATCCCCTTTAAGGGGAAACCAAGTCTCTTCTGAGGTAGTGCAAACCATCAATCTGCAAGTCAGTTTAAAGCAAGAACTTTCACGCTGTAATCAGGGACAGTCTCTTCAAAAAGCTCTTCTTTTTGTAAAACCAGTAGGGAGCACCTTTAAAAAGGTGCAAACTATGTACAAGCAGTTTGTAATCATGCGCTGTTCATGATTCAAATGTTCTTTTGCAAAACAGTGATAAACTTCTGTGCAACACTAGAAACAATAGGGATCCTGTTGTGAATTCCGCTCTTGGGCTCCCTCCGGTGGTTGTGAGTGGCATTTTTGTGAATTCTGTTCTTGGGCTCCCTCCTGTGGTTTTGAGTGGTATGGCTGCTTCTGGGATTTAGCATCAGCAGCTGTTTTCACTGATCGTCTTTCTGGCTCGGCTATATTAGTCTGGCCTGTTCCCTCATTCAATGCCAGTTGTCAATTGTTCCAGCCTGGAGTCACGGCTCTTTGGATTTCCCTGACACTCTGACCAGTTCAGCAAAGCTAAGTCCTTGCTTGTCCTTTTGCAGTTCACTTGTTGTGGACTTGGTTGTTCAGCACTTTCTATGTTTTTGCTCATTTGTCCAGCTTATCAGTATGAACCTATTTAGCTAAGCTGGAAGCTCTGGGCAGCAGAGTTTGCCCTCCACACCTTTAGTCAGGTGTGGAGATTTTTGCATTTCTCTGCGGTGGACTTTTTCTAGTTTTTATTACTGACCGCACAGTGTTCTGTCCTGTACTAATTCTATCTAGCTAGAAGTGGCCTCCTTTGCTAAATCTTGTTTCATACTACATATGTCATTTCCTTCTCCTCTCACAGTCATTATTTGTGGGGGGCTGTCCTATCCTTTGGGGATTTTCTCTGAGGCAAGATAGCTTTCCTGTTTCTACCTTTAGGGGTAGCTAGTTCTCTGGCTGTGACGAGGTGTCCAGGGAGTGACAGGAACATCCCACGGCTACTGCTAGTGTCTGTGTTAAGATCAGGAACTGCGGTCTGTATAGTTACCACCTGCCCAGAGCTAGTCGCATGTCGCTCCTACATCACCAGACCATAACAGTACAACTGGCCTAGAGCTGAATGCATCTCAAAAGAAGGAAAAGAAAAAGAGTTCTGAGCCATTTTTTTTTTCTTTAGTCTGTTTTGTCTTTTTCCTTCCTCTTAATCTCTGGGTGATTCAGGATTTGGATGCGGGCATGGATGTTCAGGAGTTGTTTTCTCGTGTGGATCAGCTTGCTGCAAGAGTACAGAGTATCCAAGATTATGTTGTTCAGACTCCGGCCTTAGAGCCTAGAATTCCTACTCCGGATTTATTTTACGGGGATAGATCTAAGTTTTTGAACTTTAAAAATAACTGCAAATTGTTTTTTGCTCTGAAACCCCGTTCCTCTGGTGACTCCATTCAGCAAGTTAAAATAGTTATTTATCTGCTGCGTGGTGACCCTCAGGACTGGGCATTCTCCCTTGAGTCAGGGGATCCGGCATTGCTTAATGTAGATGCATTTTTTCAATCGCTCGGATTATTGTATGACGAACCTAACTCTGTAGAGCATGCTGAGAAAACACTTTTGGCCCTGTGTCAGTGTCAGGAAGCGGCAGAATTATACTGCCAGAAATTTAGAAAATGGTCTGTGCTCACTAAATGGAATGAGGATGCTCTGGCAGCAATTTTCAGAAAGGGTCTTTCAGAAGCCCTTAAGGATGTTATGGTGGGGTTCCCCACGCTTGTTGGTTTGAGCGAATCTATGTCTCTGGCCATTCAGATTGATCGGCGCCTGCGCGAACGCAAAGTGGTGCACCATATGGCAGCGTCCTCTGAGCAGAGACCTGAGCCTATGCAATGTGATAGGATTTTGACTAGAGCGGAACAGAGGGGATACAGACGTCAGAATGGGCTGTGTTTTTACTGTGGTGATTCTGCTCATGCTATTTCTGATTGCCCTAAGCGTATTAAGAGGGTCGCTAGATCTGTTACCATTAGTACTGTACAGCCTAAGTTTCTCCTGTCTGTGACCCTGATTTGCTCATTGTCATCTTTTTCTGTCATGGCATTTGTGGATTCAGGCGCTGCTCTGAATTTAATGGACTTAGAATTCGCCAGGCGCTGTGGCTTTTCTTTGCAGCCTTTGCAGAGTCCTATTCCCTTGAGGGGCATTGATGCTACACCGTTGGCCAAGAATAAACCTCAGTATTGGACTCAGCTGACTATGTGCATGGCTCCAGCACATCAGGAAGATTGCCGTTTTCTGGTATTGCATAATTTACATGATGTTGTTGTACTGGGTTTTCCATGGTTACAGGTGCACAATCCTGTGCTGGATTGGAAATCGATGTCTGTGACTAGTTGGGGTTGTCAAGGGGTACATAGTGACGTTCCTTTGATGTCAATTTCCTCTTCCCCCTCTTCTGATGTTCCTGAATTTTTGTCAGATTTCCAGGATGTATTCGATGAGCCCAAGTCCAATTCCCTTCCTCCACATAGGGACTGTGATTGTGCTATTGACTTGATTCCTGGCTGTAAGTTCCCTAAAGGCCCCGTCTCACATAGCGAGATCGCTAGCGAGATCGCTGCTGAGTCACAAGTTTTAAAATGCGCGCGTCTCCTGCCTCCCGTGACGTCACGGCTTGTGATTGGTTGCGTCGCCCATGTGACCGCGACGCAACCAATCACAACGCCGGAACGTAATTTTAAAATCCTGAAGGACCTGAAATTACGTCACGGCTTGCTGTGATTGGTTGCGTCCCGGCCACATGGGCGGCGCGCGATCAATCACAAGCCGGGACTTCGCGTAAGGAAGTCAAAGCGCGAATTTTAAGCAAACAACGCTGCCGGTTCCCTCGGTAAGGTGCAGGCTGCGTCGGAGAGGTGAGTATAGCAATATTTTTTTTTAAATTCTTTATTTTACACATTAATGTTGTTTCGATACCGATACCCGATACCACAAAAGTATCGGAATACCGGTATCGGAATTCCGATACAGCAAATATTGGCCGATACCCGATACTTGCGGTATCGGAATGCTCAACACTACTTATAACATTTCTGAGATTATCAATCCAGTGTCTTTTCGTTTGGCCCTTCCAGCCTCTTTTGCCATCCACAATGTTTTCCATAGATCTTTGTTGCGGAGATATGTGGTACCCGTTGTTCCATCTGTTGATCCTCCTGCCCCGGTGTTGGTTGAGGGGGAGTTGGAATATGTGGTTGAGAAAATTTTGGATTCTCGTTTTTCGAGGCGGAGGCTTCAGTATCTTGTCAAGTGGAAGGGTTATGGCCAAGAGGATAATTGTTGGGTGGTTGCCTCCGATGTCCATGCCGCCGATTTGGTTCGTGCTTTTCATTTGGCTCGTCCTGATCGGCCTGGGGGCTCTGGTGAGGGTTGGGTGACCCCTCCTCAAGGGGGGGGGGGGGGGGTACTGTTGTGAATTCCGCTCTTGGGCTCCCTCCGGTGGTTGTAAGTGGCATTTTTGTTAATTCTGTTCTTGGGCTCCCTCCTGTGGTTTTGAGCGGTATGGCTGCTTCTGGGATTTAGCATCAGCAGCTGTTTTCACTGATCGTCTTGCTGGCTCTGCTATATTAGTCTGGCCTGTTCCCTCATTCAATGCCAGTTGTCAATTGTTCCAGCCTGGAGTCACGGCTCTGTGGATTTCCCTGACACTCTGACCAGTTCAGCAAAGCCAAGTCCTTGCTTGTCCTTTTGCAGTTCACTTGTTGTGGACTTGGTTGTTCAGCACTTTCTATGTTTTTGCTCATTTGTCCAGCTTATCAGTATGAACCTATTTAGCTAAGCTTGAAGCCCTGGGCAGCAGAGTTTGCCCTCCACACCTTTAGTCAGGTGTGGAGATTTTTGCATTTCTCTGCGGTGGACTTTTTCTAGTTTTTATTACTGACCGCACAGTGTTCTGTCCTGTACTAATTCTATCTAGCTAGAAGTGGCCTCCTTTGCTAAATCTTGTTTCATACTACGTATGTCATTTCCTTCTCCTCTCACAGTCATTATTTGTGGGGGGCTGTCCTATCCTTTGGGGATTTTCTCTGAGGCAAGATAGCTTTCCTGTTTCTACCTTTAGGGGTAGCTAGTTCTCCGGCTGTGACGAGGTGTCCAGGGAGTGACAGGAACATCCCACGGCTACTGCTAGTGTCTGTGTTAAGATCAGGAACTGCGGTCTGTATAGTTACCACCTGCCCAGAGCTAGTCGCATGTCGCTCCTACATCACCAGACCATAACAGGATCCCGGGTCAACAAAGGGATCCCTTTAAGAATTAACCCTAGACGGGTTTAAAGCAGCAAAAACATGGAAACAAACAGTTAACTATTTACATGGTTCGGGGTTCCGAGGTTTACTTTATAAATCTGGAGGCCTCCACCAGGGTTTTACCTGACAGGTAGCCCTCTGTGGCTTGGGAAGACTTGATTCCAAGTCCACTCCCGACGCCTTGTGCACTCCATGAGTCTGTTCTTTCTGCACGACCTGGTCGTGCGCGGCAATAAAGGTCTGGGTGGTCCGATGGATGATGCCAGCGGCGGCAGAGGCTGCTGCAGCCGCGTCAGCGGCTAGCTCTTCTCCGATGGTTCTGGATACTGCCAGGAGAGTTGTGCATCGCTGTATATCCCGGGCCCACCAGCCGTTCGATCTCTGGTATCGGCGGTAGTTTACAGCATCTCCGGGTTTCAGGATGGGATCCGCACCGTCTCCACTCAGGCAGTACTCCACCTCCTCCCAGGTGATGTGGACTCTCACCGATGACCCGATCTGTTATGATCTGGTGACCTTGGAGCCGCATGAGACTTTCTCAGGAGTAGGTGTAACCTGTACTGACCGCAAACCCTAAACTGACACAACTAGAAGTAGCCGTGGGGTGTACCTAACACATCCTAGACACCTCGACACAGCCGGAGGACTAAATACCCCTATAGATGGAAATGGGAATTCTATCTATTCTATCTTGCCTCAGAGCAGAACCCCAAAGGATAGGCAGCCCCCCCCACAAATATTGACTGTGAGTATTAGAGGAAAGACACACGCAGGCAGAAATCAGGATTTAGCAAAAGAGGCCAAGCTATCTAAATAGGAAAGGATAGGACAGAATACTAAGCGGTCAGTATTAAAACCCTAAAAATATCCACAGCAGATAATACAAAAATTCCACCATCTAACTAAAGACATGGAATGTATATCTGCATCTCCTGAGAATCCAACTTGACTGAAAATATCCAAACACAGTCTAAGCTGGACAAGAAAAAACAATGAATAGCACTGAATTGTAAAGCACACAGCATGTGTGCTACTGAAACAAAACCAGACACTTATCTTGGCTGATTTGGCAGCAGGGCAGGAGGAACCAGACAGAGATGCATAACCTCCAAGAACAATGGACAACTGGCAAGGACTAATGAATCCTGCAAGCCTAAATAGCCCAGTCAGAGCTGCAATCAGCAGGGACACCTGCCCAGGATTGCAACCCAGGGACAACTGTATTACCACCAGCAACCACCGGAGGGAACCCAAGAGCAGAATTCACAACAGTACCCCCCCCTTGAGGAGGGGTCACCGAACCCTCACCAGAGCCCCCAGGCCGATCAGGACGAGCCAGATGAAAGGCACGGACCAAATCAGCAGCATGGACATCAGAGGCAAAAACCCAAGAATTATCCTCCTGACCATAACCCTTCCATTTGACAAAGTACTGAAGCCTCCGCCTCGAAAAGCGAGAATCCAAAATTTTCTCAACCACATACTCCAACTCCCCATCAACCAACACAGGGGCCGGAGGATCAACAGAGGGAACAACGGGCACCACATATTTCCGCAATAAAGATCTATGGAAGACATTATGGATAGAAAAAGAGGCCGGAAGGGCCAATCGAAAAGACACCGGATTAATAATCTCAGAAATCCTATAAGGACCAATAAACCGAGGCTTAATCTTAGGGGAAGAAACCTTCATAGGAACATGACGGGAAGACAACCAAACCAGATCCCCAACCCGAAGCCGAGAACCAACACACCGACGACGGTTAGCAAAATGTTGAGCCTCCTCCTGAGACCAATTTGTCCACCACATGAGCCCAAATCTGCTGCAACTTGTCAACCACAGAATCCACACCAGGACAGTCTGAAGGCTCAACCTGCCCCGAAGAAAAACGAGGATGAAAACCAAAATTACAAAAGAACGGCGAAACCAAGGTAGCCGAACTAGCCCGATTATTAAGGGCAAACTCGGCCAATGGCAAGAAAGCCATCCAATCATCCTGATCAGCAGACACAAAGCATCTCAAATAAGTTTCCAAGGTCTGATTAGTTCGCTCGGTCTGGCCATTAGTCTGAGGATGAAATGCGGAAGAAAAAGACAAATCAATGCCCAGCCTAGCACAAAAGGCCCACCAAAACCTAGAAACAAACTGGGAACCTCTGCCGGACACAATATTCTCCGGAATACCATGCAAACGAACCACATGCTGAAAAAACAACGGAACCAAATCAGAAGAGGAAGGCAATTTAGGCAAAGGCACCAAATGAACCATCTTAGAGAACCGGTCACAAACAACCCAGATAACAGACATCCTCTGGGAAACCGGAAGATCAGAAATGAAATCCATAGAAATATGCGTCCAGGGCCTCTCAGGGACCGGCAAAGGCAAAAGCAACCCGCTAGCACGGGAACAACAAGGCTTGGCCCGCGCACAAGTCCCACAGGACTGCACAAAAGAACGCACATCACGTGACAAAGAAGGCCACCAAAAGGACCTATCAACCAAATCTCTGGTACCAAAAATACCAGGATGGCCAGCCAACACAGAACAATGAACCTCAGAAATCACTCTACTAGTCCATCTATCAGGAACAAACAGTTTCCCCACTGGACAGCGGTCAGGTTTGTCAGCCTGAAATTCCTGAAGAACCCGTCGTAAATCAGGGGAAATGGCAGAAAGGACCACCCCTTCTTTCAGAATGCCGACCGGTTCAAGGACCTCAGGAGAATCGGGCAAAAAACTCCTAGAGAGGGCATCAGCCTTAATATTCTTAGAACCCGGAAGATACGAGACCACAAAATCAAAACGGGAAAAAAACAAGGACCATCGAGCCTGTCTAGGATTCAACCTTCTGGCAGACTCGAGGTAAATCAGATTTTTATGATCAGTCAAGACCACAATACGGTGCTTAGCTCCCTCAAGCCAATGTCACCACTCCTCAAACGCCCACTTCATAGCCATCAACTGCCGATTGCCAACATCATAATTACGTTCAGCAGGCGATAACTTACGGGAGAAGAAGGCACACGGTTTCATCAAGGAACCAACAGGATCCCTCTGAGACAAAACGGCCCCTGCCCCAATCTCAGAAGCGTCAACCTCAACCTGAAACGGAAGAGAAACATCCGGTTAACGCAACACTGGGGCAGAAGTAAATCGGCGTTTAAGCTCCTGAAAGGCAGAGACAGCCGCAGAGGACCAATTCGTCACATCAGCGCCTTTCTTCGTCAAATCGGTCAAGGGTTTAACCACACTGGAGAAGTTAGCAATGAAACGGCGATAAAAATTAGCAAAGCCCAAAAATTTCTGAAGGCTCTTCACGGATGTGGGTTGAATCCAATCATGAATGGCCTGAACCTTAACCGGATCCATCTCTATAGATGAGGGAGAAAAAATGAAGCCCAAAAAAGAAACCTTCTGCACTCCAAAGAGACACTTAGACCCCTTCACAAACAAGGCATTATCACGAAGGATCTGAAATACCATCCTGACCTGTTCCACATGAGACTCCCAATCATCGGAAAAAATTAAAATGTCATCCAAATATACAATCATGAATTTATCAAGATAATTCCGGAAGATATCGTGCATGAAGGACTGGAAAACAGATGGAGCATTAGAGAGACCGAATGGCATCACAAGGTATTCAAAATGGCCTTTGGGCGTATTAAACGCAGTTTTCCATTCATCACCCTGCTTAATACGAACAAGATTATATGCCCCCCGAAGGTCAATCTTCATAAACCAACTAGCCCCCTTAATCCTAGCAACCAAATCGGAAAGCAGAGGTAAAGGGTATTGGAACTTGACAGTGATCTTATTCAAGAGGCGATAATCAATACAGGGTCTCAAGGAGCCATCCTTCTTAGCAACAAAAAAAAACCCGCTCCCAACGGTGAAGAAGATGGCCGAATAGGCCCTTTCTCCAAAGACTCCTTAACATAACTCCGCATGGCGGTATATTCAGGCACAGACAGGTTGAAAAGTCGGCCCTTAGGAAACTTACAGCCTGGAATCAAGTCAATCGCACAATCACAGTCCCTATGCGGTAGAGGGGAACTGGACTTGGGCTCATCGAATACATCCTGAAAATCAGACAAAAACTCTGGAATTTCAGAAGAGGAAGAAGAGGAGATTGACATCAAAGGAACGTCATTATGAACCCCCTGACATCCCCAACTAATCACAGACATAGACTTCAAATCCAACACAGGATTATGTACCTGCAACCGCGGAAAACCCAGCACGATAGCATCATGCAAATTATGCAACACCAGAAATCGACAAACTTCCTGATGGGCTGGCGCCATGCACATGGTCACCTGTGTCCAGAACTGGGGCTTATTTTTAGCCAAAGGTGTAGCATCAATGCCCCTTAAAGGAATAGGGTTCTGTAAAGACTGCAAGGGAAAACCACAACGCCTGGCAAACTCAAAGTCCATTAAGTTCAAGGCGGCGCCTGAATCCACAATGAGCATACCATGGACACAGATAACAGAAATTTAGGTTGTACAGTACTGATGGTAAATGAACTAGCGATCCTCTCTGTACGCTTAGGGCAGACTGAAATGACATGAGAAGCATCGCCACAATAAAATCACAACCTATTCTGACGTCTGAATCCTTGTTGTTCCGTTCTAGACAGAATCCTATCACACTGCATTGGCTCAGGCATTTGCTCTGAGGACAACGCCACAGCGCGCACAGTTCTGCGCTCCCACAAGCGCTGATCAATCTGAATGGCCAGAGACATAGAATCACTCAGACCAAAAGGCGTGGGAAACCCCACCATAACATCTTTGACGGATTCAGAAAGACCCTTTCTGAAAATTGCCGCCAAAGCATCATCATTCCATTTAGTCAACACAGACCATTTTCTAAATTTCTGACAATACAATTCTGCCGCTTCTTGACCCTGAACCAGGGCCAACAAGGTCTTCTCCGCTTGATCCACCGAATTTGGTTCATCATATAATAATCCTAAAGCCTGAAAAAAGGCGTCTACATTAAGCAAGGCCGGATTCCCAAATTCCAGGGAAAATGCCCAATTCTGAGGATCGCCACGCAGCAGGGAGATGACAATTTTAACCTGCTGAATGGAATCACCAGAGGATCGAGGTCTCAGAGCAAAAAACAGTTTACAGTTGTTTTTAAAACTCAAAAATTTTGACCTATCCCCAAAAAACAAATCAGGAGTAGGAATCCTAGGCTCCAAAACTGGAGTCTGAACAATATAATCAGAAATATCCTGTACCCTAGCAGCAAGCTGGTCCACACGAGAAGCTAATCCCTGAACATCCATGCTAGCACAAGACTCCTCAGCCACCCAGAGAAAAAGAGGGAAGAAGAGACAAAGCAGGCTACAGAAAAAAAAATGGCTCAACACCTTTCTTCCCTTCTTCTGAGATGCATTTAACTCATTGTTGGCCAGTTGTACTGTTATGATCCGGTGACCTTGGAGCCGCATGAGACTTTCTCAGGAGTAGGTGGAACCTGTACTGACCGCAAACCCTAAACTGACACCGCAACTAGAAGTAGCCGTGGGGTGTACCTAACACATCCTAGACACCTCGACACAGGAAAGGATAGGACAGAATACTAAGCGGTCAGTATTAAAACCCTAAAAATATCCACAGCAGATAATACAAAAATTCCACCATCTAACTAAAGACATGGAATGTATATCTGCATCTCCTGAGAATCCAACTTGACTGAAAATATCCAAACACAGTCTAAGCTGGACAAGAAAAAACAATGAATAGCACTGAATTGTAAAGCACACAGCATGTGTGCTACTGAAACAAAACCAGACACTTATCTTGGCTGATTTGGCAGCAGGGCAGGAGGAACCAGACAGAGATGCATAACCTCCAAGAACAATGGACAACTGGCAAGGACTAATGAATCCTGCAAGCCTAAATAGCCCAGTCAGAGCTGCAATCAGCAGGGACACCTGCCCAGGATTGCAACCCAGGGACAACTTTATTACCACCACAACCACCGGAGGGAACCCAAGAGCAGAATTCACAACACCGATCTCCTGCACGAACCCTTTTCCTCTCTGGGGTTGTTACACAATTACGACACCCCACTTCGGCAAGGAGCCTCCCAGCATCTCGCCTCGAGCCTCCCGCTCCACTTCCCGCTGATACTCGGTGATCAGGTGGTTCCGGTACTCTCCCCAGGGGAATGGTCCGAGGTCAGGTCCCCCCGGTGGCCTGGGGTCGGGCGCTGAAGACGCCGGGGCTCCTGCGGTCTCGGCGGTGAACGAGGCAGGTGAGGAAGGGAAGCGGACTCCCGAGACGCCACAGCACCGGGTACCTGCGCTTGCGGCGACCCTTTCGGCGCCACTCCACTCCTCCGAGGAAGGCGCCAGGGCTGGTGATGGCATAGGCAGCAGACTCCTCCTAGGCAGCTCCTACGGGTCCAGGCTCTCCAGCGGTGGCATGTTGGAGTAGTCCTCCAGTGACGGGGGTCTGTGTGGGGCCATTCTTTTTCGGAGGTCCCCTCTGGTCGCCAGCTCCATTCCTTCTGAGTCATAGTTTTGTTTCTTCGGTCTCCGCCCACCATAGAGAATTAGGAGGCGGATCTCAGCTGCTGGCGGACACGTCCTCAGGATACAGAAATATTTAGACTGGGCGGCCATTGTTCTTCGCGCTTCTCAGTTTGTTCACGCCCACAACTCCACGCCCTTCGTCTTCTCCTGCGCTCCTCGTGGCGCTGTGATGGCGGCAGTTTTGGCGGGAATTTTTTGGCGGCAAGTGGCAATACACAGTCTTTGCAATAAATCACAGTTCCAATACAGTTCTGACACAGTTCTTAGGCACACATGACCTGATTTTCAGGCTTAAGTAGATCCTGTTTGTGACGCCAAAGTTGGATCGCCCCCAGGCGCAGGGCAGTGAGGTACTCGGTACCGGGTCCCTCTGTCTTGGTTCTGGGGATGTCACGGTGGCCCGACCCGGTCCGTGGCCCTGCTAAGGGGCGCCCAATTAAAGGTGTAGTTTGTCAAGTGTTCATGACGCCACCTGTGGTATTCGGTCAGGATGACCGAAGCTGCTGAGGGGTCCGCTGGGGTGATGTTATGGCAGCTAGATGGTATACCTTCCCACAGGTGAAGTATGTACCCAGGGCTTCCCAGTAAGGTAGATGATGATGGTGTAGGTCGCAGTAAATAACGAGGACACAGGGTTGCAGTCTCTTTACCTTTTACTGTAGACTTCAGCATCCAGAATCCAGAGCACTGCTAACAGGGCTGGCTGAATCCGGCCAGTCCGAAGGCACATCTAGAGTTCCCTTTGCAGGTGGAAATCAGTAGCCTTCCTACTTGCGCCTGTGTGTTGTAGTACCTCCCTGCTGAGTACCACGGGATAGTCCTCACAACTGTCGTGTATGTTTCTGATATTCTCTTTCTACGTCCCCCAGATGATATGGATAGGACGACCCGTATGACGGGGTAGGCCTGGAGCTATTTTATAGGGACCCTAGAGACGCCCCTCTCCCACAATTTGCCTCCGTTGTCTTCATTAGGTTAAAGGTTGGGCAGCCAACTTGGAATTACCTGTCCTGCCATAGTTTGAAGTAATGCGTAGAGCCTATTACTCCCTCGGTGTTCCGCCCACCGGCTATGCGCCTCAGAAGGATGTTGCCGATCTTAAGGCAGAACTCCTCCCGGTGTTATCTCCTTGTGCTGTGATCTCGTTTCTCACTTCTCCACAATATACTCCGCTTCTTGTCCTTTCTTAAGATGCTGCCGCAATGAGGTGCAGGCGCAGCTCCGTAACGTTCTATCTCTCACTCAGTCTCTGCCAGGATCCCACCCCTGACAGGGACCTCTGTCTGCAGCTCAGATGTTCCTCCTTCTCTCCCTGTCTGCCTGACAGGTCTTTCTTGGGTCTCACCCAGTAGTGTTCTCTTCTAACTTCCCATCCAACCCCCAGTTTTACCCAAGTGTGAGGAGTGGCCTAATAAATAGAACCCTTTGCTCCCCCTGGTGGTTGGAGTGTGAAGTGTAGTGTGTGACTGTGATACCTGGTCAGGTGAACTCTTTTAGTACAATCAGACGTAACATCGCTCCCCTTAGTGGCAGAGCGACATTACTGCAACGACCAGGACTCTGGGGTGCTGCAGTTATATTCTTGTATATTAGAGGCAGTATTAAAGTAGTTATATTCTTGTACATAGAACGTAGTATTATAGTAGTTATATTCTTGTATATAGGGAACAGCATTGTAGTAGTTATATTCTTGCACATAGGAGCAGTATTATAAAAGTTATATTCTTGTATATTATTATTATTATTATTTATTTATATAGCACCATTGATTCCATGGTGCTGTACATGAGAATGGGTTTCATACAAGTTACAGATATCACTTACAGTAATCAAACAAACAATTACAGACTGATACAGAGGGGCGAGGACCCTGCCCTTGCGGGCTTAGGGTACCGTCTCACAGTGGCACTTTTGTCGCTACGACGGTACGATCCGTGACGTTCCAGCGATATCCATACGATATCGCTGTGTCTGACACGCAGCAGCGATCAGGGACCCTGCTGAGAATCGTACGTCGTAGCAGATCGTTTGAAACTTTCTTTCGTCGCTGGATCTCCCGGTCATCGCTGGATCGTTGTGTGTGACAGCGATCCAGCGATGCGTTCGCTTGTAACCAGGGTAAACATCGGGTTACTAAGCGCAGGGCCGCGCTTAGTAACCCGATGTTTACCGTGGTTACCAGCGTAAAAGTAAAAAAAAAAAAAACGTACATACTCACATTCCGGTGTCCTTCAGGTCCCTTGCAGTCTGCTTCCCGCTCTGACTGACTGCCGGCCGGAAAGTGAGAGCAGATCACAGCGGCGACGTCACCGCTGTGATCTGCTTTCACTTTACGGCGGCACTCAGTCAGAGCGGGAAGCAGACGGCAAGGGACCTGAAGGACACCGGAATGTGAGTATGTACGGTTTTTTTTTTTTTTACTTTTACGCTGGTAACCAGGGTAAACATCGGGTTACTAAGCGCGGCCCTGCGCTTAGTAACCCGATGTTTACCCTGGTTACCCGGGGCCTTCGGCATCGTTGGTCGCTGGAGAGCTGTGTGACAGCTCCCCAGCGACCACACAACGACTTTCCAACGATCACGGCCAGGTCGTATCGCTGGTCGTGATCGTTGGAAAGTCGCAGAGTGTGACAGTACCCTTACATTCTACAGGATTATGGGGATGGAGACAATAGGTTGAGGGTTGCAGGAGCTCCGGTGTTGGTGAGGCGGTAGCTTCGGTAGTGGCGAGGAGGCAGCAGGGTCAGTGCAGGCTGTATGCTTTCCTGAAGAGATGGGTTTTCAGGTGCCGTCTGAAGGATCCGAATGTGGTTGATAGTCGGATGTGTTGGGGCAGAGAATTCCAGAGGATGGGGGATATTCAGGAGAAGTCTTGGAGGCGATTGGATGAGGAGCGAATAAGTGTGCAGGAGAGAAGGAGGTCTTGGGAGGACCGGAGATTACGTGAGGGAAGATATCGGGAGATTAGTTCAGAGATATATGGAGGAGACAGGTTATGGATGGCTTTGTAGGTCAGTATTAGTAATTTGAACTGGATACGCTGAGGGAATGGGAGCCACTGAAGAGATTTGCAGAGGGGAGAAGCGGAGGAGTAGCGAGGGGAGAGATGAATTAGTCGGGCAGCAGAGTTAAGGATGGACTGGAGAGGCGCAAGGGTGTTAGCAGGGAGGCCACAGAAAAGGATGTTGCAGTAGTCAAGGCGGGAGATGATGAGGGCATGCACAAGCATTTTAGTAGATTGACGGTTGAGGAAAGGATGGATTCTGGAGATATTTTTGAGCTGGAGGCGACAGGAGGTGGACAGAGCTTGGATGTGCGGTTTGAAGTACAGGGTAGAGTCAAAGGTTACTCCGAGGCAGCGGACTTCCAGTACGGGGGAAAGCATGATGTCATTGATTGTGATAGTTAGGTCAGGTAAGGAAGATCTATGGGATCGAGGAAAGATGATGAGTTCAGATTTGTCCACATTGAGTTTGAGGAAGCGAGAGGAGAAGGAGGATATGGCTGATAGACACCCTGGGATTCTGGACAGCAGAGCGGTGACGTCTGGGCCAGAGAGGTAGATCTGAGTGTCATCAGCATAGAGGTGGTACTGGAATCCATGGGACTTTATGAGTTGTCCCAGGCCAAGTGTATAGATTGAGAAGAGTAGGGGTCCTAGAACAGAACCTTGGGGGACTCCAACAGAGAGAGGGTGGGATGAGGAGGTAATGTGGGAGTGGGAGGCACTGAATGTGCGGTTGGAAAGGTACGAGGAGATCCAGGATAGGGCGAGGTCTTTGACCCCAAAGCAGGAGAGGTTCTGTAGTAGGAGGCAGTGGTCAACTGTGTTGAAAGCAGAGGACAGGTCTAGAAGGAGCAGTACAGAGTATTGTCTGTTAGCTTTGGCGGTAAGTATGTCGTAAGTGATTTTGGTCAGGGCTGTCTCAGTTGAGTGATGGGGCAGAAACCAGATTGTAGATTGTCAAAGAGCAAGTTAGATGAGAGGTGGGAGGAAAGTTCAGAGTGGACGTGCTGCTCCAGGAGTTTGGAGTCGAATGGGAGCAGCGATATTAAGCGATAGCTGGACATAGCAGTTGGATCGAGGGTTGGCTTTTTAAGGATAGGTGTGATTGTGGCATGTTTGAAAGCAGAAGGGAAGGTGCCAGAAGTTAGTGATATGTTGAAGAGGTGGGTTAGGGATGGGATAAGTGTGGTGGTGAGGTTGGGGAGGAGGTGGGATGGGATGGGGTCGAGCGCACAGGTGGTGAGGTGCGATTTGGAGAGGAGACAATTAAGCCCCCCCTTCAGTGATGTTGGATAGGGAGGTTATGGGGTTTGGGCACTGAAGACTTCCCTTGTCTGGTTGATCTTATTTTTAAAGTGTGTGGCAAAATCCTCAGCAAAGATGAGGGAGGTTGGAGGGGCAATAATATAGGGGCAATATTATAGTACTTATATTCTTGTACATAGGAGGCAGTATTATAGTAGTTATATACTTGTACATAGGGGAAGTATTATAGTAGTTATATTCTTGTACGTAGGAGCATTATTATAGTAGTTATATTCTTGTACATAGGGGCAGTATTATAACAGATGTAATCTTGTACATAGGATGTAGTATTATAGTAGTTATATTCTTGCACATATAGGCAATATTATAGTTGTTATATTATTGTAATAGGAGCAGTATTATAATAGTTATATTCCTGTATATAGGGGGCAGTATAATAGCAATTATAGTCTTGTACATAGGAGCAGTACTATAGTAGTTATATTCTTGTATATAGGGGCAGTATTATAGTAGTTATATTCCTGTACATAGAGGGCAGTATTATACTAGTTATATTATTGTACGTAGGAGCAGTATTATAGTAGTTATATTCTTGTACATAGGGGCAGTATTATAGTAATTATATTCTTGTATATAGGGAGCAGCATTGTAGTAGTTATAGTCTTGTACATAGGAGCAGTATTATAGAATTTATATTCTTGTATATAGGGGCAGTATTATAGTAGTTATATTCTTGTACGTAGAGGGCAGTATTATACTAGTTATATTATTGTACGTAGGAGCAGTATTATAGTAGTTATATTCTTGTACATAGGGGCAGTATTATAGTAGTTATATTCTTGTATATAGGGAGCAGCATTGTAGTAGTTATATTCTTGTACATAGGAGCAGTATTATAGAATTTATATTCTTGTATATAGGGGCAGTATTATAGTAGTTATATTCCTGTACATAGAGGGCAGTATTATACTAGTTATATTATTGTACGTAGGAGCAGTATTATAGTAGTTATATTCTTGTACATATGTGGCAATATTATAGTAGTTATATTCTTATACATAGGGTGCAGTGTTTTAGTAGTAATAGTTTTGTATAAAGGGGCAGTATCATAGTAATTATATTTTTGTACATAGGGCCAGTATTATAGTAGTTATATTCTTGTACCTAGGAGCAGTGTTATAGTAGTTATATTCTTGTACATAGGATGTATTATAGTAGTTATATTCTTGTATATAGGGAGCAGCATTGTAGTAGTTTTATTCTTGCACATAGGGGCAGTATTATAGTAGTTATATTCTTGTATATAGGGGCAATATTATAGTAGTCATATTCTTGTACATAGGAGAAGTATTATAGCAGTTATATTCTTGTATATAAGGGCAGTATTATCGTAGTTATATGTCACGGGGTCTTACTCCGGTATCACACAATCAACTGAGCTAGAGTATAAATACCTACAAAGAAAGGCACCACATACAAAATATCATTTAAAAAGTCCTTTATTAATAACAAATAAACCACAAAGTGGTCATAAAATTGCCTAATCTGGCAAAGGTGAGACACAACAAACACAAAACAATGGTGGACACATAGACCTGGAAATAACAGCAAAACATATATAAGCACTTAATGTGACAATATACTGAACAAATGGGAGCTAGGTATATTAAATATATAGCGTGGCAAGGCACATGATCAGAGATATAAATGTAGTAAAACAAACTTAAGTATAATAACTTTAATATTGCACATAGGGCCGGTATATAGAAAGTGAAAATCACAAGGTTTAAGTAAACAACATGTACCGGTCCATGAGCAGCATTATTTATTACCTAAGGTCCATAAGGATCCAGTCACTCCTCCTGGTAGGCCCATAGTGTCGGGGGTCAATAACATCTGTGACCCTCTAAGTAAATTGATTGACTTTTATCTCAAACCCTGTGTCGAGGCCCTTCCGTCCTATCTTAAGGATACTACAGATGTCCTTAGGAGGTTGGAGGGGATTCATCTTGAGGAGGAAATGTGTCTTGTGACATGTGACGTCGAGTCACTGTACACATCAATCAGGCACAGGGATGGAATAAGGGCTACAAAGTTTTTTCTTGAATCCAGTGGTTGTGATCTAGCACTATGTGAGTTTCTTGTGAGTGCCTTGTCTTTTATTTTGACACATAACTTCTTTTATTTCAAAGAGTCCCTCTACCTGCAGCTCCAGGGGACTGCTATGGGGGCGTCTTGTGCGCCCTCGTATGCAAATCTCTTCCTGGGGCTGTGGGAGAGGGACATCTTTCAGACCAATCCAAGTACTCTATGTGCAGGGGTCGTGGCGTGGTGGCGCTTTATAGATGATGTGCTCTTGGTGTGGCAAGGTTCAGAAAAGGATTTGCATTCGTTCTTTGACCATCTTAATAGGAATGATCTGAACATTAAGCTAACTTATAAAAGTAGCAGGCAACAAATCGAGTTCTTGGATGTCCTTATTCAAGTTGATGAACATGGGGACATTCAAACGGATTTATTTCGTAAGAAAACGGCAGCCAATACATTACTCCACGCTACCTCTCAACATCCTAGACACTTGCTTAGAAATATCCCTACTGGTCAATTCCTAAGAGCGAAAAGAATTTGTTCTAATGACTTGCTTTTTGATAAACAGGCCAAGGACTTATGTACTAGGTTTAAGGAACGTGGGTACTGCCGGAAGTCGATTTGTCAGGCCTACACGCGGGCACGGATGAGCAACCGGAGTGAGCTACTACAATACAAACCAAAAAAGGATAAAGCATTTGACTCTAAGGTACGTTGTATCTTCGACTTTAGCTCCCGGAGTGATGAGGTCTTTAAGATATTACAAAGACACTGGTCCATTTTATCGCTTGATAGCACTTTGGCCCAATTTATTGGCAATTCTCCTTTGGTCACATATAGAAGAGCACGCAATTTAAGGGACCACTTGGTACATAGTCACCACAAGGGCGACAGATCTAAATTCATCTTTGGGTCCAAGGGTCCGGCATGGGGTTGTAATCCCTGTAATAAATGTGTGGCCTGTAAGAATGTGGTGCGAGCCAAGGAGTTTGTTAATTCTGATTCAAGTAAAACATTCACCATTACTCATAGTATCAATTGCACTACCAAGGCCGTCATTTACCACGCCACATGTTTATGTGGCCTCATTTATGTTGGCATGACGACACGTGAATTCCGAAGACGTGTCAGGGAGCATGTCCTGGATATTGAGGATGCTAAAGACATTACTGACACTTCAACCCTAAAACCTATACCACGTCATTTTCGGGAGGCACATAATTGTGATCCTACTGGTTTGGCTTTTAGAGGGATTGATAGGGTCTTTATAGGACCACGGGGGGGGGGGGGGGGGGGGTAATTGGAAACGCCTTTTGGCACAGAAAGAAACTAAATGGATCTATAAATTAAATACAATATCTCCAGCCGGATTAAATGAATACAATAGCTTTCAGCCTTTCTTATAATATTGTATTTTTAGCATGATATCTGATTTGTTGCCTCTAGTTCTTGCCTGTATGTCTGTTTTTAATTAAATAAAAACAATTTTAATTATGTCTGAGCTGTTTTCAGTCGTTGGTTTTAATCCATTTTTTGTTTTTATTTAGATTATGGTCCCTAGTGGTGTCTTCACTTATGTGGTCATTCACTCTCTTCAATATTCCTGTGATGTCACAAGCGTTATTATATAGTCATTTAATATTTATATTATTAGTGTTTTATTGCATAATAAAAAATGCTCTTTTCTTGTCACTGTTTATTATTGTTACACATTATTGTTATTAAATATTATACTTATGTACACTATATATTTAATATATATGTTTTATATGTTTTGTAATTATATGCGGCGCTGTGATTATCGTGTTACCGATTTGTCACTTTCTTATTTAATGTGTATGTATTGCAGTTTGCACTTTATTTTAAATATATCTCCGGGCTAGTTTGCATTCCAATAAGCTGTCACTAATAATATATATATATATTTCTTTCCAGCTTTTTTTCACTTTATTTATACCCTTTATGGGTTGTTTCTCTATTTTTCTGTAGATTCGATAGAAGTTGTCTTCTTCTCATATTTTTTCATTTATTCACTATTAGTGGCGTTTCTTTGCCGATTTCCATTTGTCACGTTCAGGCATATACGCTTTAACGTTGCTTAGTTACGGCTACGCAGCGGCGCTGGTTTACTAACCTGACCTTTTTCACGTCACTTATTCACTTTATGGCCGGTCACCCGGAAGTTCTTCGCTAAACGGAAATTGCACTTACCATACTGTGATTTATTTTGTATTTTGCTTTTTCCTTTCCCGGTGGAGCGTTGCTCTATAATGTATGTGCGGTTTTCTTTTTGTTTTTTGTGGATGCATCCTTCTGCTCGCTGTAGTATTATTATTGTTGTGACGATGACGTCTTCCGGTTCTCAGCGCTGGCGTCTTTCAGCTGTGTACACTTCTGTGGCCATCTGTTACATATAAAAAGGTACCTGTCCAACGTCTATCCACCCCTGGACGAAGCATTTCCGTGCGAAACGCGCGTCGGATGTGGTGGACTCCTGGATCCCTTTCTTCATTTGGGTAAACACGTGTTTTGTAGGTAGTTTTGGCGGTTAATTGTTTGGCAATGGCGTTTTCTATGCTGCTCATGGACCGGTACATGTGGTTTACTTAAACCTTGTGATTTTCACTTTCTATATACCGGCCCTATGTGCAATATTAAAGTTATTATACTTATGTTTGTTTTACTACATTTATATCTCTGATCATGTGCCTTGCCATGCTATATATTTAATATACCTAGCTCCCATTTGTTCAGTATATTGTCACATTAAGTGCTTATATATGTTTTGCTGTTATTTCCAGGTCTATGTGTCCACCATTGTTTTGTGTTTGTTGTGTCTCACCTTTGCCAGATTAGGCAATTTTATGACCACTTTGTGGTTTATTTGTTATTAATAAAGGACTTTTTTAATGATATTTTGTATGTGGTGCCTTTCTTTGTAGGTATTTATTTATGCTTGGCTAACCACGATAGGATACATTATTGGTGTTGTGAGTTAGAGTATAGTAAACAATTCCAAGACCTTTTTTAGGCAAAAATATGAAAGGTCCAAATACGATCCACCACACAAAGGATAAAATAGTCCTGAACCTGAATGCAGTTCAGTAAGAGGATAAAAGTCCAACAATCCAGCAGACAGATGATCACATAGTCCATATACTCTTCTTTCTCTCTTAGGTGCTGTGAATACATCATAGTTCCACACAAGACTCATCTGTGTCTCACCTCCCTGATATTTACAAGTCCCTCTCCTCATTCACAGGTTAGGGGGGTGGGTCACAGGGACTCATTGTTTCAATAAGCTAGGTCAATATGTCATTAGCATATTAGCAAACAATACTGTGGGGGCTGATATCAGATGGCAGCAACAGCTATTAATCAATTAGCAAATAACTCCTTCTACAAGAGAACACCATGAAAAATAAGTAAAACAGAAATATTCAAAAATGATACCCACATAGCATATCACACCATCACAACCTCTCCCCCCTCATAATAAGTGAGCACGCTAAGAGGTCTACACAGACCTTT
This sequence comes from Ranitomeya variabilis, assembly GCF_051348905.1. Classification (NCBI taxonomy): domain Eukaryota; kingdom Metazoa; phylum Chordata; class Amphibia; order Anura; family Dendrobatidae; genus Ranitomeya; species Ranitomeya variabilis. Next base: position 609,842,821 of record NC_135232.1, read on the forward strand.
GGCCTGCTCACTTTAGTCCACATTGCTCAATAGTTTATAGTTCCTTGTACACTGGCAGGGGTTGCAATAATCATGAGCACTTGTCCATAAATTCCCATGTCCTGGCTTTATGGTCATACCAGGCTTTTTGACTGGACTGGACCGTTCGCTGATGTTCACTAGCCAAGGTAGCTAGCTGGGCGAGACAGTCTCTGAACTCTAGAACGTAGGGAATGATGGGCATTCCTGTGTCTGCGATATCTCCCTCCAATCGTTCTTTTAGAATAATGAGAGGCCCACGGACCATCTGCTACCACAAAATGACTTTGTAACTCGCCAATGTCATTTCCAAGGAGGATAATCCAAGAATCCAAACATACCAAAGCTCGCTGTATATATTTGCGGACACCCACCACCAGGACAATGGGAATTCCCGGGCCCTGGTGAATTGCCTCGGGTCGAACCACACGGGGGTCAGCGATAATCAGGAATACCCCCGTGTCTCTAAATCCCGACACTTTGTATCCATCAATTAATACATCCTGCAGGTGGCAATGTCGTTGCTCTGTATTTCTGATGGACAAAGGCCAGAGTCTGTACACTCCAGGAGGGGTATCTATGGTGCCGTGGTCGGTGGTCCACTCTGGTGGGGGTGGTGGTAGCTCTTCCTCAGGCAGGATGAAGTGCACAAGATGTACTGGACGAGGTGGGGCTGCGTGGGGTTCCCCTGAATCCTTGAGGGACAGCCAGACTGCAAATGTCCAGGTTGCCCACGCCCATAACATCTCCTCTCTGTGATACCCCCAGGTCGTGGTCGGAACTGTTGGGGCCCAGGATTGTGAGGCGTGATTGTCATCGGCTTGCAACTAGGTGGAAGGGCAGATATAATCGGAGGGGGAAGGTACACGGGAGCAGGCCGTGGTTCATTGTCCAGAAGCCTCCTCCATTGTGGCCGGATAGTAAGTGCTTCATCTGCCAGGGCTGCAGCTCTATCCACAGAACACGGCGTGCGCTCCCAGACACATTCCTGTACCTCTGCGAGGCACTTGGCAAGAAATTTTTCTATAAGGAACGCCTGTATAACATCTTCCACAGTAAAGGCGTTTTCTGCTTCCAACCATCTCTGACATGCCTGGGACATCTTATGTGCATAAATCCTAAACGATCCCCCCGTGGTGCATGGGAGGTCTTGGAACTTGGCCCTATATGAGTCTGGGGTGATAGCATGGTAATCCAGGATATTCTGCATTACAATGTTATAATCCCAATTCTGCTGTGAGTTGATGGTTCGGTAAGCCTCCGTCAGGCTACTGTTCAGGAGACCCACTAACAAACGCATCCAGCCAGAGTGGGGCACCTCCATCACAGCACACTGCTGCTCAAAGTTCTTGAAGAACCCCTCCACATCTCCGGAAGCCTCATCAAATGGCTTGAACTCTGTCTGGGTGATCTGTACAGGTGTCACGGGGAAACTAGGCGAGCGAGAGCTAAATACCCGGGCCCCTGCAGTTTCCCTCAGACTAGGGAAATCCTGACTGACCCTCTACCTGGAGTTTACACTGATGGTGTGCATGTCCAGGCCTCGAACCTCACCCTAACTCCTGTAATAACCCTAGGCTGATACCTCCGCCCAGTGAAGTGGTAATATTTCAATACCCACAGATAGAACAGACAAGGATAAAGGAAAATATACACCACACCGCAGTCACTCAGGAATACACTAAAAATGTGCAGGGCAAAATAAATACAAATATAGGAAGGAGTAAATAAGACAGAGGAAAATACACCACCAGCAACGAATCTCCAAACCAACTTTCCACTCCAGACCGAGATAACAACGCACAAGAGAGAAGCTATAATCGGCAACGCCCAATGAACAGGAGAACTATTTAAAGGCCATGGGAATGGCCCAGCTTCCAATCCGAGGATCAGGTGAATTAACCCCGGAACAGCTAGACAAAATCTAGCAGACGCCAATAAGCAAATAGTGGTCAACAGCGGAATTACCGCTGTCTGTCGGACGACCTAGTCTGAACAGCGTCCGACATGACAGTACCCCGCCTTCTACGAGGGACCCCAGGGCCCTCACGGCTTATAGGACCCGGCTTGTCTGGATGCCGACGATGAAAAAACCTGACCAGCCGATCCGCATGAATCTCCGAGGCTGGTACCCAGGATCTCTCCTCAGGCCCATAACCACGCCAGTGTACCAAGTACTGTAAAGTGCGACGCACTACACGAGAGTCAACCACCTTGGAGACTTCAAACTCCAAATTACCATCCACCAAGACTGGAGGTGGCATAGGCGCCGCGTCCACAGAACCCACCACTTTCTTTAGAAGAGACCTGTGGAACACATTGTGTATCACATACACAGTAGGGAGCTCCAATCGGTACGCTACTGGGTTAATGACGGCGGTGACCCTAAATGGACCAATAAACCGTGGACCCAATTTAAGGGACGGTATTTTGAGTCTTATGTTTTTTGTGGATAACCACACCCAGTCATCCACACTCAGGTCCGGACCTGGCACACGCCTACTGTCAGCCACACGCTTGTACCTAGCACCCACACTCAACAGGCGCTGCTTAACTCTCCTCCAGACTGATGACAATTGTGTCCCCAACTGGTCCTCCTCTGGAACGCCGGAAGAGCCCCTCTGACTCAAGGTACAAAATTGAGGATGTAGCCCGTAAACACAAAAAAACGGAGACTCCCCAGACGACTCCTGGCGGTGATTATTGATGGCAAACTCAGCCAAAGGAAGAAAGGTAGACCACTCCTCCTGGTTATCAGAGCCAAAACAGCGTAAGTACTGTTCCAAATTTTGGTTCATACGCTCAGTCTGACCATTTGACTGAGGATGAAACGCCGAAGAATGAGAACTTGATCCCCAGACGTGCGCAAAATGCTCTCCAAAATTTTGCCACAAACTGAGACCCCCTATCAGACACGATGCCAGATGGAACCCCATGAAGTCTGACCACCTCCTGCACAAATACCTGAGCCAGAGTCTTAGCGTTAGGCAATGAAGGCAAAGACACAAAGTGCGACATTTTAGAAAACCGATCAACAATCACCAAGATGACCGTGTTCCCAGCTGATGAGGGCAAATCAGTGATGAAATCCATGGAGATTTCCGTCCAAGGCTTACTAGGTACCTCAAGAGGAAGTAGTGTGCCAACAGGACGGGAGCGAGGCGTCTTAGCCCTAGCGCACGTGGTACAAGCTGACACGTATGAGACCATGTCATGTCGGATCTTGGGCCACCAAAACCGACGTGACACCAACTCCAAGGTACCTCTAACCCCTGGGTGGCCAGCCAGGACAGCATCATGATGCTCCGCCAAAACCTTTAGGCGGAGATGAAGCGGTACAAAAGATTTGTTGACGGGAAGCTCAGATGGTACCTCCTCCTGAGCCTCGGCAATCTCAGCCTCAACCTCGGTAGTGAGAGCCGAAACCACAACACCCTTTTGGAGGATGGGTACTGGATCCTCCCGAGGTTCTCCCCCCGGAAAACACCTGGACAGAGCATCCGCCTTAGTGTTTTTAGACCCCGGTCTGTAGGTGACCACAAAATTGAACCGCGTGAAAAACAATGCCCAGCGAGCCTGCCTGGGGGACAGACGCTTGGCTGACTCCAAATACAGCAAATTCTTATGATCGGTAATAACAGTAACCTGATGTACCGACCCCTCCAAGAAGTGTCGCCATTCCTCAAAGGCCAACTTAATTGCCAACAACTCCCTGTTGCCGATATCGTAGTTACGTTCGGCGGACGACAGTTTCTTGGAGAAATAGGCGCACGGACGTAAACCACTCAAAGATGAGCCTTGAGATAGTGCTGCCCCCACACCAACCTCAGACGCATCGACTTCCACAACAAAGGGTTTAGATACGCCTGGCTGCACAAGAATGGGGGCTGAAACAAAACTGTTCTTAAGAAATTCAAATGCGCGCACAGAAGCCTCAGGCCAAACGGAGAAATTGGTACCCTTTTTGGTCATGTCAGTTAGCGGTTTAGCAATGATGGAAAAATCCTTGATAAATTTCCTATAGTAATTAGAAAACCCAAGGAACCGCTGAAGTGCTTTCAGGTTATCAGGACGTTCCCAATGCAACACCGCTTGCACCTTAGCGGCGTCCATTTTAAACCCAGAAGCAGACACAATATAACCCAAGAAAGGCAACTCTTGAACAGAAAATACACATTTCTCAAGTTTAGCATACAGCTTATTCTCTCTGAGAAGCTGTAACACCTGGCTGACATGATCTAAATGAGCATCACGGTCGCAAGAATATATGAGAATGTCATCTAAATACACGATAACGAATTTCCCCAAAACATGCGAGAACACATCATTGATGAAATGTTGGAACACTGCAGGTGCGTTAGTCAACCCAAACGGCATCACCAAATTTTCAAAATGACCCTCAGGGGTATTAAAAGCCGTCTTCCACTCATCACCTTGACGGACTCTTATGAGGTTGTACGCCCCCCTGAGGTCAAGCTTGGTAAACCACTTAGCACCTGCCACCTGGTTGAACAAATCTGGTATCAGAGGCATAGGGTATGGATCACGAACCGTAATCTGGTTCAACTCCCTGAAATCCAAACACGGGCATAATCCGCCATCTTTCTTCTTCACGAAGAAGAACCCTGCTGCCACCGGCGAGGATGACGGCTTGATGTGCCCTTTGCTCAAGCTTTCAGCAATGTAATCTTTTAACGCTTGTCTCTCCGGACCGGAGATGTTAAACATCCTTGCTTTAGGCAATTTGGCCCCTGGTTTAAACCTGATAGAACAGTCATAAGGACGATGTGGCGGCAACTCTGAACAACCCTTCTCAGAGAACACATCCACAAAATCCAGAAGTGACTCCGGAACGCTTGAAGTCACCGCAGCCACACATGTGGCCAGGCAATTCTCCTGGTAGAACTCGCTCCACCAAATTATGTCCTGAGTTTTCCAGTCAATTACCGGGTTGTGCATAGACAACCAAGGAAAACTCAAAACCACCTGAGCAGGAAGATTCCTGAGCACCTTACATGTAACCCGCTCGGAATGTAGAACTCCTATGTGGAGTTTCACCTCAGCCACAAATTCAGTTATCTCCCCCTGAGAGAGAGGAGCAGCATTGATGGTGACCACGCGGATAGGATGAGACAGTTTTTCAATCCTAAAACCTGCTGTGCGCGCAAACTCCTCATCAATGAGATTTGTGGCTGAACCACTATCCACAAAAACAGTAATTGGCAGCTCACTGCCAGCAATAAAAACATTAGCAGGGAGCATGCATTGAGAAACCACCATGGAGGATATACATAAGCTCAGATTGGATTCCTCCACACTCTCTGAGCCTAGCAGTTTTCCGCCGTTGCGTTTTTCTTAGACAGCAGAGGACAGATGTTAATAAAATGACCAGTTTTACCACAGTAAAAACAGGCTCCCTGCTTCTTGAGCTCAGGAGCTTGACGCTTGACATGTGACACCCCTGCGATTTGCATAGGTTCCGTGGGCTCACCTGCAGCAACCTCACGTGAACCTAAACCTTCTCCCACAGGCGGCGTCTCATGCTCCCCCTGACGCAAACGACGATCTATGCGGACAACCAGACTCATGGCGGAATCTAGAGACGCAGGAGTCTCGTACATCAGAAGGGCTTTTTTAACCCTTCCAGAAATCCCATGTATAAACTGACTCCGCAATGCTGGATCATTCCACTGTGTATCGATCACCCAGCGACGAAATTCAGAACAGTAATCCTCTGCAACTTGCTCCCCCTGGCGAATAGTGCGTATCTTAGATTCTGCTAGAGCCATTCTGTCAGGTTCATCGTAGACTGTCCCAAGAGAAGAAAAAAAACTCTCCACAGAGTCAAATGCAACAGAATCAGATGGCAAAGAAAACGCCCACGCTTGGGGATCCCCACTTAACAAAGACAACACCAGACCCACCTGCTGAGCCTCATTACCCAAGGAGATCGGGCGCATGTGGAAATATAGTTTGCAAGCTTCACGAAAAGAAACAAATTTACTGCGTTCCCCAGTAAATCTTTCAGGCAAAGGAAATTTAGGCTCAGCAACTCTTCCTGTCGCTCCAGCCTGCACATTAGCTACTGCTAGTCCCTGTTGCTGCACTGCTCCCCTCAACTCAGTGACCTGTAGGGACAGCGCCTCCAACTGGTGGGTTATGGAAGTCATGCGATCCATGACAAGACAAAAAAAAAGAAACCCCTTTTTCTTTTTTTTTTGTTGTTGTTGGGCCAATTATAATGTCACGGGGGAAACTAGGTGAGCGAGAGCTAAATACCCGGGCCCCTGCAGTTTCCCTCAGACTAGGGAAATCCTGACTGACCCTCTACCTGGAGTTTACACTGATGGTGTGCATGTCCAGGCCTCGAACCTCACCCTAACTCCTGTAATAACCCTAAGCTGATACCTCCGCCCTCCATCCAGTGAAGAGGTAATATTCCAATACCCACAGATAGAACAGACAAGGATAAAGGAAAATATACACCACGCCGCAGTCACTCAGGAATACACTAAAAATGTGCAGGGCAAAATAAATACAAATATAGGAAGGAGTAAATAAGACAGAGGAAAATACACCACCAGCAACGAATCTCCAAACCAGCTCTCCACTCCAGACCGAGATAACAACGCACAAGAGAGATGCTATAATCGGCGACGCCCAATGAACAGGAGAACTATTTAAAGGCCATGGGAATGGCCCAGCTTCCAATCCGAGGATCAGGTAAATTAACCCCAGAACAGCTAGACAAAATCTAGCAGACGCCAATGAGCAAATAGTGGTCAACAGCGGAATTACCGCTGTCTGTCGGACGACCTAGTCTGAACAGCGTCCGGCATGACAAGAGGCTCCCGGATCGTTGGGTTTACATTCCACATTGCGTTACTCCCTCTATTAAGCTCCATTCCTTCTTGTGTTGTGAATTCGGTTTGTGGGCTCCCCCGGTGGTCTGTTATGGTAGTGCCTCTTTTGTGCCTTCCTCCATCTCTGATTACCTGTCGCCACCCTCTAGGGGAGTTTCCTATTTAAGGCTGCTTGGCTGTTAGTCATATGCCGGCCAACAATGTGCTAGTAGCATTCTGTTGCATTCACCTGCCTCAAGTTCCAGTTCAGCTAAGTTGAATTTTGTTTCTTGTTTTTGCTATTTTTGTCCAGCTATCTGCAATGTGACTCTTCAGTGCTGGAAGCTCTTGTGGACAGAAAATTACTACTCCAGTGGCATGAGTTGTCACTGGAGTTTAAAGTAATTTCTGGATGGTGTTTTTGAATAGTGATTTTTAGGTCGACCGTGAAGTAACACTTTCCTGTCCTTCTGCTATCTAGTAAGCGGACCTCACTGTGCTAAATCTGCTGTTCATCCTACGTATGTCATTTCCTCTGAACTCACCGTCAATATCTGTGGGGGCCTACTATCATCTTTTGGGGTTCCTCACTGGAGGTAAGGCAGGCCTGTATATTCCTCTTATAGGGGTAGTTAGATCTCCGGCTGGCGCGTGGTGTCTAGGGCATCGTAGGTACATCCCCCGGCTACTGTAAGTGTTGGGTCAGGTTCAGGTCACGGTCGACCTTAGTTTCCATCACCCGAGAGCTAGTCCGTTTTGTATTTTTATTCCCCTGGTCATTGGGGTAACCATAACAGTTTGGCCGGCCCGTAAAAAATCTATGTGTTAAAATATGCACTAAAGCAGGAAGGAGGAGAAAAGGTTTTTTTTTTTTTTTTTGTGTTTGAAAGTGCACCTTAGTTTGATCATTTGTATTCCTTGCTTAAACTGCAGTCTTCAGCCTTTTTTTTTTTTTCTCCTCTCCTCTTAACCTCTGAATGCTTGGGTTACACCCATTTGAATATGGATCCACAGAGTTTAGTTGCAGGTTTGAATAACCTTGCGACAAAAGTACAGAACCTACAAGATTTTGTTATACGTGCTCCAATGTCTGAACCTAAGATTCCTCTGCCTGAATACTTTACCGGAGACAGATCCCGGTTTTTGAGTTTCAGAGAAAATTGCAAATTGTTTTTGTCTCTGAGATCTCACTCTGCTGGTGATCATACTCAACAAGTTAAAATTGTTATCTCTCTATTGCGCGGCGACCCACAAAGTTGGGCATTTGCATTATCGCCAGGGGATCCTGCGTTGTTAAATGTAGATGCGTTTTTTCAGGCTTTGGGGTTGCTTTATGAAGAGCCTAATTTGGAGATTTTGGCTGAAAAAGCCTTGATAGCTCTTTCCCAAGGGCAAGATGAAGCTGAGATATACTGCCAGAAATTCCGTAAATGGTCGGTGCTTACTAGATGGAATGAGTGCGCTTTAGCAGCTAATTTCAGAGAAGGTCTCTCTGATGCCGTGAAGGATGTCATGGTGGGGTTCCCTGTGCCTGCAGGTCTGAATGATGCCATGAAATTGGCTATCCAGATTGATCGGCGTTTGCGGGAGCGCAAATCTGTGCACCATATGGCGGGGTCTTCTGAGGAAAAATCTGTGCACCATATGGCGGTATCTTCTGAGCAAAAACCTGTGCACCATATGGCGGTGTCTTCTGAGCAAAGACCTGTGCACCATTTGGCGGTGACCTCTGAAAAGGCATTAGAGCATATGCAATGCGATCGTGTTTTGTCTAGAGGCGAACGTCAAAATTACAGGCGCAAAAATGGATTGTGCTTCTACTGTGGAGATCCAGCTCATGTTATATCAGCATGCTCTAAACGTATAAATAAGGTTGATAAAAAGGTTGATAAATCTTTTTCTACAGGTACCTTGCAGTCAAAATTTCTTTTGTCCGTGACATTGATTTGTACCTTATCATCTGTTACTGTGAATGCTTATGTGGATTCTGGCGCCGCTCTGAGTCTCATGGATTGGTCCTTTGCCAAGCGTTGTGGGTTTGATTTGGAGCCATTGGAAGTTTCTATTCCCCTGAAGGGTATTGATTCTACACCTTTGGCTAGCAATAAACCACAATATTGGACACAAGTGACTATGCGTCTTACCCCAGACCATCAGGAGATTATTCGTTTCCTTGTATTATATAACCTACATGATGTCTTAGTGCTTGGATTACCATGGTTACAGATTCATAATCCCGTCTTGGACTGGAAATCTATGTCTGTGTTGAGCTGGGGATGTCGGGGTATTCATGGGGATGCACCTTTGGTTCCTATTTCTTCATCTACTCCCTCTGAGATCCCAGCATTTCTGTCAGATTTTTATGATGTCTTTCAAGAGCCTAAAGTTGATTCTCTCCCTCCTCACAGAGAGTGTGACTGCGCTATTGAATTGATCCCCGGTAGTAAGTTTCCTAAGGGTCGCTTGTTTAATTTGTCTGTGCCCGAACATACTGCTATGCGGGAGTATATCAGAGAATCCTTGGAAAAGGGTCATATTCGCCCCTCGTTGTCTCCACTAGGGGCAGGATTTTTCTTTGTAGGTAAAAAGGATGGTTCATTGAGACCTTGTATCGACTATCGACTTTTGAATAAGATTACAGTTAAATACCAGTACCCGTTACCTTTACTGACTGATCTGTTTGCTCGTATAAAGGGGGCTAAGTGGTTCACTAAGATCGATCTACGTGGTGCGTATAATTTGGTGCGGATTAAGCAGGGGGATGAGTGGAAGACCGCATTTAATACGCCTGAAGGCCATTTTGAGTATTTGGTAATGCCTTTCGGTCTCGCAAATGCCCCTTCCGTTTTTCAGTCCTTTATGCACGATATTTTCCGTGAATATCTGGATAAGTTTATGATTGTGTATTTGGATGATATTCTTGTTTTTTCGGAGGACTGGGAATCTCACGTTCAACAGGTCAGGAGAGTTTTTCAGGTTTTGCGAGCTAATTCTCTTTTTGTAAAGGGCTCAAAGTGTAGTTTTGGAGTTCAGAGAATTTCCTTTTTGGGATATATTTTTTCCCCTTCATCTATGGAGATGGACCCTGTCAAGGTCCAGGCCATTTGTGATTGGATGCAACCTACTTCTTTGAAGAGTCTGCAAAAGTTCTTGGGTTTTGCTAATTTCTATCGCCGATTTATAGCGGGTTTTTCTGCCATTGCTAAACCTTTGACTGATTTGACCAAAAAGGGTGCTGATGTTGCTAATTGGTCCTCTGCGGCTGTGGAGGCCTTTCAAGAGCTTAAGCGCCGCTTTTCTTCCGCTCCTGTGTTGCGCCAACCTGATGTGTTACTTCCGTTCCAGGTTGAGGTGGATGCTTCGGAGATCGGAGCAGGTGCAGTTTTGTCGCAGAAAGATCCTGACTGCTCAGTAATGAGACCATGTGCGTTTTTCTCCCGAAAGTTTTCGCCCGCTGAGCGAAATTATGATGTGGGAAATCGGGAACTTCTGGCCATGAAGTGGGCGTTTGAGGAGTGGCGTCATTGGCTTGAGGGTGCTAGACACCAGGTGGTGGTCCTCACTGACCACAAGAATCTAATTTATCTTGAGTCGGCCAGGCGTCTGAATCCTAGACAGGCGCGCTGGTCGTTGTTTTTCTCCCGATTTAACTTTGTGGTGTCATATCTGCCTGGGTCCAAGAATGTGAAGGCGGATGCCCTCTCTAGGAGTTTTGAGCCTGACTCGCCTGGTGATTCCGAACCTACCGGCATCCTGAAGGATGGGGTGATATTGTCAGCTGTCTCCCCAGACCTGCGGCGTTCTTTGCAGGAGTTTCAGGTGGATAGGCCTGATCGCTGTCCGCCTGGTAGACTGTTTGTCCCTGATGATTGGACCAGTAGAGTTATCTCGGAGGTTCATTCTTCCGCGTTGACAGGTCATCCTGGAATTTTTGGCACCAGGGATTTGGTGTCTAGGTCCTTCTGGTGGCCTTCTTTGTCTCGAGATGTGCGCATGTTTGTGCAGTCTTGTGATGTTTGTGCTCGGGCCAAGCCCTGCTGTTCTAGGGCCAGTGGGTTGTTGTTGCCCTTGCCTATTCCTAAGAGGCCTTGGACGCACATCTCTATGGACTTTATTTCTGACCTTCCGGTTTCTCGTAGGATGTCTGTCATCTGGGTGATTTGTGACCGTTTTTCCAAGATGGTTCATTTGGTACCTTTACCCAAATTGCCCTCCTCCTCTGAGTTGGTTCCTCTATTTTTTCAGAATGTGGTGCGTTTGCATGGTATTCCTGAGAATATAGTGTCTGACAGGGGTACTCAGTTTGTGTCTAGATTTTGGCGGACGTTCTGTGCCAGGATGGGTATCGATTTGTCTTTTTCGTCTGCATTCCATCCTCAGACTAATGGCCAGACTGAGCGTACTAATCAGACCTTGGAGACTTACTTGAGGTGTTTTGTGTCCGCTGATCAGGATGATTGGCTTGACTTTTTGCCATTGGCAGAGTTTGCCCTTAACAATCGGGCCAGTTCTGCCACTTTGGTTTCTCCATTTTTTTGTAATTCAGGGTTTCACCCTCGGTTTTCGTCCGGTCAATTGGAGTCTTCGGATTGTCCTGGAGTGGATGCTGTGGTTGATAGGATGCATCGGATTTGGGGACAGGTTGTGGACAATCTGAAGTTGTCCCAGGAGAAGACTCAACAGTTCACTAATCGTCATCGGCGTATTGGTCCTCGTCTTTGTGTTGGGGACCTGGTGTGGCTGTCTTCTCGATTTGTTCCTATGAAGGTCTCGTCTCCTAAGTTTAAGCCTCGGTTTATCGGCCCTTATAGGATTCTGGAGGTTCTTAATCCTGTGTCCTTTCGTTTGGACCTCCCAGCATCTTTTAATATCCATAATGTTTTCCATCGGTCATTATTGCGGAGGTATGAGGTACCGGTTGTTCCTTCTGCTGATCCACCTGCTCCTGTGTTGGTTGAGGGTGAATTGGAGTATGTGGTGGAAAAGATCTTGGACTCCCGTGTTTCCAGACGGAAACTTCAGTATCTGGTTAAGTGGAAAGGTTATGGCCAGGAGGATAATTCTTGGGTGACAGCATCCGATGTTCATGCTCCTGATTTGGTTCGTGCATTTCATAGTGCTCATCCAGATCGCCCTGGTGGTTCTGGTGAGGGTTCGGTGCCCCCTCCTTAAGGGGGGGGTACTGTTGTGAATTCGGTTTGTGGGCTCCCCCGGTGGTCTGTTATGGTAGTGCCTCTTTTGTGCCTTCCTCCATCTCTGATTACCTGTCGCCACCCTCTAGGGGAGTTTCCTATTTAAGGCTGCTTGGCTGTTAGTCATATGCCGGCCAACAATGTGCTAGTAGCATTCTGTTGCATTCACCTGCCTCAAGTTCCAGTTCAGCTAAGTTGAATTTTGTTTCTTGTTTTTGCTATTTTTGTCCAGCTATCTGCAATGTGACTCTTCAGTGCTGGAAGCTCTTGTGGACAGAAAATTACTACTCCAGTGGCATGAGTTGTCACTGGAGTTTAAAGTAATTTCTGGATGGTGTTTTTGAATAGTGATTTTTAGGTCGACCGTGAAGTAACACTTTCCTGTCCTTCTGCTATCTAGTAAGCGGACCTCACTGTGCTAAATCTGCTGTTCATCCTACGTATGTCATTTCCTCTGAACTCACCGTCAATATCTGTGGGGGCCTACTATCATCTTTTGGGGTTCCTCACTGGAGGTAAGGCAGGCCTGTATATTCCTCTTATAGGGGTAGTTAGATCTCCGGCTGGCGCGTGGTGTCTAGGGCATCGTAGGTACATCCCCCGGCTACTGTAAGTGTTGGGTCAGGTTCAGGTCACGGTCGACCTTAGTTTCCATCACCCGAGAGCTAGTCCGTTTTGTATTTTTATTCCCCTGGTCATTGGGGTAACCATAACATTCTTGTCTCCACTTGTCAGGACTCTGAACATTTTTTACCTTTTGTGCATTACTGCCCTTTTCCAAGATGGCGTCTTTGGTCTCATGTGCACTGTGTCTTCCTGCTATAAAACTCTACCCCAGCCTTCAGTCTGTGCTAGATATTCTGCCTTGCTTCCAGCTCCTGACCTCTGATTACTCACTGGCTATATACCTGCTCCTGTGAACCTGTGTGGTGATCCTGCTACTCTGCTCTGAGTTCCTGCTGCAGACACCAGTTCCAGTAATCCTCCTTCATCTGCTGCTCGTGTTTACTTCCATCTCATTTGCTGGACATGTAAGCTGTTTCTACTCTGCAAAAACCTGAGACTATTAACCAGGCCTCCCTGGTTGAGCTAAGATATGATTTGAGCTGCCTTATAAGCTTATCTATCTGTGTTTGAACTAAGACAAGGATTTATTCGTGTCAAGTATCCTCAAGAATAACTGTGCTTCATAGACTTTCTGCTTGATTGCATTTTCCTCTGAAGTTTCCTATAGACTGCTAAGCTGTGTTTAATATTTACACCAAGTGTTGTGGACTTGAGTTTCTCTCTGCACCTGTTTGAAACACCGTGTGATAATATAGACTTTTACCACTTATAAAACTGTGTCCTGCAGTTGTCTTGTTCCACGCAAAGAGTCTCCTGAGTTATCCCCTATAATTATTACACCGCTGTGCCCGGCGGGCTGCCTCCTCCTTGTACTCCTGAGAGATGCCTGGGCCCAGAACCGCCATTTCTTCTTCGTACCACACCACCCACTGGCTTTTTGGGGTGGGGGTCCTCGTCTCCAGTGCTCGTCCTTCAGACATATGGGAGGAAGTGGCCGGGCCGGCACCCACCAGTAGGTCAATTAAGGCCTCTTTAGTCAGTCCCTGGTAGTTCAGGCCCAGGTCTCTGGTTCTCTCCTGTAAACAGGATACAGTCCAATTTCTGTACTCTGTGGGTGGTTCTCCATTAGGTTACGCTCTGTTGATCCCACTGCTTGCCACCAGTTGTCACGGGGTCCTTCTCCGGTACCACACAATCAGCAGAGCCAGCGAAGAGTGAATTATCCAAGACCTTTATTTAGGCAAAAATATGAAAGGTCCATATACGATCCACCACACTAAGGATAAAATAGTCCAGAACACGAATGCAGTTCAGTAACAGGATAAAAGTCCAACAATCCAGCAGACAGAGGATAGCATAGTCCATATACTCTTCTTTCCCTCTGCGATGCTGTGAACACATCGTTATACCACACTGGACTGACTGTGTCTCACCTTCCTAATATTTTAAAAGTCTCCCTCCTCATTCACAGGTCAGGAGGGGGAAGGTTGCAGGGGCTCATTGTTTCAACAAGCTAAGTCAATGTGTCATTAGCATATTAGCAAACAATACAGTACTGTGGGGGCTGATATCAGATGGCAGCAACAACCCCTCATCAATTAGCAAATAACTCCTTCTACAAGAGAACACCATGAAAATAAGTAAAATAGAAATATACACAAAAATTATACCCACATAGCATATCACACCATCACAAGGGGCAATATTATAGTAGTTATATTCTTGTACATAGGACCAGTATTCTAGTAATTAAATTCTTGTATTTATGGGACTGTATTATAGAAGTTGTATTCTTGTACAAGGAGGGCAGTATTATAGTAGTTATATTATTGTACACAGGGGCAGTATTATAGTAGTTATACAGCATTGTGCATAGGGGCAGTATTATAGTAGTTAAATTCTTGGACATAGGGGGCAGTATTATAATAGTTATATTCTTGCATATAGGGGGCAGTATTATAGTACTTATATTTTTTTACAAAAGAGCAGTATTATAGTAAAGAAAAACATCCAGCTCCACAAAAATTCTTCTTTATTGGTGTGAATAGAAAACACTCCAGTCGGTGAATTAAAATGCCATGCAACACATTTCACACTCCAGGCCACCATGGGGAGCTCCAGCTCCTATTTATTAGGTCACTCCCCACATAGGTAAAACTGGTCGCCTGTAGGGAAAGTTAGTTAGTTGCTGGCTGAGCTCAGCTCAGCTAGTTGGTCCCTGACAGGGATGGGATCCTGTCAGTGAACAAAGGATAAAGGACACGGAGCTGTGCATGCCCTCAGAGCTGCAGCTCCCAGAGACATTCAGAAGGAGAACTGTATTGCAGCGAGCGTGAAGGAAGTCGTAGCAAAGGAGAGGATATCAGAAGGGGACCAGCCCTACATAGGCTGCCTCCTTCTGAGGCGCAGACAAGGGGACTCTGGATTTGCCTCCAAACTGGCCGGACTCTGCCTGCCCTATGATCTGGTGCTCTGGACTGTGTATGCTGAAGTCTTCAGTAAAGGTAAAGAGACTGCAACCCTGTGTCCTCGTTCTTCACTGCGCCATTCATCATCCAACATCTTCACACTGGGAAGCCCTGGGGATACACTTCACCTGTGGGAAGGTATACCATCTAACTGCCATAACATCACCCCAGCAGACCCCTTAAAGCAGCGTCGGTCACCCTGACCGAATACCACAGGTGGCGTCATGAACATTCCCCTTAAAGACCTTTCCCCTTTGAAACGGACATCCCAGGGCCACGGACGGGGTCAGCCACTGTGACATCCCCCTGCGAACCGAAGGACCCGGTACCAAGTACCCCGCTGCCCTGACGGGGCGATACATTTTGATGTCTCAAACAGGATCTACTAAAGCCTGAAAATCGGGTCATGTGCGCCTAGAGACTGTGCCAGAACTGTGCCTAATCATGATTTGTGCTAAAAGACTGTGTGACTAATGAACTGTGATTTGCCGCCAAAAATTTCCGTCAAAACCGCCGCCATTACAGCGCCACGAGGAGCGCCGGAGAAGGGCGTGCCATCGTGGGCGTGAACCAACTAAGAAGCGCAAAAAATAATGGCTGCCCAGTCCACATACCTCTGTACCTTGAGGATGTGTCCGTCAGCAGCCAAGATCCTCCTTCTAATCCTAAATGGCGGGAGGAGACCAAGAAGAAGGAACAGCACCCGGAGGAGAGAGCGGGAAAGGGACCAGGACAGAGCAAGCAACGTGGAAAGACACCGCGGCCAGGCATCACCTGTTGGTCCTGACTTCCTGCAGGCCGGAGTGGAGGAACTCATCGACCAGCTCCTGCAGATGCAGCTGGGCACCAAGGCCACGTGTTGGGCAGCACCCGCGGAAGACTCACCAGCACCACTTCCAGCACTGCTTCCGGCACCGCTTCCTGCTAAACAGACTCCGCCACCGACAGGACCGACCGGCACCAGAGACACCGCTGCGGCAGGTAAGGACATTATCCCTGCCCCGGTGACCGAGGAACTGTTAGTAGGCTACGTAGCAGCACCACCTCCATGCGGGTCCAACAGGCTCCAAAATCTTGAACCATGGGACCAGGTCACCGGGATGGAGAGCTTCATGAAGGCCCCGACAGCACCTACCACCTTGCCGGGTGAACTGTATGCGGAAAAGACAGTGTACCGCTGGGTCAACCCTGAACCCGACCTCATGGGGTTCCCCGGGAGCGCTAAGCAGGAGGGAGAAACCCTAGAAGTCCTGAGCTGGGACGAATACCAGGGTCAACTCGCCCATAAATGGGAGGCACGGGAGGAGGAACACCAGGCCCAGCACAGAGCCTTTGATAAAAGGGATCTGCAGGCCCGCAAGGACCGCTCTGTCAACCAGGCCCCGTGTAAGCATGGCATAGTAGTGACCTTTAAACTAACTGGAGGCTGGGGCTTCATCAAAGAGCAGGGACTCTATGCGGAGATCTTCATCAACAGGAGGGACATGGAGTCTCACTTGTGGGAAGGACACCCGGATAGGGATCTGTACCCAGGGGATATTGTCACTTACACAAGACACTTTGGCGCCAAAGGGTGGTTCGCTCTCAACGTCCATAAATACAGAGACCCAGAGACCCCATCTCAAAACCGTCTAGCCCCAAGACACCAGTCATGCCACCTTGTGCAGGAACAGTGCCCTCTTGTGCTAAAGCAGCTGCCACTACCACAACCTCTACAGTCACTCCTGCCTGCACCCTTGCCAAGACAATAGTGTGCACCGTCACCACTACAGAGACTGCAGTAGCCACAGGACCAACCGTCACCTGCACCAATGCTGCTGTTGTGGAACTGAGATCAGTGGGCACCCAGACCCCCATCAGAAGTGAAGGAGCCCCATATGTACCACCTGGTAGCCACCCGTACCCTAAAGGACTACCTCCACCAGTGCTACCTCCAGAACTGCTATAAAAGAGTAAGACCTGAACAATGACTGTAAATAGTTAATTTGTAATCCTTTTGCTGCTAAAGTTCACTAAACCCGACCAGGGTTATTTCTTAAAGGGGTCCTCAGTCCAGGAGGATCCTATGTTTTGCACCAGTTTGCACATGTTTGCACAAGTAACCTTAAGGAACTGAGAATCATGAACTGTGCATGATCAGAACTTTGTTTGTAAATAGTTCGCACCTTCTTAAAGGCGCTTCCTACTGGTTTTACAAAGGAAGCTTTTACAGAGACTGCTTCTGAAAGAGACTGCTGCTAATCTTGTTGTGAGAACTGCTTTGTTTTACAGAGAACGGAAGAAAAACCCGTTTGGCGCGGCAGGATTCCAGGTCTGGAAACACGCCTTATAGCCCACCCAAGACCAACGTTGGGGGTTAATAACGGGTCCCTCGCATCGTTCCTGCTGTTACAGCGTTATTGACTGACTTGAATATTGATACTTTGCACTACCTCAGTAAAAGAGACTTGAATATTGTTTAAACTGAAAGCTGAAACTTGAATCTAGTTAGAATGATGTTTCAATATAGCCGATAATGAGTATTGATATCCTGATACACGTTTGAATAAAATAGAAAAAATAAAGTAACCCGCGGGGGTTGGACGAAAACTTTGCACTTAAGGGGAATAAAAGTAATAAGATGTTGATTTGCACTTGAATAAAGATAGAACGTTTACCTTTGCACTTAACAGATAATATACCCGTTCTGGTAATTGTATTTCATAGTTAGTAACTGTTTTCCACTCTTATTAAAAGTATGCACACAATGTATATATGTTATGTTATGCAACGTTCAAGAGACCTCACCTCCCATAAAGGGAAGCATCAGTTATATTAATTTGTTTTATAGCATTTCAAAAATTTGTATGTCTTTTGCTAACCTGTAACTGTTGTTTTCTTTTCCCAGTCCGGGAGTACTGGAATTAACGGGAAGGTGGGGGGAGTGCGGCGCCCCAGGGTCCTGGTCATTGCAGTGGTATTGCTTTCCTCTCAGGGATAGTGATGGTACATTTGGAGGCAAAGAAGAATAACTGCATCCAGGTATCAAACATGCAACACATTTCACACTCCAGGCCACCAGGGTGAGCACCGGCTCCTATTTATTAGGTCACTCCCCACATAAGTAAAACTGTTCGCCTGTAGGGAAAGTTAGTTGCTGGCTGAGCTGAGCTCAGTTAGTTGGTCTCTGACAGGGGTGGGATCCTGTCAGTGAATGAAGGAGAAAGGACACGGAGCTGTGCATGCCCTCAGAGCTGCAGCTCCCAGAGACATTCAGAAGGAGAACTGTATTGCAGCGAGTGTGAAGGAAGTCGTAGCAAAGGAGAGGATACCAGAAGGGGACCAGCCCTACACAGGCTGTCTCCTTCTGAGGCGCAGAAGCCCAGTAGCCGGAACACTGAGGGAGTAATGACTTTTATGCCTTGCTCCAGAGACCGGCAGGACAGCTAATTGCAAGTTACCTGTCCGCACTACACCCAGGAGGCACAGTCCCCATAAACAGCCTCTAGCCACCAGTCATACGGGTTTGTCTTATCCTATATGGGGGACAGAGAGAGAGAAATTAACTGTTAGGACCTTATGTGAAGCCTTAGGCAGTAAGGAACTACAACACTGCAGCGCAAGGGAAGGCTACTGATTTCCACCTGGACAAGGGGACTCTGGATTTGCCTCCAAACCAGCCGGATTCTGCCTGCCCTGTGATCTGGTGCTCTGGACTGTGGATGCTGAAGCCTTCAGTAAAGGTGAAGAGACTGCAACCCTGTGTCCTCGTTCTTTACTGCGCCATTCATCATCCACCATCTACACACTGGGAAGCCCTGGGGATTCACTTCATCTGTGGGAAGGTATACCATCTAGCTGCCATAACATCACCCCAGCGGACCCCTTAAAGCAGCGTCGGTCACCCTGACCGAATACCACAGGTGGCGTCACTAACATTCCCCTTAAAGACCTTTCCCCCTTTTACACGGATGTCCCAGGGCCACAGACCGGGTCAGCCACCGTGACCTCCCCCTGCGAACCGAAGGACCTGGTACCTAATACCCCGCTGCCCTGACGGGGTGATCCATATGATGCACCTACAATATAATAGATAATTATACAAAGCAAGATACATCATACATTCTGCAATAATCGCACAAAAATAAAACATTTGGAAATGCATTATATATGCAAACAGGCAATGTATATAGGATATTACATTTGACATTTTACATTACTGTTGCAGAAGCATATTTGTTTACAGAAAATATTAATAATATTTTTATAAATGCATTCTTATTACAGTATTTCTATTGCCCATAAACAGTTTTACCTTGATGCAATATAAGCAATGGGAAAAATAGGAACATTATGATCCAAATCCATTCAATCCTTCACCTACTTTGATGGAAATTATGAATAACTAATAATAGAGCATAATGTCCTTTCTAAGGCCGGGGTCACACTTGCGAGTGCAATGCGAGTTTCTCGCATCAATACCCGACACTGCCGCAGGCACTCGGGACTGTAGTGTGTGGCTGCATGTACAATATTTCTATGCAGGCACACGCTCTGTACCTGAGTGCCGGGTACTGATGCGAGTGACTCGTGCGAGTTTCTCACATCACACTCGCAAGTGTGACACAGGCCTAAGATTCAGACCCATCGGTACATTGTATTTAGGTTAAATATCCATGACGCCTCACGTCTTTTCTCAGCAGCTCCCTAATGCGGACTTTTAGTTGACGAGTGGTACAGCTGATGTATTATAAGTTGCAGAGGGAGCTCTCCATGACATACACAATAAAATGTGATTGCAATTGATGAAAGTTTACATTGGAAACTCAGCTTTGTTTGATGAATCAAAAAGACATACATTTATTGGTATACAAACACATTTTACAAGATTTCATGCCACATTTAAAAAATTCAATAATTGATAGCCAATTTTTTTCTACAGTTTAGCTTTGACCCCTTTTACACTTCAGTTTTTTGCCAGCAGTCACAATCTGTTGGCTCGACGGATCGATGGATTGTGAAAAACTGATGCGACTCATTCATTTTTTCGAGGAATCCGACTAGCGGATCCGGCGAAAAAACGGATCCATCACATCAGTTTTTCATCCGTTTCTTCCATTTTTTCATCCGTTTTACGACGGATCCATTTTTTAAAAACGCCCAATGGGAGGCTCCCAAATGTGATTGGCTACTGAAAACCTATATATATAGTGTTCATACAGCCCATCCTTGACAGGTTGTAGAGCAAGTGGCAAAAATGGAAGGTGTAATGGTGAATATTGGTGAAGATCTATGTGGATTTTACTTTTGAGGTGAATCGTTTGGAAGTGATCGTTCTTGAAAAGGAGCGAGAAAGACAGCGCATCATGCGTCTGCGCCGGCATTGTTTTTGGATCCACCCAATCACTGCACTGAGAATGACGCGTGGGGTGTATTCTACGTTATACAGTACAGACCAAAAGTTTGGACACACCTTCTCATTTAAAGATTTTTCTGTATTTTCATAACTATGAAAATTGTACATTCACACTGAAGGCATCAAAACTATGAATTAACACATGTGGAACTATATACAACAAAAAAGTGTGAAACAACTGAAATTATGTCTTATATTCTAGGTTCTTCAAAGTAGCCACCTTTTGCTTTGATGAATGCTTTGCACACTCTTGGCATTCTCTTGATGAGCTTCAAGAGGTAGTCGTGTTTAATTACCACCTAACACGAGCGCGAAGAATGGTGGAATGCGCTTTTGGCATTCTCACATCCAAATGGCGAGTTCTGTTGACCGCTATCAACCTGAAGACTCACACTGTGGATGAGGTGGTGAAAGCTTGTGTGGTCCTGCACAATTTCCTAATATGCAAGGAACAGATTGCCATGGATGACAATTTGGTAGAAACATCCTTGCATGATTATCACAATATTACTTTTCGAAGTCCTGTGGCAGTTTCAAGAATGAGGGACAAATTTGCAGAGTTCTTTATTTCCCTCAAGGAAGAGTACACTGGCAGGATGAAATAGTTTGATATCTTTGTCTTTTGATATAATGTATGTTGGAGTACCAAACTTATTGCAGTTTTCATATTTGTGAATTTTTTATATAATCCAAAGTTTTGTACCTTGTTACCCCAAGTTTTGTACCTTGTTACCCAAAGTTTTGTACCTTGTTACCCAAAGTTTTGTACCTTGTTACCCAAAGTTTTGTACCTTGTTACCCAAAGTTTTGTACCTTGTTACCCAAAGTATTGTACCTTGTTACCCAAAGTATTGTACCTTGTTACCCAAAGTAATGTATCTTATCATTAAATAAATGAAAGACAATAAAGCTTCTTATAAAAAAAAATATATTTTTATGACAAAATTATAAATTAAGACACTTTGGGGTGGAGATATTACTGGAGGGGCTGACACCGACAGTGGGAGTATGGAGAGCAGATTGTGGTGGTGACAGATCGGAAGATAAAACAGAAGGTGATGGGGGGAGAAACAGAGAGGATGGGTGGAAAAAAAAAAGTGAGTAGGGATGGGATTTGGTAAGGTTTGAGGAGTGAAGTGGAGGGATCGGGAGAAAGAAGAGGTGGTGAGTGGAGAAGAGGGTTGTGTTTGGGGCATGATGGGTGTGGAAGGAGACTTGTGGTAGTGGGCAGGGAGTACAGGTTGGGCAGGGAGTGGAGGCACAGATGCTGTGGTTGGGAACTGGTACTGGGCAGGATGCAGGTATGGGGCATAAAGCTGGTACGGGGCATGAAGCTGGTACGGGACAGGAAGCTGGTATGGGGCAGGAAGCTGGTATTGTACAGGAAGGAGAGGAGGGACAGTGGCTGGAGGGGGGGCAGGTGTGGGAGGAACTACCGGGGCGGGTGTAGGGGCTTGGGAGCTAACCTGCGCTAGAGCAAATTGGCAGGCTTGCATTACATGCATCTGCTGGTCAGGAGATAGCTTGTCTATGTGCTCAACTACTGCCTGGAAAAAGGAAAGATTTTATGATTTACTTGCATCTAAATGCATCCTATCCAGATGCGTGCTCAATTCAAGCATACTGTTGTTCATCAGGTTGAATTGAGCAGTGATTTGCTCAGACAACAGTTTCATCGAGTTCTGGAAGGCTGCATTTAGATGCAAGAACTCGGGTGCATAGCTCTTTTCCTGACCACTGTGGCGCTGCCGCCCAGAACCTGCAGGTGTTCTATAGGTGGCAGCAGTGTCAGAGGGGTGGGGTAAAGGAAAAGCTATATCCTCACCAGCAGCTTCATGTAATGAAGTCGGCCACGATGCTCCAGCGCTGGTGGATAGGACCGAGGGACCAGATGTGAGGGAAGGCTGGGAAGGTGCAGATGGGTCGGGTCTGTCGAAGTGGTCCCTGGTGGCAGACTGCTGTGGGATCGCTTCAGAAGGGTTCAACTTTGCAGGCTCCCGAGTGCAGCAGACGGTGTTGTGGTACAAAGAAAAAAAAAGTCATTAATATATTGTTATTGCTTGGCCCTGGCTGAAACCAAAAAAAGGTTACACATGTAAATATTTTTACTTAGTAAATGTGGTGGGGAATATTTACCTTCTGCTCACTATAGTCGACCGGAGGAACGACAGGGCTCTAGCATACTTGTACTTCGAGCCCCTGCGTCCTCCCAATCCACTCGAGGCTTGCATCTCCTTGTTGAACTCCTTCTTGAAGCGATCCCTGAGTGACCGCCACCGCTTGATAACTCTGTTCCCTGTAAAGTGAAAGCACAAATTGGTTAGTATACAACACATTACATCCTGCAAGATAACTTACTGAACTATGAATACTTACGCACTTGATTCTGGGCCCGAACATCAAGATCCTCCCAATGTTCCACAAGTTCGTGCTCCGACAGCTGATGGGTCACAGCAACATCAGCGTGGCGGTGATCCCACATGTTCCACAGCGGCTCCCGCTCTCTGACTAGATAGATGAGGAGGTCGATATCTAGGCCTGCCTCCTCACCGTCAGAGTCGGGAACATGCTGTGAAGCCTGTTAAAAAAGACAAAAAGCAAAAACATTACACTCAAATCATCTACATGAAGTTGAAAAGTACAAAACCCCCCCAAAAAAGTACTTACTCTCTGCTGACCTCCCGACGCTCACGCAGACGACCCTGGGAGACGCTTTGAGGACCTCTACATTGAGCCCCAGAATTGGAAGACTAAAAAAAAAAAAAAGAAACATTATGTGCTGGGATGTAGGCTTATGTGTTGTGTGTACTGTGATGTCTGTGATGATCTGTTTCTGCGATGCATGTGGATCGCCCCGTCAGGGCAGCGGGGTACTCGGTACCAAGTCCTTCGGTTCACAGGGGGATGTCACGGTGGCTGACCCGGTCCGTGGCCCTGGGACGTCCATGTAAAAAGGAAAGGTCTTTAAAGGGAAAATGTTTGTGACGCCACCTGTGGTATTCGGTCAGGGTGACCGACGCTGCTTTAAGGGGTCCGTTGGGGTGATGTTTTGGCAGCTAGATGGTATACCTTCCCACAGGTGAAGTGTATCCCCAGGGCTTCCCGGTGTGTAGATGGTGAGAGGCGCAGAGAAGAACGAGGACACAAGGTTGCAGTCTCTTTACCTTTACTGAAGACTTCAGCATCCACAGTCCAGGGCACCAGATCACAGGGCTGGCAGAGTCTGTCCGGTTTGGAGGCAAGTCCAGAGTCCCCTTGTCCAGGTGGAAATCCGTAGCCTTCCTCTAGCGCTGCAGTGTTGTAGTCCCTTACTGCTAAGCTTCTCATAAGGTCCTCACAGATGTTGTAGATGTTATGTCTCTCTCTCTCTGTCCCCCAGATGGACAGAACAAACCCGTATGACCGGTGGCTTGAGGCGGTTTATAGGGACTCTATCATGCCCCAGCCCCTAAGGGGTGCCACCTTGCCTCCTGGGTGTAGGGGCGGACAGGTAACATAAAATTAGCTGTCCTGCTGGTCTCTGGAGCAAGGCATAAAGGGTCGTTGCTCCCTCGGTGGTCCGGCTACTGGGATCCTGCGCCTCAGAAGGAAGCAGCCTGTGTAGGGCTGGTCCCCTTCTGGTATCCACTCCTTTGCTACGATTTCTTTCACCCTCTCTGCAATACAGTTTTCTTTCAGTGTCTCCTTCTGGAAGCTGCAGCTCTCAGGGCATGCACAGCTCCGTGTCCTTCTGTCTCGATCTCTGACAGGATCCCACCCCTGTCAGGGACCAACTACCTGAGTGAAGCTCAGCCAGCAACTAACTAACTTTCCCTACAGGTCACCAGTTTTACCAAAGTGTGGGGAGTGACCTAATAAATAGGAGCAGAGCTCCCCCTGGTGGCCTGGAGTGTGAAATGTGTTGCATGTTTGTGATACCTGGATGCAGTTGTCCTTCTTTGCCTCCAAACGTAACATCACTCTCCCCTAGAGGAGAATGACATTACTGCAACGACCAGGACCCTGGGGCGTTGCACATGCAAGAAACTTACAAAATACGAGCCCGCTCCGGGTCTTTCTCCACCCCGTTCGTCTCCTTTTGGAAGCACCTCTGATGCTGCATCTTCCCGTTAAACAAGAATTAATGCATATAGGGTTATTTGTACAAAAAATTTTAACATCACAAAAAAGAAAAAAAAATATATGTTTACCTCAGTTCACTGACGATGTGAGGGAGGGCTCCCAGAAAAAGACATTACTGAGACTGGCTGGCCTGGCTGTGTGGCTGGTAGGCCTGGCTGTGTTGCTGGCATGCCTGGCTGTGTGGCTGGCAGGCCTGGATGTGTCACTGGCTGTATGGCTGGTAGGCCTGGCTGTGTCGCTCTCTGGCCTGGTGTGTCGCTGGCAGGCCTGGCTGGGTCGCTGGCAGACCTGGCTGGGTCTCTGGTAGGCCTGGCTGGGTCACTGGTAGGCCTGGCTGGGTCGCTGGATGCTTGATCTCCTGCTGGCTGGTCTCCCGCTGGCTGGACTTCCACTGGCTGGTCTTGGGCTGGCTGGACTTCTGCTGGCTTACTTGCTGGGACAGGGATGAATGAAGCCCTACCTGGCAGGTTTTATATACATTTCCTATTTGGGGGCTGGCTAATTGGATCTGCAGCGCCCCAGAGTCCTGGTCGTTGCAGTGCTGTGGCTCCGCCACCAAGGGGAGCTATGGTGCGTCTGATGGCACTGAAGGAGTTCATCTGATCAGGTATCACAGACACCAATACATTTCACAGCCGGGCCTCCGGGGGGAGCTAAGGGTGCTATTCATTAGGCCACTCCCCACCATAGTGGGTAAACTGGGGGTCAGGCAGGAAGGTAGATCAGAAAGCTGACTGGGTTGGAACCAGGCAACACCTTGTGGCAGAGGGTGTTGTGGGGGAAGATACAGTAGGGTCTCTGTCAGGGGTGGGATCCTGACAGAGGCTTGGCAACTTGAACGAACGTAACGGGACCGTGCCTGCTCCGGGTAGCGGCGGTGCCCAAGGAAGGACTAGAAGAGAGATAGATTGTGCTGAGTGAGAAACGAGATCACGCAAAGGAGAAATACCAGTAGGAGTCGTGCTGTAAGACCGAAGCAACATCCTACTGAGGCGCACTACCGGTGGCCGGAACGCCGAGGGAGTATCATAACATTCAGCTTCAAGCAATACTCCAAACAGCGGCAGGACAGTCAGTTTAAGGCGGGCTGTCTAACTTAAATCACCTATGCAGTCTTGGGGGGCAACTTGTGGAGAGGGGCGACTCTAGGGTCCCGGAAGAGCTCCGAGCCTACCCGTCAAACGGGTGCCGTCCCAACCAGAACATCAGGGAGGGACGGAGGATTAGCAGAACATCATCTAATCGAGTTGTGAGGGAACTTAAGAAACAGACACAACAGTTGTGGGGGACTTTCCGTAAGCACAGCAGGGAAGGACCACAACACATAGCGCTAGAAGGAAGGCACAGATTTCCACCTGTTAAGAGAACTCTGGAGGTGCCATTGGACCGGCCGGACTTGCGCAGCCTGGTGAACCGTGTTCCAGACTGAGGACCCAGAGATCTTCAGTAAAGAGGTAAAGAGACTGCAACCTGGTGTCCTCGTTATTTACTGCACTGCACCACCACAGCGCCATCACCATCATTCATATCGACATCCGTTTATTGTACACTGAGCGCCCCACGGCAGGGTCACGGACCGGGGCCTAGCCGCCGTGACAACCCCAGAGCAGCAGAGACTCAGAGGCCCGGTACCGGGTACCCCTCGGCCCTGCGGCGGTGGGGGCGCTACAGATCCTAATTAAATCGGAGCATGCGCAGTTAAAAAAAAACAGAATCCATCGCCGGATTCCGTCATTTGGCACCCGTAGGCTTCCATTCGAGCAAACAACGGACGGCAATGGATCCGTCGCTGTCCGATTTTTCAACGTACACAAAAAACATTGCTTTCCCGTTGTCTCCGGCCGCTGGACAAACAATTTTCGACGGATCCGGCGTATGACGGATGAAACGTGAGGTCATCTGTCGCTAATACAAGTCTATGAGAATTTTTTTTTTCAAAATTCGACAAATTGCGACTGATAGCAAAAAACTGATGTGTGAAAGGGGCCTTAGAGTTTTTTTTACCTCACTCAGTGCAAGAATTTGTCCCAAGGTAGGCGCTTTCCTTGGGACAACACGATTGCCTTTATTATGACTGCCGCTGATTTCTCATCTGTTTCCAATATGGAGAGATTTTTGTTAAACAATTTCTTAATGACAGAAAATTAGTAACTGTATTCCAAAGATAAAGTAATGGGTGTGAGCTGTCTATCTGTGCATGCTTCATCACTAGAGGATTTAAACCTAGGTGTTTTTCTATAAACAATGTTTTTCGCTCTAGTGAGCATCCATTGTTTATAGCCCCTGTCCCTGAGTCTCCTATTAATCTTCATTGATTCATTTTTATATGATGTAGCTGAAATACAATTTCTTTTGGCTCTTGTGAGCTCACCTATTGGTATCGATTTGATAGTATGCATGGGGTGGTGACTGCTGCCATGCAGGATGGTGTTTCCCGCTGCCTCTTTCCTAAATGTTTCTGTAATGATTGTTTGACCATCAATACCTGTTCGTTTTAAATTCAAAAATTCAATGTTGGTTTTCTGTACCTCGAAATTAAATTTTAGATTGAATGGATTCAGATTCATATAGTAAATGAATGATGTTATGGCAGATTCATCGTATTCTCAGATGAGGAGAAAATCATCGATGAATCTGCCATACTAGAAAATACAGTCCAGAAAAGGATTGGTGACATTGAAGATGTAGCACTCCTCCCACCAATTCATAGTTAAGTTGGCAACAGAAGGTGAATATTTAGCACCCATAGAAACGCTTACGACTTGTATATAAAAGGTGCCATTGAAATTAAAGAAATTGTTTTTCATCAAAAAACTCACAGTATCCTTGATAAATTCCTGAAGTATAGATGATTAATTGCTGTATTTAGCAAAGGTGGTAATTAAGTGCGTGAATAGTCACTGAATGGTGGATCGAGGTGTGTAGTGTCATGTCATCACACCCCACCCAAGTAAAGTGTTTATGCCAGGTTATGTCTTTCACTGATAGTAATACATCTTTTGTATCCTTTAGGAACCCTGATACCGTAGGAGATGGTCAATCCATTCTCCTATTCTTTCTCCTAGGGAACCAATGGTCGATATTATGGGGCACATGATTGGGGATGATCATTTTGGATAACTCATGCAAGATGGGGATAATTGGGTCTGAACTTTAAAAAATTCTGTCTCTTTTTTAGGGATAACACCCAGGGAGAGACAATCATCGATCAATTTAAAGAGATTTTCCTTACACAGTGAAGTTGGATTACGGGATAGAGGCCGATAAATATTTCAATTAGATAACATGCCAGTGATCTATTCAATGTAATCAGTGGTGTTCATTATCACAATTGAGCCGATTTTATCAGCGGGTGAGCTGGACTCTATCTTTCGCACAGTATTATAGTAGTTATATTCTTGTACATAGGGGCAGTATTATAGTAGTTATATTCTTGTACATAGGGGCAGTATTATAGTAGTTATATTCTTGTACATAGGGGCAGTATTATAGTAGTTATATTCTTGTACATAGGGGCAGTATTATAGTAGTCATATTCTTGTACATAGGGGCAGTATTATAGTAGTTATATTCTTGTACATAGGGGCAGTATTATAGTAGTTATATTCTTGTACATAGGGGCAGTATTATAGTAGTTATATTCTTGTACATAGGGGCAGTATTATAGTAGTTATATTCTTGTACATAGGGGCAGTATTATAGTAGTTATATTCTTGTATATAGGAGCAGTATTATAGTAGTTATATTCTTGTACATAGGGGCAGTATTATAGTAGTTATATTCTTGTACATAGGGGCAGTATTATAGTAGTTATATTCTTGTACATATTGGCAGTATTATAGTAGTTATATTCTTGTACATAGAGTAGGTATTATAGTAGTTATATTCTTGTATGTAGGAGAAGTATTATAGTACCTAGTGATATTCTTGTACATGGGGCAGTATTATAGCAGTTATATTCTTGTACATATTGGCAGTATTATAGTAGTTATATTCTTGTACATAGAGTAGGTATTATAGTAGTTATATTCTTGTATGTAGGAGAAGTATTATAGTACCTAGTGATATTCTTGTACATAGGGGCAGTATTATAGTAGTTATATTCTTGTACATAGAGGGAGTATTATAGTAGTTATATTCTTGTACATAGAGTAGGTATTATAGTAGTTATAT
Organism: Ranitomeya variabilis; assembly: GCF_051348905.1. NCBI lineage: Eukaryota > Metazoa > Chordata > Amphibia > Anura > Dendrobatidae > Ranitomeya > Ranitomeya variabilis. The sequence continues at coordinate 609,871,598 of NC_135232.1, forward strand.
TCTTGTATGTAGGAGAAGTATTATAGTAGTGATATTCTTGTACATAGGAGCAGTATTATAGTAGTTATATTCTTGTATGTAGGAGATGTATTATAGTAGTGATATTCTTGTACATAGGGCAGTATTATAGTAGTTATATTCTTGTATGTAGGAGAAGTATTATAGTAGTGATATTCTTGTACATGGGGCAGTATTATAGTAGTTATATTCTTTTATAAAGGGGGCAGTATTATAGTAGTTATATTCTTGTACACAGGGAGCAGTATTATAGTAGTTATATTCTTGTACATAGGAGGCAGTATTAAAGCAGTTATATTTGTGTATGTAGGGGCAGTATTATATCAGTTGTATTCGTGTATGTAGGGAGCAGTATTATGGTAGTTATATTCTTGTACATAAGGGCAGTTTTATAGCAGTTATATTTGTGTATGTAGGGGCAGTATTATATCAGTTGTATTCGTGTTCCTAGGGAGCAGTATTATAGTGTTTACATTTTCTATGCTACATTTCATAAGTTGGATTCACTTTTTCTGCATTATGGGATTTGTAGTTCCCGCAGTGAGATTAGTCAAGTGCCAGATTTCCTCCTAGCAGGATTAATTACCGAAAAGTGACAGGGCACAAGGGGGAAACGCCATCTATCTGACAAATATAGATGTGACTTTCCCTCCCCCTTAATAACATGTAAAAGAAAAATTCCTAGCAGTGTCCATAGCAACAGTCCCTGTATAAAAAAAAAAAAAACAAGTCGGAGAACGCAAACTTTACCACCTTTGAGAAAAGAAGGAACTACTGGCTTCAGTTTCATGGCCGAGCCGCTGATGTAACACTAGACAGATCGGGGGCCATATATAATGTTCATGGAAAGAACAGCATGTGAGGTGTCAGAGGCACGGGGCATGCAGAATATTTAAAAACAATACCAAGAGGTTCTGCGCCTCATAGTTTAGGTATGCCTCATACCTGAATATGTCACTTGCCCATATTTTGGTGCTTCATGGCACTATGTGTAGGTAAAGGAGTGAGACTGATGTATAGAATGGTGACAATACATGTTGCTGTGACTGATGATGTGCCCACAGCCAGGGCATAGCCAACCCATTGCCTGGACAGAAGAGCATGCAATCGAATAGTGAATCACATGGTATATGTTGTTTGCTAGGGTTAACCCCTTATGTGCCAGCCCTCCTATAATTCAAGGTTCCAGTGATCATTAACGTGAGGAGCAGCGGACACAGAGGGAGGCGCAGGGGCATGGGCTGAAGGTGCGGGAATGGATGCCAGGACCATGGCCGTGGTGATTCACCTGGGCACCTCTGTAGCTCTGAGGAGGTTAAAGCAACGGTGTAGGGCTGGATCAATTTGTCACCGCTGCCAGAAAGCCAATAGGAGCTGACTGCCAAGAGATGGGCTTGGCTTGGTAAGGGAGACAGAGCTAGCTATAGAGAGAGAAGACATGCAGGATCTCAGCTCCGAGTCCCCAGCACCTACCATACAATGACATGTAAGAGCTGCCAAAGTAACACCTGAGGATTTCATGGCATTGGCATCTTTGGGAGGCTTGGGAGGGAGGGAAGGGTATTGCACATTTTTCTGTTGCATTTAATCTCTCGCTATTCCCCCTTCTTTTTCCCTGTAGGATATTGCACACAGAGTGTCAGGATTGGGGGGCTGAAGGCGTCTCATCATCACATCCACATCACCACCATCATGGACACCTCTGGGCACCTTCATGATTCAGGGGTTGGCGACATGGATGAAGAACCCAAATGTCACTGCCCGTTATCGGGGGACTCTGTGAACCAGCTGCAGAGCCAGAGCTACCATCACAGCCTGTTGCACTCATCCTCTCCATCAGCTTTCAGGGCACCTCCTTCCAACAACTCAACCGTCCTCCACCACCCTTCTTCCTCCAGGCAGGGCAGCCAGCTCAATTTAAGTGACCACTTGGTTGGACACTCTCCAACTTCAGCGTCTACAAGTGGGGCTGGCGGAGGATGCAAGCACAGACAAGCCAGTCCCCTCGTCCACAGAAGGGACAGCAACCCATTCACCGAAATAGCCATGAGCTCTTGTAAATACACAGGAGGGGTGATGAAACCCCTCAGCCGACTAAGTGCCTCCAGAAGGAACCTGATAGACTCGGAGCCCGAGAGCCAACCTCTTCAGATCTTCAACTCCAGCAATGCTCCTGAGATAGTCATCTCTTCCAAGGATGAGCACCACTCCAACCAGAATCTACACCACCATCCCAATGCCACACAGAACCATCAACACTCAGGCAATAACACTTCCACCACCAACTACCCCAAACCCAACAAGAGGAAGCATCAAAACATTGGATACAAATTGGGACACAGGAGGGCACTTTTTGAGAAACGGAAGAGGCTTAGTGACTACGCGCTGATATTCGGGATGTTTGGAATAGTTGTCATGGTCATTGAGACAGAACTGTCATGGGGTTTGTACGAAAAGGTAGGATCAACACCTCTGCGGAGAAGATGCTTGGGTTTCGGTGTTTGAGTGGGTTACATGGTGCAGGGTCTTCTCACATTGATACAATATGGCACCTTACTTAGCTTGGTACATAAGAGCCATCACGGTGGCTCATCCCCGGTCAGGCGACTACTCCTCCAGGGCCACGGTGTCTCACACATGCTAGGTTCCCATCCTCGGGTTATGGGGAGAATAATCGTGCACACATGCATAGTTATACACAGCCTATATGCAGAAATGTAGAGGATGCTGGGAGAAAAATGGCTACAGGTGTCATGTAGGCAGCTACATGAGGTGAATGTTTGGGATTTGCACTGGGAATAAGATGCCGCTATGATGAAGTATCAGGGATGGAGCAGGAGAGCTCAGAATGGAGGTGGGGGGTGGACTATGGGACTTCTCATAGGAGCATTCCCCACTTGCTCCCAGGAAGCAGGCAGAATGTACAATGAGCTCTCCCGCCCGATCTGCAGTCAGGAGGAGAAGCGTCTTCTAAGTCGCAGCCCTCAGCACCATCTGCTGAGTAAATCTTAGGATTTCAGTGAGGAGAGGAAATGCCAGGGAGCAAAATTAAGGAAATGGGGTTAATGGCAAGGTAGGGGAACATCGGGTCCTCGCAATGCTACGACTAGGGAGAGGCCCGGGAATCCAACAGCTGTGTGTGAGAGGAGGGGATGACTGATAAGCCATACTGGTAGTGGTAGTCACCCAGCTTTCCCAGTGTCCTCAGCGGTGAACCATGATCAATGTGTCCCACAAGCTGTGTTCTTCATTAAAGAGCAGGCTGAGTCATCTACCTGTAAGAGTTACGCATGAACCTATCCTACTGATAACGATAATCATCAGGGTTGCCAGTCTGGCAGTATACACAGGGGGGTATCACCCAGCTTTCCCAGTATCCTTGTGGCAAGCCATAATCAATGCGTCTAAATAGCTCCATTCTTTATCAAGGCGCTAGCAGAGTGATCCACGGTGAAGAGTCATGTATGAGCCTACCAATAATGATAATCCCCACCTGATAGTATGCACATGGGGCAGATTATTCAGCTTTCCCAGTGGCATTAATAGTTAATAATGATGAATGTGTCCCACATTAATTATCATAGCCAGCGGCGTTTTTGGCTCGTATAAACCACAATCATCACATCAGTCTGACAGTATAGACTTAGGAGGCATCACTCAGCTTTCCCAGTATCCTCAAAAGTAAATCATCATTAATGTGCCCTATACTAACTAGCTATGTTCTTCATCAACGTGTGAGTCAAGTAATCCACTGCTAAACTAACCACGTAAAAGAATAATGGGAGTCTGACAGTATATACATCAGGGGCATCACCCAGCTTTCCCAGTGTCTTCAATGGTACATGATCAATGTATCTTGCTCGAATTCTTGCAGCTGTCTGCTTCCTTTATGAATGCGAGAGTCAAGAGGGCCACTGCAAAGAGTCATATATAAACCTGCAAAAAATGAAAATCACAATGTGACAGTAGTCACACAGGGGTAGTCACCCAGCTTTCCCAGTGTCCTCCATTTTAAACCATTATTGCGTCCAAAATTAACGAGCTGCGTTCTTTATAATAGACACAGAAGTCAATTGATCCTCTGTAAAGAGTCATTAAAAAATACCAACCATGATCAATATATATATATATATATATAGTGGTCTTCACCCAGCTTTCCCGTTTCCCGTTGTCGTGAAGTGTAAACCATGGTGAATGTTTCCTGCACTGATTTTTGCAGCCATCTATGTTCTTTATTGATGTGCAACCCCGCTGAGTCATGTAATCCGACTGATAATAACAATCAGCCACGCACAGGCAGCATGACCCAGCTTTCCCTGTGTCATGAATCGTCATACTACCTACACTGTAATGGTTTTTACTGCATGCAGGCTGTAGGGTTGTGAATTTCCCAATTTTTATAGATATGGAGTGTAGGGTGTAAATAGTTAACTGACAGCCATGTCTGCAGGACAGAGTGGAGGCTAATTGTGGCTGGATGATGGACGGGGCACTGAGGGCATGGAGCCATGGCAGGGGAGAGGTGCTGGTGCCGTTTCAGCTGTTAAAGCATGTAACTGCATCTGTCTAAGGGAGACATCTGCTGCTGTCAGACACCAGTGTGTAATGCAGAAGGGGGCAAAGATCGGGAGCCTCGGGGGGCTTCCTGTGCTGGGTGATGGGTTTACAGAAGCTGAGGCCATATACACTGTGTAAAGGCACAGGCTATCTACTCAGAGCACAGCAGTGGCCATATACACTATGTAAAGGCACAGGCTATCTACTCAGAGCACAGCAGTGGCCATACACACTATGTAAAGGCACAGGCTATCTACGCAGAGCACAGCAGTGGCCATATACACTGTGTAAAGGCACAGGCTATCTACGCAGAGCACAGCAGTGGCCATATACACTATGTAAAGGCACAGGCTATCTACGCAGAGCACAGCAGTGGCCATATACACTATGTAAAGGCACAGGCTATCTACGCAGAGCACAGCAGTGGCCATATACACTATGTAAAGGCACAGGCTATCTACGCAGAGCACAGCAGTGGCCATATACACTATGTAAAGGCACAGGCTATCTACGCAGAGCATAGCAGTGGCCATATACACTATGTAAAGGCACAGGCTATCTACGCAGAGCACAGCAGTGGCCATATACACTGTGTAAAGGCACAGGCTATCTATGCAGAGCACAGCAGTGGCCATACACACTATGTAAAGGCACAGGCTATCTACGCAGAGCACAGCAGTGGCCATATACACTATGTAAAGGCACGGGCTATCTACGCAGAGCACAGCAGTGGCCATATACACTGTGAAAAGGCACGGGCTATCTACGCAGAGCACAGCAGTGGCCATACACACTATGTAAAGGCACAGGCTACGCAGAGCACAGCAGTGGCCATATACACTATGTAAAGGCACAGGCTATCTACGCAGAGCACAGCAGTGGCCATATACACTGTGAAAAGGCACGGGCTATCTACGCAGAGCACAGCAGTGGCCATACACACTATGTAAAGGCACAGGCTACGCAGAGCACAGCAGTGGCCATATACACTATGTAAAGGCACAGGCTATCTACGCAGAGCACAGCAGTGGCCATATACACTATGTAAAGGCACAGGCTATCTACGCAGAGCACAGCAGTGGCCATATACACTATGTAAAGGCACAGGCTATCTACGCAGAGCACAGCAGTGGCCATATACACTATGTAAAGGCACAGGCTATCTACTCAGAGCACATCAGTGGCTATATACACTATGTAAAGGCACAGGCTATCTACGCAGAGCACAGCAGTGGCCATATACACTATGTAAAGGCACAGGCTATCTACGCAGAGCACAGCAGTGGCCATATACACTATGTAAAGGCACAGGCTATCTACGCAGAGCACAGCAGTGGCCATATACACTATGTAAAGGCACAGGCTATCTACGCAGAGCACAGCAGTGGCCCTATACACTATGTAAAGGCACAGGCTATCTACGCAGAGCACAGCAGTGGCCATATACACTATGTAAAGGCACAGGCTATCTACGCAGAGCACAGCAGTGGCCATACACACTATGTAAAGGCACAGGCTATCTACGCAGAGCACAGCAGTGGCCATATACACTATGTAAAGGCACAGGCTATCTACGCAGAGCACAGCAGTGGCCATATACACTGTGTAAAGGCACGGGCTATCTACGCAGAGCACAGCAGTGGCCATACACACTGTGTAAAGGCACAGGCTATCTACGCAGAGCACAGCAGTGGCCATACACACTGTGTAAAGGCACAGGCTATCTACGCAGAGCACAGCAGTGGCCATACACACTATGTAAAGGCACAGGCTATCTACTCAGAGCACAGCAGTGGCCATATACACTGTGTAAAGGCACGGGCTATCTACGCAGAGCACAGCAGTGGCCATACACACTATGTAAAGGCACAGGCTATCTACTCAGAGCACAGCAGTGGCCATACACACTATGTAAAGGCACGGGCTATCTACTCAGAGCATAGCAGTGGCCATATACACTATGTAAAGGCACAGGCTATCTACGCAGAGCACAGCAGTGGCCATATACACTATGTAAAGGCACAGGCTATCTACGCAGAGCACAGCAGTGGCCATATACACTGTGTAAAGGCACGGGCTATCTACTCAGAGCACAGCAGTGGCCATATACACTATGTAAAGGCACAGGCTATCTACGCAGAGCACAGCAGTGGCCATATACACTGTGTAAAGGCACGGGCTATCTACGCAGAGCACAGCAGTGGCCATATACACTGTGAAAAGGCACGGGCTATCTACGCAGAGCACAGCAGTGGCCATACACACTATGTAAAGGCACAGGCTACGCAGAGCACAGCAGTGGCCATATACACTATGTAAAGGCACAGGCTATCTACGCAGAGCACAGCAGTGGCCATATACACTGTGAAAAGGCACGGGCTATCTACGCAGAGCACAGCAGTGGCCATACACACTATGTAAAGGCACAGGCTACGCAGAGCACAGCAGTGGCCATATACACTATGTAAAGGCACAGGCTATCTACGCAGAGCACAGCAGTGGCCATATACACTATGTAAAGGCACAGGCTATCTACGCAGAGCACAGCAGTGGCCATATACACTATGTAAAGGCACAGGCTATCTACGCAGAGCACAGCAGTGGCCATATACACTATGTAAAGGCACAGGCTATCTACGCAGAGCACAGCAGTGGCCATATACACTATGTAAAGGCACAGGCTATCTACGCAGAGCATAGCAGTGGCCATATACACTATGTAAAGGCACAGGCTATCTACGCAGAGCACAGCAGTGGCCATATACACTGTGTAAAGGCACAGGCTATCTATGCAGAGCACAGCAGTGGCCATACACACTATGTAAAGGCACAGGCTATCTACGCAGAGCACAGCAGTGGCCATATACACTATGTAAAGGCACGGGCTATCTACGCAGAGCACAGCAGTGGCCATATACACTGTGAAAAGGCACGGGCTATCTACGCAGAGCACAGCAGTGGCCATACACACTATGTAAAGGCACAGGCTACGCAGAGCACAGCAGTGGCCATATACACTATGTAAAGGCACAGGCTATCTACGCAGAGCACAGCAGTGGCCATATACACTGTGAAAAGGCACGGGCTATCTACGCAGAGCACAGCAGTGGCCATACACACTATGTAAAGGCACAGGCTACGCAGAGCACAGCAGTGGCCATATACACTATGTAAAGGCACAGGCTATCTACGCAGAGCACAGCAGTGGCCATATACACTATGTAAAGGCACAGGCTATCTACGCAGAGCACAGCAGTGGCCATATACACTATGTAAAGGCACAGGCTATCTACGCAGAGCACAGCAGTGGCCATATACACTATGTAAAGGCACAGGCTATCTACTCAGAGCACATCAGTGGCTATATACACTATGTAAAGGCACAGGCTATCTACGCAGAGCACAGCAGTGGCCATATACACTATGTAAAGGCACAGGCTATCTACGCAGAGCACAGCAGTGGCCATATACACTATGTAAAGGCACAGGCTATCTACGCAGAGCACAGCAGTGGCCATATACACTATGTAAAGGCACAGGCTATCTACGCAGAGCACAGCAGTGGCCCTATACACTATGTAAAGGCACAGGCTATCTACGCAGAGCACAGCAGTGGCCATATACACTATGTAAAGGCACAGGCTATCTACGCAGAGCACAGCAGTGGCCATACACACTATGTAAAGGCACAGGCTATCTACGCAGAGCACAGCAGTGGCCATATACACTATGTAAAGGCACAGGCTATCTACGCAGAGCACAGCAGTGGCCATATACACTGTGTAAAGGCACGGGCTATCTACGCAGAGCACAGCAGTGGCCATACACACTGTGTAAAGGCACAGGCTATCTACGCAGAGCACAGCAGTGGCCATACACACTGTGTAAAGGCACAGGCTATCTACGCAGAGCACAGCAGTGGCCATATACACTGTGTAAAGGCACAGGCTATCTACTCAGAGCACAGCAGTGGCCATACACACTATGTAAAGGCACAGGCTATCTACTCAGAGCACAGCAGTGGCCATATACACTGTGTAAAGGCACGGGCTATCTACGCAGAGCACAGCAGTGGCCATACACACTATGTAAAGGCACAGGCTATCTACTCAGAGCACAGCAGTGGCCATACACACTATGTAAAGGCACGGGCTATCTACTCAGAGCATAGCAGTGGCCATATACACTATGTAAAGGCACAGGCTATCTACGCAGAGCACAGCAGTGGCCATATACACTATGTAAAGGCACAGGCTATCTACGCAGAGCACAGCAGTGGCCATATACACTGTGTAAAGGCACGGGCTATCTACTCAGAGCACAGCAGTGGCCATATACACTATGTAAAGGCACAGGCTATCTACGCAGAGCACAGCAGTGGCCATATACACTGTGTAAAGGCACGGGCTATCTACGCAGAGCACAGCAGTGGCCATATACACTGTGAAAAGGCACGGGCTATCTACGCAGAGCACAGCAGTGGCCATACACACTATGTAAAGGCACAGGCTACGCAGAGCACAGCAGTGGCCATATACACTATGTAAAGGCACAGGCTATCTACGCAGAGCAGAGCAGTGGCCATATACACTGTGAAAAGGCACGGGCTATCTACGCAGAGCACAGCAGTGGCCATACACACTATGTAAAGGCACAGGCTACGCAGAGCACAGCAGTGGCCATATACACTATGTAAAGGCACAGGCTATCTACGCAGAGCACAGCAGTGGCCATATACACTATGTAAATGCACAGGCTATCTACGCAGAGCACAGCAGTGGCCATATACACTATGTAAAGGCACAGGCTATCTACGCAGAGCACAGCAGTGGCCATATACACTATGTAAAGGCACAGGCTATCTACTCAGAGCACATCAGTGGCTATATACACTATGTAAAGGCACAGGCTATCTGCGCAGAGCACAGCAGTGGCCATATACACTATGTAAAGGCACAGGCTATCTACGCAGAGCACAGCAGTGGCCATATACACTATGTAAAGGCACAGGCTATCTACGCAGAGCACAGCAGTGGCCATATACACTATGTAAAGGCACAGGCTATCTACGCAGAGCACAGCAGTGGCCCTATACACTATGTAAAGGCACAGGCTATCTACGCAGAGCACAGCAGTGGCCATATACACTATGTAAAGGCACGGGCTATCTACGCAGAGCACAGCAGTGGCCATATACACTGTGAAAAGGCACGGGCTATCTACGCAGAGCACAGCAGTGGCCATACACACTATGTAAAGGCACAGGCTACGCAGAGCACAGCAGTGGCCATATACACTATGTAAAGGCACAGGCTATCTACGCAGAGCACAGCAGTGGCCATATACACTATGTAAAGGCACAGGCTATCTACGCAGAGCACAGCAGTGGCCATATACACTATGTAAAGGCACAGGCTATCTACGCAGAGCACAGCAGTGGCCATATACACTATGTAAAGGCACAGGCTATCTACTCAGAGCACATCAGTGGCCATATACACTATGTAAAGGCACAGGCTATCTACGCAGAGCACAGCAGTGGCCATATACACTATGTAAAGGCACAGGCTATCTACGCAGAGCACAGCAGTGGCCATATACACTATGTAAAGGCACAGGCTATCTACGCAGAGCACAGCAGTGGCCATATACACTATGTAAAGGCACAGGCTATCTACGCAGAGCACAGCAGTGGCCCTATACACTATGTAAAGGCACAGGCTATCTACGCAGAGCACAGCAGTGGCCATATACACTATGTAAAGGCACAGGCTATCTACGCAGAGCACAGCAGTGGCCATATACACTATGTAAAGGCACAGGCTATCTACGCAGAGCACAGCAGTGGCCATATACACTATGTAAAGGCACAGGCTATCTATGCAGAGCACAGCAGTGGCCATATACACTGTGTAAAGGCACGGGCTATCTACGCAGAGCACAGCAGTGGCCATACACACTGTGTAAAGGCACAGGCTATCTACCCAGAGCACAGCAGTGGCCATACACACTGTGTAAAGGCACAGGCTATCTACGCAGAGCACAGCAGTGGCCATACACACTGTGTAAAGGCACAGGCTATCTACTCAGAGCACAGCAGTGGCCATACACACTATGTAAAGGCACAGGCTATCTACTCAGAGCACAGCAGTGGCCATATACACTGTGTAAAGGCACGGGCTATCTACGCAGAGCACAGCAGTGGCCATACACACTATGTAAAGGCACAGGCTATCTACTCAGAGCACAGCAGTGGCCATACACACTATGTAAAGGCACGGGCTATCTACTCAGAGCATAGCAGTGGCCATATACACTATGTAAAGGCACAGGCTATCTACGCAGAGCACAGCAGTGGCCATACACACTATGTAAAGGCACAGGCTACGCAGAGCACAGCAGTGGCCATATACACTATGTAAAGGCACAGGCTATCTACGCAGAGCACAGCAGTGGCCATATACACTATGTAAAGGCACAGGCTATCTACGCAGAGCACAGCAGTGGCCATATACACTATGTAAAGGCACAGGCTATCTACGCAGAGCACAGCAGTGGCCATATACACTATGTAAAGGCACAGGCTATCTACTCAGAGCACATCAGTGGCCATATACACTATGTAAAGGCACAGGCTATCTACGCAGAGCACAGCAGTGGCCATATACACTATGTAAAGGCACAGGCTATCTACGCAGAGCACAGCAGTGGCCATATACACTATGTAAAGGCACAGGCTATCTACGCAGAGCACAGCAGTGGCCATATACACTATGTAAAGGCACAGGCTATCTACGCAGAGCACAGCAGTGGCCCTATACACTATGTAAAGGCACAGGCTATCTACGCAGAGCACAGCAGTGGCCATATACACTATGTAAAGGCACAGGCTATCTACGCAGAGCACAGCAGTGGCCATATACACTATGTAAAGGCACAGGCTATCTACGCAGAGCACAGCAGTGGCCATATACACTATGTAAAGGCACAGGCTATCTACGCAGAGCACAGCAGTGGCCATATACACTGTGTAAAGGCACGGGCTATCTACGCAGAGCACAGCAGTGGCCATACACACTGTGTAAAGGTACAGGCTATCTACGCAGAGCACAGCAGTGGCCATACACACTGTGTAAAGGCACAGGCTATCTACGCAGAGCACAGCAGTGGCCATACACACTGTGTAAAGGCACAGGCTATCTACTCAGAGCACAGCAGTGGCCATACACACTATGTAAAGGCACAGGCTATCTTCTCAGAGCACAGCAGTGGCCATATACACTGTGTAAAGGCACGGGCTATCTACGCAGAGCACAGCAGTGGCCATACACACTATGTAAAGGCACAGGCTATCTACTCAGAGCACAGCAGTGGCCATACACACTATGTAAAGGCACGGGCTATCTACTCAGAGCATAGCAGTGGCCATATACACTATGTAAAGGCACAGGCTATCTACGCAGAGCACAGCAGTGGCCATATACACTATGTAAAGGCACAGGCTATCTACGCAGAGCACAGCAGTGGCCATATACACTGTGTAAAGGCACGGGCTATCTACTCAGAGCACAGCAGTGGCCATATACACTATGTAAAGGCACAGGCTATCTACGCAGAGCACAGCAGTGGCCATATACACTGTGTAAAGGCACGGGCTATCTACGCAGAGCACAGCAGTGGCCATATACACTATGTAAAGGCACAGGCTATCTACGCAGAGCACAGCAGTGGCCATACACACTATGTAAAGGCACAGGCTATCTGTATTGGAGAAAATATTATTATTATTAGTCTTACAAAACGAAGGACATACCCAAAATATATATTCATTTGCAAAAACTCTGAATACCAAAATAATACAGAAAACAAAAAAAGGGTTTCCCAAAAGGGGACAATATCACAAATATTATGCCAATACTTTTTTGAAGAAACAAATACATACAAAAAGACATACACATAAAAAGTATAAAAAACATAAGACAAGGACATATTAAAAATAATGATAAAGCAACATCTCAGAAGGGGGGGAGGGGTATGTCGTCCAATAGTGAGAAATTAATTCAATAATTTGAGCTGTTATATCATTATTTTTAATATGTCCTTGTCTTATGTTTTTTATACTTTTTATGCGTATATCTTTTTGTATGTATTTTTTCTTCAATACATTATCTATAAAGAGTGACAAACGTCTGTTCTTACTTCTGAATCCCATATCGCAGCAGAGGGAGGTGTAGGGGTGTCACCACAATGTACCAAAAGACGACATGCAGAGGCCGGTCTCTCCAGACTTTGGAGGATAGTGGTTTTATAACCCACCGTTATGGATATGATAATATCTCCTTCCGCTGCAGAAGGAAATCAATACTTTCTTCTCTGAGACTTTCCAGCTCGTTAAAAAGTTGCTTCTTATAGAAAAAATGTGTGAGATATTACTGCAAAAGCAACATTAGTGAGAGAGCGAGGGGTTAATGCATCCATTATTCACCGAGTAACCAGATAAAGTAATACACTGATCTGTATTACCCAGTGCTGAGCAATACAGTATTTATATGCAGCACTGTGCAAAAGTTTTAGGCAGGTGTAGGGAAAAAATGCTACAAAATAAGAAGCTTTCAAAAATAGAAATGTTAAGAGTTTATCTGTATCAACTAACAAAAATGTAAAGTGAATGAGGAAGATAAATCAAATGTTCATGTGAATGTCTGGTTTGTGGTCGCAATTGTTCCATGAACCCAACTTCTGACCAGACTTCTCCAAACAGTAGAAGTTGGGTGTAATTGGGTCCACTGGCTGCTGCCAGTTCTGAGCTGGTGCCACTGCTGGACATCTTCCGATATTGAAGTGTAGTATTGTGACGTGCTTTCATCTTCTGCACTAAGTTTCCTTGACCAGCCAGGGAATCTATAGTCCTCAATGTTGTTCATTTTCTGGTGCTTCCCCAAAAGCACATCTGAAAACCCCAATATGCCATGAAACCTTTACCTGGGAGACACCTTACTGATGCAGTATAACTACCCTTTTGCTGTGTCAGTTTTGCTATGGTGTGTGACCTGTAACACAAAGCTCTCTTCCACAACTTCACCATTGTAGCAGAGTTTGTCTGTTCCTCGCCCTGTTTTAAGCCTCCTACACAGCTGTTTCAGTTAATGAAAATGATGATCATTATCATCTGTTTAGCATAATTGGTCACTAATACATCTAACTATAAGGCTATGTTCACACGCTGCAGATTTTGCTGCGGATCCGCAGCGGTTTCCCATGCGTTTACAGTACAATGTAAACCTATGGGAAACGCAATCCGCAGTGCACATGCTGCGGAAAAAAACGCGTGGAAACGCAGCGGTTTACATTCCGCAGCATGTCAATTCTTTGTGCGGAATCCGCAGCGGTTTTACACCTGCTCAATAATAGAAAACCGCAGTGGAATCCGCACAAAAACCGCAGTAAATCCACGGTAAATCTGCAATAAATCTGCAGGAAAAACGCGCAGTTTTTGCCCTGCGGATTTATCAAATCCGCTGCGGAAAAATCCGCAGAGGATCATTCTCCGTGTGCACATACCCTAAAGGTATGTTTCCACGGTCAGTATAAATAAACTATAGCACTACTATTTCTAAAAGCATTCTTAATTTACAGCATTTTTTCCACACTTGCCTAAAATGTTTGCACAGTTCGATTCTGTGTATATACTGTATACTTATGAACACTGCACAGAGCTGCGTATTGCACCATCAGACCAGGGAGTACTGAGTATATTATATATCTGCATTTCACAATAAAAATACATAGTGATATCAGATTGTGCGTGCAAAGTGAACCAGCAGGGGGAGACAGTGAGTTGTCACCTGAGAACCAGAGAAGTTTTAGCTCTCATTACATTTACCTGTGTAGTGTGCAGTAGTTTTAGGAAGGCATCAGTGTGAGGGACAGTAGCGGTGGGATGGTGCGGACATGAAGAACAGTAGTGGTGGGATGGCATAAGTGTGAAGGACATTAGTTGCGGGATGGGCAGGCATGAGGGATGGTAGTGGTGGGAGGATGCAGACGTGATGGACAATGATTGTCCCAGCTCTGTTGTCTGGGGCAGCACTAGGGATCTCATATTTGGGTTAGGCTACTTTCACACTTGCGTTGTGCGACGTACGTCGCAATGCGTCGTTTTGGAGGAAAAACGCATCCTGCAAAGTTGTCCGCAGGATGCGTTTTTTCTCCATTGACTTGCATTAGCGACGCATTGCGACCGTCAGCACAAAAAAAGTTCCATGTAACGTTTTTTTGTGCGTCATGTCCGCCATTTCCGACCGCGCATGCGCGGACGAAACTCCGTCCCCTCCTCCTCGGACATTACAATGGGGCAGCGGATGCGTTGAAAAACTGCATCCGCTGCCCCCGTTGTTCATTTCTTTCACAATGTGCATCGGTACGTCGGGCTGACGCATAGTGACGGCCCCGTACCAACGCTAGTGTGAAAGTAGCCTTAGTTAATAATGAATATTGCAGGTGTGGTGCTGAGCAGGTACGGACTGAGGCTGAAATTCAGTCCTGGCATTTGAAATCACACAGGCCGATGGTGTCCCCATCCCCAAGCACCAGATGGGATGTATTACTAATATTACTCTAATGGAGGAAAGGAAAATTTTCTACAAGATTAATGTTTCTAGTGATTCCCATGGCCTGCTGGGGTAAGTGTCAGCAACTTTGTGCTCCATCACAACTCTTAACAGTATGGGTGTCTTGAGAACAGCGATTCTGTTAACAACGTAGCAGATAAGGCAGCCCATCACCAGACAGGCCCTTCTGGCATTTGCCAGATGGCCAGTCCGGCCCTGGTGCTGTGTATTATGGCACTGTAATACAGGAATGCATCTAGTTTCTGCCTCTTTGCATACTTTCCTCCAGTACTTTCATTTTCTTGCAAACTTTCCAATCCATATAATCAGTGTGAGGATAACCCTAAGGGCTTGTTCACACTGGGAGTAGGATCCGATGATTCTCTCATGTGAGAGAATGAGATACTATATGCAGATGACCCTCAGCTCATCCTCTGCAGCGAGCGTGAGCCGAGTGTCATTTTATTGTGATCCAGGTCTCTTACAAACAAGAATCGGATCACAGATGCGGAGAAGATGGAGAACTTAATTGCTCCATCTTCGTTCTGTGATTGGCTGTATATTGGACTGCACTCAGATGAAATCTGAGTGAAGTCCCATATTTTACACAAAGCTATAGACTGATATAGGTGCGCGCCATCCAATATACACTGCCAGATGCAAAATCAAGAGATTTTTTTCTCATGTCACTTGTCGAGTTAGCACTTGCTTGAGTTATACGCTAGCTACTCTCCAGTCTGAGTGAGCCCTAAGACTGATTTTCCCCTATAACACCACCTATAAACAGTGCCAGAGCCCCCTTTATCATCAGTTTAAGATAGATTGCCTCTGAGAAAAAATTTCCAGATTACCAGCCTAGACTTGATAGATTTCCCTTGCTATGGTTATGGTTATCATTTGGCTTTCCCAAAAGGAGACAAAGCTAAGAGAGCCTGAGTAGGATTTCTAACCTCCGGACAGAGACACACCTGAAGACTTTATTTGGGGGGACATGCCCTTTAAGGCCAGTCTCACACGTCCAGATAATTCCGGTACCGGAGAAAATGGTACCGGAGTTATCCGTGTCCGTGTGCTCACGTGGCACATTAGTGTGGCACACGTGCAGCAGCCGTGTGCCGCCTGAGGACCACACGGACCGTGCAGGACAGACAGCACTATAGTAAGCGCTGTCCTCAGCGTGTGGTGCTGAAGCCGGCATTCATCTCTTCTGTCCTGCTCGGGTGAAAGCAGTGCTTGCAGGAGAGAAGAGATGAAAGATCAAGTTTTTTTCTGTTAAAAATAAAGTTTGGGGTCACCTCCTATGGGAGGTGGAGCCGCATATTCATCACTGTAATGAGCGGTACCACGTGACCGCTCACACAGGACAGGCTGCCGGCGCTGAGAGGAGGCATCGCGGGAGCTGGGTGAGTATTTCTCTGCAAGCGGCCGGGTGCGCAGGGGGTGGGGAGGGGTGGGACGCGGGAGGTGACCCCAAACTTTATTTTTAACAGAAAAAAACTTGATCTTTCATCCCTTCTCTCCTGCAAGCGCTGCTTTCAGCCGAGCAGGACAGAAGAGATAAATGCCGGCTTCAGCACCATACGCAGGGGACAGCGCTTAACTGTAGCGCTGTTTCTCTTGCGGCGGGACGTGCATACGGAGGAGAGTGCACACTGTTCTCCGTGTGCACGTATGCGGGACGCTTTGCGGACCGTGCTGCCGGAGAAAAGCGGACATGTCTCCGTGTTTTGCACACTGACACACGGTCCGTGAAAACACGCAGGCATGTGCATAGACCCATTCATTTGAATGGGTCTACGTGTGTCAGTGTCTCCGGTACGTGAGAAAACTGTCACTACACGTACCGGAGCCACTGACATGTGAAACCAGCCTAAGGTTTACCTTCCCTGCCCCTCCTCTGCAGTAGACTGGTAATGTTTGGGCCTCCTTTGTACTCAGCCGCATATCGCTCATCTATCAGCGGTGGGAAGTTGTTTATATATAAATAATGGAGGAAGCCCCGGGGTCTCTGCACCAGAAGACGATGAAATAAAAGTCTGCGACAGAGCAGGACAAAGATAACGAATCAGGAGAATCGATGGGAAATAATCAGCTCCGCTGCCAGGAGAGGCCAGGGGGGATTTATCAGAGGTGCAAGACCGGTAATGAGCAGTGATCGGTGATTCGCTTATCTACCATAAATCCACATTTATTATACTCTAGTCACATCCAAAGCTGCATCCAAAACTGCCAACAGACCTACCCCTAACGGATTTACTTAAATCCCACAATGCGCTGAGAGTTTAAGATTTGGCATCGCATTTTAAGGGTTCACTCACACTGGCGAGTAGCCAGCGTATAACTCAGAAGTTATCATCGGATGGCACTCGCTCGAATGTTATACTATGGGGCAGTGCTGGCTAAAGCTTTTCTTCACATGTCAAATCAGTATGAGAAAAAAAAATCACTGAATGCTATGATTGGCAGTGTATATCGGACAGCACGCACCCATATAAGTCTATGGGTGCATGCAAAACATCGAACTGCACTCGGATGCCATCTGAGTGCATTCTGAGATACGCCAACTCACACAATGGAGAAGATGGAGAAATTAAGTTCTCCATCTTTTCCGTGCCTGTGACTCAATTCTGGCATTCGAGAGAACGGAAAATGACCCTCGGCTCACGCTCACAGCAGAGGTTGAGCCGCGGGTCATTTGCATTTAGCATCCGATTGTCTTGCATGAGAGAATCATCGGACGCTATACTCTAATGTGAGCGAGCCTTAAGAGTTTCCGCCCCAAAAACTTCATGAAAAACTCAATTTTTACAGATCTACAGTTTTTATGGAGCAGAAACTAACTAGATGGAAACTCTAAATCCTCCTCGAAACCTCACATTTTCTGCTACAGAAACTCACCAAAAAGATTCAGCGTACACGTATATCGAGATTAAGTGCACTCACAGTATTTTTAGGAGTTCTTGGAGTGGGTCCGCACCAAATAGTGCTTTAAACAAATCCTCAAAAAACTCCTTTTTTATTAATCTCTATAGTAAACCACTTCACTGGTATTTTGAGTGTTTTTGTGTATTTTGTGTTTGTTTCAAGTAATGAAAAATGCCTGGAGTGAGAAAAGAAAGTGTTTTCACTTCTTTGTTGTACAGGATCACGAAGGAAACCTTTCCAATCTAGGCAGTGTCCAATCAAAAGATTTCAAAGTATGGCTTAGAAAACGGAAAACTCCTCCAAACCCCACAGAAAAGACACAATCAAGGAGTTTCTCCAGAAGAAATCTTTTACTTTTTGACCATATATATAAAAAAAACAACCCTGTGTGCACATGCCAAAAGAAGTGACATGTATCTTTTCCCCACTATTCTGTTTTCAAAACCTCTTTAAAGAAAAAAGTTAAAAACTTTCCATAGGAACAGCAAGTTGAATTTCTTATACAACCCCTGGCAAAAATTATGTAATCACCGGCCTTGGTGACTAAAGTCATTTCAAATGGCAACTTTCTGGCTTTAAGAAACACTTAAAGAAATCGAGAACAAAAAATGCAGTAGTCAGTAATGGTTACTTTTTTAAACCAAGTATAGGGGAAATTTATGGAATCACTCAATTCTGAGGAAAAAATTATGGAATCATGAAAAACAAACAAACAAACACTCCAACACATCACTAGTACTTTGTTGCACCACCTCTGGCTTTTGTAACAGCTTGCAGTCTCTGAGGCATGGACTTAATTAATGAGTGTCAAACAGTACTCTTCATCAATCTGGCTCCAACTTTCTCTGATTGCTGTTGCCAGATCAGCTTTGTAGGTTGGAGCCTTGTCATGGACCATTTTCTCCAACTTCCACCAAAGATTTTCAATTGGGTTGAGATCCGGACTATTTGCAGGCCATGGCATTAACCATATGTGTCTTTTTTCAAGGAATGTTTTCACAGTTTTTGCTCTATGGCAGGATTCATTATCATCTTGAAAAATGATGTCATCATCCCCAAACATCCTTTTAATTGATGGTATAAGAAAAGTGTCCAAAATATCAACATAAACGTGTGCATTTATTGAAGATGTAATGACAGCCATCTCCCCAGTGCCTTTACCTGACATGCAGCCCCATATCATCAATGACTGTGGAAATTTGCATGTTCTCTTCAGGCAGTCATCTTTATAAATTTTATTGGAACGGCACCAAACAAAAGTTCCAGCATCATCGCCTTTCCCAATGCAGATTCATGATTCATCACTAATATGACTTTCATCCAGTCATCCACAGTCCACGATTGCTTTTCCTTAGCCCTTGTTTTTTTCTGTTTAGGTGTTAATGATGGCTTTCGTTTAGCTTTTCAGTATGCAAATCCCATTTCCTTTAGGCGGTTTCTTACAGTTTGGTCACAGACATTGACTCCAGTTTCCACCCAATCGTTCCTCATTTGTTTTGTTGTGCATTTCCTGTTTTGGAGACATATTGCTTTAAGTTTCCGGTCTTGACGCTTTGATGTCTTCCTTGGTCTACCAGTATGTTTGCCTTTTACAACCTTCTCATGTTGTTTGTATTTGGTCCAGATTTCTGACCCAGCTGACTGTGAACAACCAACATCTTCTGCAACATTGCGTGATGATTTACCCTCTTTTAAGAGTGTGATAATCCTCTCCTTTGTTTCAATTGACATCTCTCGCATCAAAGCCATGATTCATGTCAGTCCACTTGGTGCAACAGCTCTCCAAGGTGTGATCACTCCTTTTTAGATGCAGGCAAACAAGCAGATCTCATTTGATGCAGGTATTATTTTTGGGTATGAATATTTATAGGGCGATTCCATAATTTTTTCCTCAGAATTGAGTGATTCCATCATTTTTTCCCTATGCTTGGTTAAAAAAAGTAACCATTACTGACTACCACATTTTTTTGTTCTTGATTTCTTTTAGTGTTTCTTAAAGCCAGAAAGTTGCCATTTGAAATGTCTTTAGTTTTGTGCCATGTCTGTGATCTGCTTTTTTTCTACAAAATTAAACAACTGAATGAACATCCTCCAAGGCCAGTGGTTCCATAATTTTTGCCAAGGGTTGTAGAAATGATTGGAGAGAGTTTTCCATGACTTTTTGAAGTGGGTTTTAGGGAGGATCTGCTCCAAAAACTGATCAAAAAGCTCAGCTAAATTTTAAAAGTCTCGTAGTTTGACCAAGTAAAATAGAAAAAATTCTGTGTAGCTACATATGGGGAGAAAGGAAACATTTCTCAGTATTTTTTGTGCTTTATCACACTAAAAACAAAAATAAATTTACAGCATTTCACAAAATAGACTTCGCCACATCTGGAATGACCCATGCTGTAAAACTGTCACACTATTCGACCCATATGGTAAATGCCATAAAAACACCAACAATGCTGTTTTCTCATCATACAAAAAAATAATATAAAAAGCGATAAAAAAAGTAAAAAAAAATAATACTGTAATAATAATAAAGCAAACACAAAATTTTAGTTTGCAAAAGTAGCAAAGTATAAAAAAGCCCCACAAAATCCTGTGGTCGCTGAATGGTAGTGACCTGAAGAACAAAGTAGTCATCACTTTTGTCATAAAAAAATATATACTTTCAGAATTTCTGCATATTTGTTCATTCTTAGTCAAAGGTGATCAGAAAAATGTGCTGCCCCCCAAAGGGTATTTATTAACAACTACAACCCATCCAGCAAAAAACAAGCCCTACTAAAGTCCAACATGTGTAAAACTTATTTGGAGGTTTACAGGTTTCTGGTAGTTCAAAGCAATAAGGCTCCATAAAACCAATGTGGCAAAATCCACAGTCCCTTCTGAGCCCTGCAGTGAGATTCCATGTATGATCTGCAGTAACAGGAAGAACCTACTTAAAGGGATTGTCCAGGATTTATCGATTGATGACCCATACATAGGTGGTGCATTCTATCTTCCCTTCTATGTACTCAGCAGTGGCCACGCAGCAATGTACTGCCGTGTGCCCCTCGCAGATTGCTTAGTTTTAATCACTATTGCTAGATGCTTAGTATCACACATTATAGGATTGGATACACTGCTCAGCAGACAGCATCACCAATTTTAGGTTTAGGGGTGTCGGGGGTCCCCTGGAGAGTCTTAGTCCTTCATGTTATAATCCAGCCCTTATCTCATAGTTTGCAGTGAAATCGCTGAATAAACATGTCTGCCCATTGCGGTATCTCAGCCTCATCAGATTCTGGGGATCACACTGAGCCTCAGATCTGAATGCCAGTAATGCTTTTCCTAATTACATCAGCTCTATTGGGTGTATATTCATGGCTGATAACACAGAACAATAACGTACACTGACAAAATAAGCTCAATGCAATGTGACGCAGGGCAAAAGCTAATAAGGGGTGAGAGGTTTTGTACATTTGTGGGCTGATGGAACGTCTCACAGCAGGTGGCCCCTCATCCCAAGATTAGCTGCTCCAGGTCTTGATCCTTTGATGGAGAGGTGGCCATTTATGATCAGTTGCTCTCAAAAGAAATCCATAAACTACAGTATCAGCCAGGGCCGGACTGGCCATAGGGCAATTCTGGCAAATGCCAGAAGGGCCTGTCTGGTCGTGGGCCACATTGTCTGCTATGTTGCTAACAGAATCAGTGTTCTCAAGACACCCATACTGTTAAGAGGTGTGACAAAGCACAAAGTTGCTGACTCCGTCACTTACCCCAGCAGGCCATAGGGAACATTAGAAATATTGGTCTTGTAGTAGATCTTCCTTTTCTCCATCCAGGGTAATATTAGTAATATATCCCATCTGGTGCTTGGGGATGGGGACAACATGGGCCTGTGTGATTTCAAATGCCAGGGCTGAATTTCAGCCCCAGTCCGCACCTGGTATCAGCTAATGATCTGTTGCTGCTGACAACCAGCCTGTGTAAGGAGTTGTCAGCCCCACAATCTGGTGATGCATCACTGATGACATGTGAACAGACATGAGACCACATACTGTATACCACAGCACCAGCTCATCATTTATTACTGCTGACAATCATCATGTGTAATAGGTTGTCAGCCCCGCCCATATATACATATGTAGGGCATCTAGATCTGGATCAGGTTTCTCCGGGGAGTTGAGAGTAAGGATGATCCTGTGCATTATGTGTTCTAGTCGGATTTAAATCAGTAGCGATCATGGTGAAAGTCGTGTCTGGGGTAGACATTATGTCTTCAAGGAACCTTTGGATCCTTGGTCATTCTGTTCTCTTCTCAATATCATTGGAGATCTTTTTTCTTTGATTTACTTTCGTTTCTTCATCCTTCACCATCCATCGCCCATTAGTTCTCATTCCTAGTTGTGTTCTCATCTATCCATTGCTGGTCAGGGTTCACACCTGTATTTCAGTGTCACTGACTTTCTCTATCCTTCTCGTATCTACAGTTGACTAGTGACTTGTTGCCAATTGTTCCTTCCAATCGGCTGTTTGTCACCAGCTCTCAAACGGCCACCCCTCATCAGTCCAACATTGGTCTCTTCACACCATTCTCATTTGTTCTTCCACACTTGGCACCACTTCATCAGTTCATCTAGTGTTACATCATTGACAGATACTACCTGGATCATTTACATTTTTTTTATCTCTTGATACCAAGCATATTTACCTGTCCATCTACTTCTAGTACCATGCTAACCTGTTCTTTCACCTCTTATTTAGTGGCCTTTGGCTCGATCTCAAACCATTGTGACTTGATGGATGAATGCTCTGTAGCAAGGCTGATCTTGTTCAAGCCTAGATAGGTCCACCAAGGTCCTCTCCACCATTACGTTGATTGTATCAAGCCATCGGGATGCCAGTCTTCCTCTTCGCCTTGTTCCTTCTAGTCATCCGATCATAATGCCCTTCTAAAGTGATTGCTCGCTTCATATGATGTGTCCAAAGTAGGCAAGTTGTAGCTTGGTGATCCTTGCTTCGAAAGATATATCTGGCTTGATCTGCTCCAAAATTGATTTGTTTGTTCTTCTTTACATCCATGGTATTGATAACATCCTTCTCTTGCACATTTCAAAGGCATCAATTCTTTTTTGTTTCTTTATTGTCCAGGTTTCACATCCATTTATTACCACAGAAAAGCCCAAACTATGTAAGAGCTGTGTCTTTGTCGCCAGTGAAATGTTCCTCGATTTGAAGACCTTGTCCAGTGTCTACATTGTTGATTTTCCCTTAACTATTCTCTTATTTACTTCCAGTGTCGTCACTGTATCTTGAGTGATCATCGATCTGAGTAGGTTGAAGTCCTTTACACAGCCAGTTCATCGCCATCTATCTCAAATATGTTCTGGTTGTACCTGGGAGTAGTCAGTATCTCTGCCTTCTTTGTGTTGAGTAGCAGTCTTCAATCAGTACTCATATCAGCCTAACATTGTAGTGGCCTTTTCATAGACTCCAACATTTACCTGTTCAGGTTTTGATCACCTTCTCAAACTACTAATGGCAAATGTCTCCTCAGTTGGCAGCCCTTATGTCAGTCCATCGATTTCCGATCACTAATTCTTCAAAAAGCACTATTTATATTAGTTCATCTATTGCTGATTATTCATTTCTTAACTGGTACCACTTAGAAATTTGAGGTGGCCTTTTCATTCTCATAAATTGACCTTTTCAACTTTTGACACCATAATTATTTTTTTATCTATCAAAAGTAAGTGAGGCCTAAATTGGTAGCACTTATATCAGTACACCTAGAGTAGATTCTTGGTTTCTCAATTTGGCGCAGTTATATCACTCTATATACTACCAATCGTTAATTCTTCATCTGGCAGTAGTTTTATCAGTTTATCTATTACCGATTATTGATTCCTCAGTTGACACCAGTTACATCAATCTATTGACATACATGCACCAAGAAGACCTGAAAATGTGTATCTGTTCTATTATTGACAACCTTAAGACAGCTGTAGACAAAATATCCACAAAACTTATTCCAAATTTCAGGTGGATCGTTCAAGTAGTTCTTTGACTATTTGTTGGAGACTGAAAGTTGTTCTTCAGTTTGCCCATCAATTGTGAAAACGATCAGATGAACCTTCGCTTGGAATTGACTTTTTCAGTCATATAGTGCATTGTTGGCAGCAAGTCATGGACAATCCAGTCTGACATTTGTTTGGCTTCTCGTTTACTGTAAATTGGTAGACATCCTTCTGATGTCTGTGGTTAGTTGAGTCTTTATGGCCACGCAATATCTACTTACTTTTATTACATGTATCAGCTCCTTACTGGAGGACATTTTGCTTTGAGTTGACTTTTTGGGGGTTTAACTCAGTAATGTAAAGTATAATCGGCTGGGAACCATGGCCAATCCAATCCCATTTGTGTTTGGTGGCTATATAATTGGTCTTTGATAACTTGGTAGACAACCTCTATTTTATCTTAAATGTCCATCCACATTTTTCTTTACGCTAGTTTGTTCCATTAAGGTCCCCGTAAGCCGTTGTTTTCATATATTCTTCTTGTCATTCTGTTTTCTGAATCCTGAATGTAGAATGAAATCAAATCAGACAAGAAGCAGTGTACTTCATGTAAGACCAATGTATGTATGTCTATGTGTTTTATTTTCCTGCGGCTTCACTCAAGGCTGAATGTGTTACTAATCACTTATGTATTGTGTAACGCTCTATGGGTGACTCACAACGGGTCACAGTGAAGACTCGGATGCGTTCTACTCTGTCGACTAAACCGCTTTCACGTGGTCACATCTGTGCAGCATGTCCTTGTAATATAAGTGATTCTGTAGGAACATCCAGATACCGGAGCTCTGTGGAATGAGCTGACTGACGTGTTGGCTCTTTCTGTATTGTCTTCATAGTTTGTATTTTCCTTTCTCAACAAATCACTGATGTATCCAACAAAGATCTGCCATCCTCATTCCTTTTTCATTTTTTACATTTGTTAATGGAAGCCTGAAATGTCCAAATTCTCACACCCCTAAACTTGTAATTAAAGGAAAATTCCACATATATCAATGTTTTAGTGTTATACATGGGCTGTGACCACCTCTTTGATATAATCTACAGGTTGGTTGTCAGTAGTAATAGATGAAAAGCTGGCACAGTAGTATAAGGTTTATCGACCTCATGTCTGATCGCCATGCTATTGTATTATATCAGTGATGTCAGCAACATGGGGCGGTGCTGACAACCTGTCACATATGATATACAGGCTGGTTGTCAGCAGTAGTAAAGGAATGGCTGGTTGCACCATAGTGTAAGCTGAGATATATATTTTATTACTTTCTTTTTGGGGTAGTAATGGTGGTGGTGGGAGGATGAAATAAAAATAATAGTTTCCCACACGTGTGGAGATTAAGTGATGGCCACAGCAGAGCTCTTTCTTTCCCCACAGAGATCTGTTCTCTGGGCCTCCGCATTTTTCTCCAGGCCTCTTTCCTCTAATTTGTAATTAATAATTTCTTTTTAATTGCGTCTGTATGGAGATTGCGGTACATTGTTGTGTGATTTAATAGAACAGCTTGGCTTCCCGAACACATATCGGAACAAAACATTTTTTCATTCTTCATGCACAATTTTGGAACAATGTGAGAAGTAGAAGACCTCGAATCAACCGTGGTATCCCGCTCCGAGAAGGACTGAACATTTGCTCTGATACATCGTCTTTAACTTGCTTCTTGGCAGAGTGATGAGTTTGGAAAAAAGCCAGAGTATCTCCATCAACTCAAAAAGGCGCAGTGACCCTAATATCAGGGACCAAAGTGCCCGTCTGGAGTTGTCAAAATCTCATTCACTTATGCTCTTACCTTCTAAAAAAAACAAGAAGTCTAAGATCAAGAGACATTCCAGTAATTGGAAAATAAAGAGTTTTGAATTTTAAGGAGCTGTAACTACCTCTCTCGCTCTACATTAGTATCCACTGCATGTCCAGTCAAGACGAAGGTCCGCACACCTGTGGCTGTCAGTGAGCTGGCTGAGACTAGTCCTCTTATTTCATGTTACTCTACATTACAGGAAAGTTCATATCTGCTCTTCCTACTGATGCCTCCTTAGAAGGGTCTATACGAGTGATATCTTCTAAGAATGGCCTGTCTTGGTGAGGCCTCCCAACAAGGATCTGTCCTGGTGATGTCTCCTAAAAAACATCTGTGTTGGTGATATCTTTTATAAAGGGCCAGTCCTTGTGATGTCTTCAAAGAAGGGCTGGTTTTGCTGATGTTTTCTAAGAAATGCCAGTGCTGGTGATGTCTTCAAAGAAAGGTCCATAGTGGTATTGTCTCCTAACAAAGTCTGTCCTGTTGATGCCTCTTAGGAATGCCTTGTCATGTGATATTTCCTAAGAAGGGTGCGAACTGGTGAAGTCTTCTAAGAAGAATCATCTTGGTAATGCTAAGTCTGCCCCATCCTCGTGATGTCTAAAAAGAAAGAACACAGTACCTACAGTCAAGTATGGTGACGGTTCAAAGATGTTTTGGGGTTGTTTTGCTGTCTCTGACACTTACACCTTGACAATATGCAAGGCATCATGAAATCTGGAGACTACCAAAGGATTTTGGGTCACAATGTAGTGACCATTGTCAGAAAGCTGGATTTACATGTTAAGTCATGGGTCTTCCAGCAGGACAATGACGCCAAACATATTTAAAGAAGCCCCCAGAAATACATGGAAACAAAGCGCTGGAGAGTTCTCAAGTGACCAGCAATGAGTCTTGACCTAAATCTCACTGAACACCTGTGGTGAGAGGTTGAAAATGCAGCTAGGAGAAGGCGCCTTCAAATATGAGAGATCTGGAGCAGTTTTGAAAAGAAGAGTGGTCCAAAATTCCAGTTGAGTGGTGTAAGAAGCTCGTTAATGGTTATAGGAAGCAATTGATTGGAGTTATTTATTCCATTGGGTGTGCAACCAAATATTAAGTTGAGGGTCAACAATGTTATCTGGCTCATTTTAGGGGTTTTATGTGAAATTATGTCCAATTTGCCTTTTTTTTGTATTTTTTTTGTGTTGTTCCAATACACACAAATTAAATAAATATGTTTGTAACAAAACATGTGTAACTATAATATTTTGGGGGGAGAAATGCCATATGTAATTTTGGTGGAACAATTTCAAGGATTCAAAACTGACAGCATGTCGTAATGTAGTCACATTGCAGATGAGTAGATATGATAGGATTTATACCAGTGATATATTATTAGCTGGGTGTCTTGGGGTAATTGCTTGATAGAGGGCAGCAGTTAGGACTGGATTTTCATTAGTCTCATAGGTCGGCTGATATCTGAATAATAAAACATGCATGTGTGGCATGTGTAAGATGGGGCCAGGGAGGTGGTCATGGCCGAGAGCATTCCCTAGATCACACCCTGGCCCCTCTCTCTATATAGCAATGCCTCGTCCTCTACATACCTGGGTGCTGCATCTCTGCGCCATCAGGGTCCCCCCTGGATAGTAGTGGGCTCCTTGCAAACGGTTCCACAATAACTGAGACACAGTCCAGTTGAACTTCTACATCAACAGCTTTACTCAGCACATCCAGGGCATTTCCAGTATCATCAACACAGAGATGTATCTAGCCTTTCCTGCACCCGGGGCAAAGGATCAGTTTGGCGCCCCCCCCCCCCCAAACCTCCCCCATTTGAACCTTAAGGCTATGTGCACACATAGGAAGGGTCCTCTGCGAGTTCTCCCGCAGCGGATTTGATAAATCTGCAGGGCAAAACCGCTGCGGTTATCCCTGCAGATTTATTGCGGTTTGCCTTGCGGTTTCCGCTGCGGGTTTACTCCTGCACTTGTTTTACTATTGATGCTGCATATGCAGCATCAGTAGTAAAAAAGATCTAATGTTAAAAATAATTAAAAAATGGTTATACTCACCCTCCAACGTCCCGATCTCCTCGGCGCTGTACGCGGCGGTCCGGTTCCAAAGATGCTATTCTAGAAGGACCTTCGTGACGTCACGGTCATGTGACCGTGACGTCATCGCAGGTCTTGCTCTCATAACAACCCTGCGACCGGACAGCCGCGTGCAGTGCTGAGAGGCGGGAGAACTTCAGGGGCCATCAGAAGGTGAGTATATCATTATTTTTTATTTTAATTCTCTTTTTTACACAAATATGGTTCCCAGGGCCTGGAGGAGAGTCTCCTCTCCTCCACCCCGGGTACGATCTGCACATGATCTGCTTACTTCCCGCATGGTGGGCATAGCCCCATGCGGGAAGTAAGCAGATCAATGCATTCCTATGTGTGCAGAATCCCCGCGATTCCGCACAAAGAAGTGACATGCTGCGGATTGTACAGCGTTTTCGGTTTCCCATAGGTTTACATTGAACTGTAAACTCATGGGAAACTGCTGCGAACCCGCAGCTGCAGAAACGCTGCGGATCCGCAGCAAAATCCGTAATGTGTGCACATACCCTAACTCTATTGAAACTGTATGACCAAGCAAAGGTACATTCCTGAATCCCCATAATGTGAAAATAGATACCAATAAAAGGAAAATTAATTGAGACATCAGTAGGTTAAGTGTTTTTGAATATCCATATTGAATCAGGATCCCATATAATCCTGCATAATGGTTAATAATGGCCCCAAAAGATGCTCCATTGACACATTTGCCCAATATAGTGCTGCAGAAACGTTGATTATGGCCCCATAAGATGCTCCATAGAGACATTTGCTCCGTATAGTGCTGCACAAACGTTAATTATGGCCCCATAAGATGCTCCGTAAAGATTTTTTCCCCATATAGTGCTGCACAAACGTTATGGCCCCATAAGATGCTCCATAAAGATATTTGCCCCATATAGTGCTGCTCAAATGTTATGGCCTCATAAGATGCTCTATACAGGCACTTGCCCCATATAATGCTGCACAAATATTATGGCCCCATAAGATGCTCTATACAGACACTTGCCCCATATAGTGCTGCACAAACGTTATGGCCTCATAAGATGCTCTATACAGACACTTGCCCCATTATAGTGCTGCACAAACGTTATGGCCCTATAAGATGCTCTATACAGACAATTGCCCCATATAGTGCTCCACAAACGTTATGGCCCCATAAGATGCTCTATACAGACAATTGCCCCATATAGTGCTTCACAAACGTTATGGACCCATAAGATGCTCTATACAGACACTTGCCCCATATAGTGCTGCACAAACGTTATGGCCTCATAAGATGCTCTATACAGACACTTGCCCCATTATAGTGCTGCACAAACGTTATGGCCCCATAAGATGCTCTATACAGACAATTGCCCCATATAGTGCTCCACAAACGTTATGGCCCCATAAGATGCTCTATACAGACAATTGCCCCATATAGTGCTTCACAAACGTTATGGACCCATAAGATGCTCTATACAGACACTTGCCCCATATAGTGCTGCACAAACGTTATGGCCCCATAAGATGCTCTATACAGACACTTGCCCCATTATAGTGCTGCAAAAATGTTATGGCCCCATAAGATGCTCCATACAGACACTTGCCCCGTTATAGTGCTGCACAAACGTTATAGCCCATAAGATCATCCATACAGTCACTTGCCCCATATAATGCTGCACAAACGTTATGGCCCATAAGATGCTCTATACAGACACTTGCCCCATTATAGTGCTGCACAAATGTTATGGCCCCATAAGATGCTCTATACAGACACTTGCCCCATTATAGTGCTGCACAAACGTTATGGCCCCATAAGATGCTCTATACAGACACTTGCCCCATATAGTGCTGCACAAATGTTATGGCCCATAAGATGCTCTATACAGACACTTGCCCCATATAGTGCTGCACAAACGTTATGGCCCATAAGATGATCTATACAGACACTTGCCCCATATAGTGCTGCACAAACGTTATGGCCCATAAGATGATCTATACAGACACTTGCCCCATATAGTGCTGCACAAATGTTATGGCCCATAAGATGATCTATACAGACTCTTGCCCCATATAGTGCTGCACAAACGTTATCGCCCCATAAGATGCTCTATACAGACACTTGCCCCATATAGTGCTGCACAAATGTTATGGCCCATAAGATGCTCTATACAGACACTTGCCCCATATAGTGCTGCACAAACGTTATGGCCCATAAGATGATCTATACAGACACTTGCCCCATATAGTGCTGCACAAACGTTATGGCCCATAAGATGATCTATACAGACACTTGCCCCATATAGTGCTGCACAAATGTTATGGCCCATAAGATGCTCTATACAGACACTTGCCCCATATAGTGCTGCACAAATGTTATGGCCCATAAGATGCTCTATACAGACACTTGCCACATATAGGGCTCCACAAACGTTATGGCCCCATAAGATGCTCCATACAGACACTTACCCCATTATAGTGCTGCACAAACGTTATGGCCCATAAGATGATCTATACAGACTCTTGCCCCATATAGTGCTGCACAAACGTTATCGCCCCATAAGATGCTCTATACAGACACTTGCCCCATTATAGTGCTGCAAAAATGTTATGGCCCCATAAGATGCTCCATACAGACACTTGCCCCGTTATAGTGCTGCACAAACGTTATAGCCCATAAGATCATCCATACAGTCACTTGCCCCATATAATGCTGCACAAACGTTATGGCCCATAAGATGATCTATACAGACACTTGCCCCATATAGTGCTGCACAAACGTTATGGCCCATAAGATGATCTATACAGACACTTGCCCCATATAGTGCTGCACAAATGTTATGGCCCCATAAGATGCTCTATACAGACACTTGCCCCATTATAGTGCTGCACAAACGTTATGGCCCCATAAGATGCTCTATACAGACACTTGCCCCATATAGTGCTGCACAAATGTTATGGCCCATAAGATGCTCTATACAGACACTTGCCCCATATAGTGCTGCACAAACGTTATCGCCCCATAAGATGCTCTATACAGACACTTGCCCCATTATAGTGCTGCACAAACGTTATGGCCCCATAAGATGCTCTATACAGACACTTGCCCCATTATAGTGCTGCAAAAATGTTATGGCCCCATAAGATGCTCCATACAGACACTTGCCCCGTTATAGTGCTGCACAAACGTTATAGCCCATAAGATCATCCATACAGTCACTTGCCCCATATAATGCTGCACAAACGTTATGGCCCATAAGATGATCTATACAGACACTTGCCCCATTATAGTGCTGCACAAATGTTATGGCCCCATAAGATGCTCTATACAGACACTTGCCCCATTATAGTGCTGCACAAACGTTATGGCCCCATAAGATGCTCTATACAGACACTTGCCCCATATAGTGCTGCACAAACGTTATGGCCCATAAGATGATCTATACAGACTCTTGCCCCATATAGTGCTGCACAAACGTTATCGCCCCATAAGATGCTCTATACAGACACTTGCCCCATTATAGTGCTGCACAAACGTTATGGCCCCATAAGATGCTCTATACAGACACTTGCCCCATTATAGTGCTGCACAAATGTTATGGCCCCATAAGATGCTCTATACAGACACTTGCCCCATATAATGATGCACAAACGTTATGGCCCATAAGATGCTCTATACAGACACTTGCCCCATATAATGCTGCACAAACGTTATGGCCCATAAGATGATCTATACAGACTCTTGCCCCATATAGTGCTGCACAAACGTTATGGCCCCATAAGATGCTCTATACAGACACTTGCCCCATTATAGTGCTGCACAAACATTATGGCCCCATAAGATGCTCTATACAGACACTTGCCCCATTATAGTGCTGCACGAATGTTATGGCCCCATAAGATGCCCCATACAGACACTTGCCCCATTTGCTGTTGCTGCGATAAAAAAAAAAAATCACATACTCACCTCTCCGTCACTCAGGCCCCCAGCACTTTCAATATTCACCTGCTCCTCGTTCCAGCCGCCGCTCCATCTTCAGCACTGACGTTCAGGCAGAGGGCGCGCACTAACTATGTCACCGCGCCCTCTGACCTCAGCGTCACTGCTGAAGACAGAGCAGCGCCGGAACGAGGAGCAGGTGAATATCGCGCAGCGCTGCGCTCCCCTCCCCGGTATATTCACCTGCTCCTGGTGCGGTGCAGTCCTTGCTTCCCCAGCGCCGGCAGCTTCTTCCTGTACTGAGCGGTCACTGTTACCGCTCATTACAGTAATGAATATGCGGCTCCACCCCTATAGGGCAATATTCATTACTGTAATGAGCGGTACCATGTGACCACTCAGTACAGGATGAGGAACCTCCTTGGACCGCCGCCTGCTGGCGCCCCCCTGTCGGCTGCGCCCAGGGCACAAGCCTCGGCTGCCCCCCCCCTCTGGATACGCCACTGCATCAACAGGCTTCACAACAGGTGATGTTCTCTCTGTTTCTTTTCTTCTTTCCCTATCACTAAGCTCGTTCCCAGGACAGATCGTACCTCTTGGTCCCTCAGCGTCCTCTCTGTCCAGACTCCATGCCTCGTGTGGGGGTGTCCTCAGCCGGGGATCTAAGGACCGCTGCCCACGCAAAAATCTGCCACATGATGAGTGACCTGCCCGTTCTGCTTAGCCTCCTTCTTAGCAAATACAGTCCCAGTAATACTGCATCCATTAGCACTACTGCTGTTGTTCCTTCAGTTCCCTCCCACCACATTACACACACACAATCCGCACCACATCACCACACATAATCCCGCCTCCCAACACATCACCACACAATCCCACCCCCAACACATCACCACACATAATCCCGCCCCCCACTCCATCACCACACATAATCCCGCCCCCCACTCCATTACCACACATAATCCCGCCCCCCACCACATCACCACACGTAATCCCACCACCCCACCACATTACTGCACATAATCCCGCCCCTCCACCACATTACCACAGATAATCCCGCCCCCCACCACATTACCACACATAATCCCGCCCCCCACCACATTACCACACATAATCCCACCCCCCACCACATTACTACAGATAATCCCGCCCCCCACTACATTACCACACATAATCCCACCCCCAACCACATTACAACACATAATCCCGTAATCCCGCCCCCACCACATTACCACACATAATCCTGCCCCCCCACATTACCACACATAATCCCGCCCCCACTCCATTACCGCACATAATCCCGCCCCCCACCACATTACTGCAGATAATCCCGCCCCCCACATTATCGCACATAATGCAGCCCCCACCACATTACTACAGATAATCCCGCCCCCCCACCACATTACCACATATAATCCCACCCCCACATTACCACACATAATCCCGCCCCCCCACCACATTACCACACATAATCCTGCCCCCCACCACATTACTACAGATAATCCCGCCCCCCACCACATTACCACACATAATCCAGCCCCCCACCACATTACCACACATAATCCTGCCCCCAACCACATCACTACACATAATCCAGGCCCCCACCACATTACCACACATAATCCCGCCCCCCCACCACATTACCACACATAATCCCGCCCCCCACATCACCACACATAATCCCGCCCGCCCACCACATCACCACACATAATCCTGTCATGGTTCTCAATGGCAAGAGACCGTAGTAAAGCATACAAAAGGACTAGCTCTTGGAAGATGGGAACTCGAGCTGACTGTGAGCTAAACCTACCGCACAACTAACAGTGGCCGGGTAGCGTGCCTACGTTTTATCCCTAGACGCCCAGCGCCAGCCGGAGGACTGACTGACCCTAGCAGAGGAAAATACAGACCTGGCTTACCTCTAGAGAAATTTTCCCCAAAAGGCAGACAGTAGCCCCCACATATATTGTCGGTGATTATAGAGGAAATTGACATACGAAGTATGAAGATAGGTTTAGCAAATTGAGGTCCGCTTACTAGATAGTAGGAAGACAGAAAAGGGAACTTCACAGTCAGCTGAAAACCCTTTCAAAACACCATCCTGAAATTACTTTAAGACTCTAATATCAACTCATGACACCAGAGTGGCAATTTCAGCTCACAAGAGCTTCCAGCCTCAGAAATATTCAAACACAGAGAACTGGAACAAAAATGCAAAAACAATCTTAGGACTACAAGTCCAACTTAGCTGATAGTAGTCTAGGAGCAGGAACATGCAACAGAAAGGCTTCTGGTAACATTGTTGGCCGGCATAGAAATGATAGAGGAGCAAGGCTAAATAGAAACTCCCACATCCTGATGGAAACAGGTGAACAGAGGAGATGAAGCACACAAGTTCAGTACCACCAGTAACCACCGGGGGAGCCCAGAAACCAAATTCACAACAGTACCCCCCCCTCAAGGAGGGGGCACCGAACCCTCACCAGAACCGCCAGGGCGATCAGGATGAGCCCTATGAAAGGCACGGACCAAATCGGAGGCATGAACATCAGAGGCTGTCACCCAAGAATTATCCTCCTGACCGTAGCCCTTCCACTTGACCAAATACTGAAGTCTCCGTCTGGAAACACGGGAGTCCAAGATCTTCTCGACAACGTACTCCAACTCACCCTCAACCAACACCGGAGCAGGAGGCTCAACGGAAGGCACAACCGGTACCTCATACCTGCGCAACAATGACCGATGGAAGACATTATGAATAGAAAAAGATGCAGGGAGGTCCAAACGAAAGGACACAGGGTTAAGAATCTCCAATATCTTGTACGGGCCGATGAACCGAGGCTTAAACTTAGGAGAAGAAACCTTCATAGGGACAAAACGAGAAGACAACCACACCAAGTCCCCAACACAAAGACGAGGACCAGCACGACGACGGCGGTTGGCAAACTGCTGAGTCTTCTCCTGGGACAACTTCAAATTGTCCACCACATGCCCCCAAATCTGATGCAACCTCTCCACCACAGCATCCACTCCAGGACAATCCGAAGACTCCACCTGACCGGAAGAGAAACGAGGATGAAACCCCGAATTACAGAAGAAAGGAGAAACCAAGGTGGCAGAACTAGCCCGGTTATTGAGGGCAAACTCCGCCAAGGGCAAAAAGGCAACCCAATCATCCTGATCCGCAGACACAAAACACCTCAAATAAGTCTCCAAGGTCTGATTAGTTCGCTCGGTCTGGCCATTAGTCTGAGGATGGAAAGCAGACGAAAAAGACAAATCAATGCCCATCCTAGCACAGAACGCTCGCCAAAATCTAGACACGAATTGGGTTCCCCTGTCAGAAACGATATTCTCCGGAATACCATGCAAGCGAACCACATTTTGAAAAAACAGAGGAACCAGCTCGGATGAGGAAGGCAATTTAGGCAAGGGGACCAAATGGACCATCTTAGAGAAACGGTCACACACCACCCAGATGACAGACATCTTCTGAGAAACAGGGAGATCAGAAATAAAATCCATGGAGATGTGAGTCCAAGGCCTCTTCGGAATAGGCAAAGATAACAACAATCCACTAGCCCGAGAACAACAAGGCTTGGCCCGAGCACAAACATCACAAGACTGCACAAAACCTCGCACATCTCGCGACAGGGAAGGCCACCAGAAGGACCTAGCCACCAAATCCCTGGTACCAAAGATTCCAGGATGACCAGCTAACGCAGAAGAATGGACCTCCGAGATGACTCTACTGGTCCAATCATCCGGAACAAACAGTCTACCAGGCGGGCAACGATCAGGTCTATCCGCCTGAAACTCCTGCAAGACCCGTCACAAGTCTGGGGAAACAGCAGATAATATCACTCCATCCTTAAGGATACCTGTAGGTTCAGAATTACCAGGGGAATCAGGCTCAAAACTCCTAGAAAGGGCATCCGCCTTCACATTTTTAGAACCCGGTAGGTAAGAAACCACAAAATTAAACCGAGAGAAAAATAACGACCAGCGCGCCTGTCTAGGATTCAGGCGCCTGGCAGACTCAAGATAAATCAAATTCTTGTGGTCGGTCAATACCACCACCTGATGTCTAGCCCCCTCAAGCCAATGACGCCACTCCTCAAAAGCCCACTTCATAGCCAAGAGCTCCTGATTACCAATATCATAATTTCGCTCAGCGGGCGAAAATTTACGAGAAAGGAACGCGCAAGGTCTCATCACGGAGCAGTCGGAACTTTTCTGCGACAAAACCGCCCCAGCTCCGATTTCTGAAGCGTCGACCTCAACCTGAAAAGGAAGAGTAACATCAGGCTGACGCAATACAGGGGCGGAAGAAAAGCGGCGCTTAAGCTCCCGAAAGGCCTCCACAGCAGCAGGGGACCAATCAGCAACATCAGCACCCTTCTTAGTCAAATCAGTCAACGGCTTAGCAACATCAGAAAAACCAGTTATAAATCGACGATAAAAATTAGCAAAGCCCAAAAACTTCTAAAGGCTCTTAAGAGAAGAGGGTTGCGTCCAATCACAAATAGCCTGAACCTTGACAGGGTCCATCTCAATGGAAGAGGGGGAAAAAAAGCACCCCAAAAACGAAATCTTTTGAACCCCAAAAACACACTTAGAACCCTTTACACACAAGGAATTAGAGCGCAAAACCTGAAAAACCCTCCTGACCTGTTGGACATGAGAGTCCCAGTCATCCGAAAAAATCAAAATATCATCCAGATACACAATCATAAATTTATCCAAATATTCACGGAAAATGTCATGCATAAAAGACTGAAAGACTGAAGGGGCATTTGAAAGACCAAAAGGCATTACTAAATACTCAAAATGGCCCTCAGGCGTATTAAATACGGTTTTCCACTCATCCCCCTGCTTAATTCGCACTAAATTATACGCCCCACGAAGATCAATCTTAGAGAACCACTTGGCCCCCTTTATTCGAGCAAACAAATCAGTAAGCAGTGGCAAAGGATACTGATATTTAACCGTGATTTTATTCAAAAGCCGATAATCAATACACGGCCTCAAAGAGCCATCTTTTTTAGATACAAAGAAAAAACCGGCTCCTAAGGGAGATGACGAAGGACGAATATGTCCCTTTTCCAAGGACTCCTTAATATATTCCCGCATAGCAGCATGTTCAGGCACAGATAGATTAAATAAACGACCCTTTGGAAACTTACTGCCCGGAATCAGATCTATAGTACAATCGCAATCTCTGTGCGGAGGTAGTGAACCAAGTTTAGGCTCCTCAAAAACGTCACGATAATCAGATAAAAATTCCGGAATCTCAGAGGGAATAGATGACGAAATGGAAACCAAAGGTACGTCCCCATGAGTCCCCTGACATCCCCAGCTTAACACAGACATTGCTTTCCAGTCGAGGACTGGGTTATGAGATTGCAGCCATGGCAATCCAAGCACCAACACATCATGTAGATTGTTGTGAATTTGGATTCTGGGCTCCCCCGGTGGCTACTGGTGGAATTGAACTGGTGTCTTCATCTTCTCTGTTCACCTGTTCCCATCAAGATGTGGGAGTCGCTATATAGCCTTGCTGCTCTGTTAGTTGCTTGCCGGTCAACAATGTTATCAGAAGCCTCTCTGTGCTTGTTCCTGCTCCTAGACAACTACTAGATAAGTTGGACTCTTGTCCATGTTTGTTTTTGCATTTTTGTTCCAGTTCACAGCTGTAGTTTCGTTACTGTGTCTGGAAAGCTCTTGTGAACAGGAATTGCCACTCTGGTGTTATGAGTTAATGCCAGAGTTTTAAAGTAATTTCTGGATGGTGTTTTGAAAGGGTTTTTAGCTGACCATGAAAGTGTCCTTTCTGTCTTCTGCTATGTAGTAAGTGGACCTCAAATTTGCTAAACCTATTTTCATACTACGTTTGTTATTTCATCTTGATTCACCGCCAATACATGTGGGGGGCCTCTGTCTCCTTTCGGGGTATTTCTCTAGAGGTGAGCTAGGACTAATATTTTCCTCTGCTAGCTTTATTTAGTCCTCCGGCTGGTGCTGGGCATCTAGAATCAACGTAGGCATGCTACCCGGCCACTGCTAGTTGTGCGTTAGGTTTAGTTCATGGTCAGCTCAGTTTCCATCTTCCAAGAGCTAGTTCCTATATATGCTGATGCTATGATCTCTTGCCATTGAGATCATGACAGTTTGACCGGCCCACTAAAGGGTTAAAATCCTTGGCTGAGAAGGGAGAGAAATAAGTAGTCTGCTGAAATTTTTTTTTTTTTTTTTTCTCTCCTTTGAATGGCTCTGTGTTCACCTGTTTGCAATGGATCTTCAGAGTGTAACTGCAGGTTTGAATAATCTCGCCACGAAGGTACAAAATTTGCAAGATTTTGTTTGTCATGCACCTGTATCTGAGCCGAGAATTCCTTTGCCGGAATTTTTCTCGGGGAATAGATCTGGGTTTCAGAATTTTCGAAATAATTGCAAATTATTTTTGTCCCTGAAATCTCGCTCTGCCGGAGATCCTGCACAGCAGGTCAGGATTGTGATTTCCTTGCTCCGGGGCGACCCTCAAGACTGGGCTTTTTCATTGACACCAGGGGATCCTGCGTTGCTCAATGTGGATGCGTTTTTTCTGGCCTTGGGGTTGCTTTATGACGAACCTCATTTGGAGCTTCAGGCAGAAAAAACTTTGATGTCCCTATCTCAGGGGCAAGATGAAGCGGAAATTTACTGCCAAAGATTCCGTAAATGGTCTGTGCTTACTCAGTGGAATGAGTGCGCCCTGGCGGCGACTTTCAGAGAGGGTCTCTCTGATGCCATTAAGGATGTTATGGTGGGGTTCCCTGTGCCTGCGGGTCTGAATGAGTCCATGACAATGGCTATTCAGATCGATAGGCGTTTGCGGGAGCGCAAACCAGTGCACCATCTGGCGGTGTCCACTGAGAAATCGCCAGAGAGTATGCAGTGTGATAGAATTCTGTCCCGAAGCGAGCGGCAGAATTTTAGACGGAAAAATGGGTTGTGTTTCTATTGTGGTGATTCTACTCATGTTATATCAGCATGCTCTAAGCGCACTAAAAAGCTTGGTAAATCTGTTTCCATTTGCACCTTACCGTCTAAATTTATTCTATCTGTGACCCTGATTTGCTCTT
Source organism: Ranitomeya variabilis (assembly GCF_051348905.1). NCBI lineage: Eukaryota > Metazoa > Chordata > Amphibia > Anura > Dendrobatidae > Ranitomeya > Ranitomeya variabilis. The sequence continues at coordinate 609,910,687 of NC_135232.1, forward strand.
TGTCATCTATTACCACGGACGCCTATGTCGACTCTGGCGCCGCTTTGAGTCTTATGGATTGGTCCTTTGCCAAACGCTGTGGGTATGATTTAGAGCCTTTGGAGACTCCTATTCCTCTGAAGGGGATTGACTCCACCCCATTGGCTAATAATAAACCACAATACTGGACACAAGTAACTATGCGTATTAATCCGGATCACCAGGAGATTATTCGCTTTCTGGTGCTGTATAATCTACATGATGATTTGGTGCTAGGATTGCCTTGGCTGCAATCTCACAACCCAGTCCTCGACTGGAAAGCTATGTCTGTGTTGAGCTGGGGATGTAAGGGGGCTCATGGGGATGTACCTGTGGTTTCCATTTCATCATCTATTCCCTCTGAAATTCCTGAGTTCCTGTCTGACTATCGTGACGTCTTTGAAGAATCCAAGCTTGGTTCGTTACCTCCGCACCGAGAGTGCGATTGTGCCATAGATTTAATCCCGGGTAGTAAATACCCAAAGGGTCGTTTATTTAATCTGTCTGTGCCTGAACATGCTGCTATGCGTGAATATATAAAGGAGTCCTTGGAAAAGGGACATATTCGTCCATCGTCATCTCCCTTAGGAGCCGGTTTTTTCTTTGTGTCAAAAAAAGACGGCTCTTTGAGACCATGTATTGATTATCGGCTTTTGAATAAAATCACTGTTAAATATCAATACCCATTGCCGTTGCTGACTGATTTGTTTGCTCGCATAAAGGGGGCCAAGTGGTTCTCTAAGATTGACCTTCGTGGGGCGTATAATTTGGTGCGAATCAGGCAGGGGGATGAGTGGAAAACCGCATTTAATACGCCCGAGGGCCACTTTGAGTATTTAGTGATGCCTTTTGGTCTTTCAAATGCTCCGTCAGTTTTCCAGTCCTTTATGCATGATATTTTTCGCGATTATTTGGATAAATTTATGATTGTGTATCTGGATGATATTCTGATTTTTTCGGATGACTGGGACTCTCATGTCCAGCAAGTCAGGAGGGTTTTTCAGGTTTTGCGGTCTAATTCTTTGTGTGTGAAGGGTTCTAAGTGTGTTTTTGGGGTACAGAGGATTTCCTTTTTGGGATATATTTTTTCCCCCTCTTCCATTGAAATGGATCCTGTCAAGGTTCAAGCTATTTGTGATTGGACGCAGCCCTCTTCTCTTAAGAGTCTTCAGAAATTTTTGGGCTTTGCTAACTTTTATCGTCGATTTATTGCTGGTTTTTCGGATATTGCTAAGCCATTGACCGATTTGACTAAGAAGGGTGCTGATGTTGCTGATTGGTCCCCTGATGCTGTGGAGGCCTTTCGGGAGCTTAAGCGCCGTTTTTCCTCTGCCCCTGTGTTGCGTCAGCCTGATGTTGCTCTACCTTTTCAGGTTGAGGTCGACGCTTCTGAGATCGGAGCTGGGGCAGTGTTGTCGCAGAAAAGTTCTGACTGCTCCGTGATGAGGCCTTGTGCCTTCTTTTCCCGTAAATTTTCGCCCGCTGAGCGGAATTATGATGTTGGGAATCGGGAGCTTTTGGCCATGAAGTGGGCTTTTGAGGAGTGGCGCCATTGGCTTGAGGGGGCCAGACATCAGGTGGTGGTATTGACTGACCACAAAAATTTGATTTATCTTGAGACCGCCAGGCGCCTGAATCCTAGACAGGCGCGCTGGTCATTATTTTTCTCTCGGTTTAATTTTGTGGTGTCATACCTACCGGGTTCTAAGAATGTTAAGGCGGATGCCCTTTCTAGGAGTTTTGAGCCTGACTCGCCTGGTAACTCTGAGCCCACAGGTATCCTTAAGGATGGAGTGGTATTGTCAGCCGTTTCTCCAGACCTGCGGCGGGCCTTGCAGGAGTTTCAGGCGGATAGACCTGATCGTTGCCCACCTGATAAACTGTTTGTTCCTGATGATTGGACCAGTAGAGTCATCTCTGAGGTTCATTCTTCTGCGTTGGCAGGTCATCCTGGCATTTTTGGTACCAGGGATTTGGTGGCAAGGTCCTTCTGGTGGCCTTCCCTGTCACGAGATGTGCGAGGCTTTGTGCAGTCTTGTGACGTTTGTGCTCGGGCCAAGCCTTGTTGTTCTCGGGCTAGTGGATTGTTGTTGCCCTTGCCTATTCCTAAGAGGCCTTGGACGCACATCTCGATGGATTTTATTTCAGATCTGCCTGTTTCTCAGAAGATGTCTGTCATCTGGGTGGTGTGTGACCGTTTCTCTAAGATGGTCCATTTGGTTCCTCTGCCCAAGTTGCCTTCTTCTTCTGAGTTGGTTCCTCTGTTTTTTCAAAATGTTGTTCGTTTGCATGGTATTCCTGAGAATATCGTTTCTGACAGAGGGACCCAATTCGTGTCTAGATTTTGGCGGGCATTCTGTGCTAGGATGGGCATAGATTTATCTTTTTCGTCCGCTTTCCATCCTCAGACGAATGGCCAGACTGAGCGGATTAATCAGACCCTGGAGACATATCTGAGGTGTTTTGTGTCTGCTGACCAGGATGATTGGGTTGCTTTTTTGCCATTGGCGGAGTTCGCTCTCAATAATCGGGCCAGCTCTGCCACTTTGGTGTCCCCGTTTTTCTGTAATTCGGGGTTTCATCCTCGATTTTCCTCTGGTCAGGTGGAATCTTCGGATTGTCCTGGAGTGGATGCTGTGGTGGAGAGATTGCATCAGATCTGGGGGCAGGTGGTGGACAATTTGAGGTTGTCCCAGGAGAAGACTCAGCTTTTTGCCAACCGCCACCGTCGTGTTGGTCCTCGGCTTTGTGTTGGGGATTTGGTGTGGTTGTCTTCTCGTTTTGTCCCTATGAGGGTCTCTTCTCCTAAGTTTAAGCCTCGGTTCATCGGCCCATATAAGATATTGGAGATTCTTAACCCTGTTTCCTTCCGTTTGGACCTCCCTGCATCCTTTTCTATTCATAACGTTTTTCATCGGTCATTATTGCGCAGGTATGAGGTACCGGTTGTGCCTTCCGTTGAGCCTCCTGCTCCGGTGTTGGTTGAGGGTGAGTTGGAGTACGTTGTGGAGAAAATCTTAGACTCTCGTGTTTCCAGACGGAGACTCCAGTATCTGGTCAAGTGGAAGGGATACGGCCAGGAGGATAATTCTTGGGTGAATGCATCTGATGTTCATGCCTCTGATCTGGTTCGTACCTTTCATAGGGCCCATCCTGATCGCCCTGGTGGTTCTGGTGAGGGTTCGGTGCCCCCTCCTTGAGGGGGGGGTACTGTTGTGAATTTGGATTCTGGGCTCCCCCGGTGGCTACTGGTGGAATTGAACTGGTGTCTTCATCTTCTCTGTTCACCTGTTCCCATCAAGATGTGGGAGTCGCTATATAGCCTTGCTGCTCTGTTAGTTGCTTGCCGGTCAACAATGTTATCAGAAGCCTCTCTGTGCTTGTTCCTGCTCCTAGACAACTACTAGATAAGTTGGACTCTTGTCCATGTTTGTTTTTGCATTTTTGTTCCAGTTCACAGCTGTAGTTTCGTTACTGTGTCTGGAAAGCTCTTGTGAACAGGAATTGCCACTCTGGTGTTATGAGTTAATGCCAGAGTTTTAAAGTAATTTCTGGATGGTGTTTTGAAAGGGTTTTTAGCTGACCATGAAAGTGTCCTTTCTGTCTTCTGCTATGTAGTAAGTGGACCTCAAATTTGCTAAACCTATTTTCATACTACGTTTGTTATTTCATCTTGATTCACCGCCAATACATGTGGGGGGCCTCTGTCTCCTTTCGGGGTATTTCTCTAGAGGTGAGCTAGGACTAATATTTTCCTCTGCTAGCTTTATTTAGTCCTCCGGCTGGTGCTGGGCATCTAGAATCAACGTAGGCATGCTACCCGGCCACTGCTAGTTGTGCGTTAGGTTTAGTTCATGGTCAGCTCAGTTTCCATCTTCCAAGAGCTAGTTCCTATATATGCTGATGCTATGATCTCTTGCCATTGAGATCATGACAGTAGATTATACAACACAAGGAAGCGAATAATCTCCTGGTGATCCGGATTAATACGCATAGTTACTTGTGTCCAGTATTGTGGTTTATTACTAGCCAATGGCGTGGAGTCAATACCCTTCAGAGGTATAGGAACTTCCAGAGGCTCTAAATTAAACCCACAGCGTTTGGCAAAGGACCAATCCATAAGACTCAAAGCGGCGCCAGAGTCGACATAGGCGTCCGCGGTAATAGACGATAAAGAGCAAATCAGGGTCACAGATAGAATAAACTTAGACTGTAAAGTGCCAATTGAAACAGACTTATCAACCTTCTTAGTACGTTTAGAGCATGCTGATATAACATGAGTTGAATCACCACAATAGAAGCATAACCCATTTTTTCGCCTAAAATTCTGCCGTTCGCTTCTGGACAGAATTCTATCACATTGCATAATCTCTGGCGCCTTCTCAGTAGACATCGCCAAATGGTGCACAGGTTTGCGCTCCCGCAAACGCCGATCAATCTGAATAGCCATTGTCATGGACTCATTCAGACCTGTAGGCACAGGGAACCCCACCATAACATCTTTAATGGCATCAGAGAGACCCTCTCTGAAATTCGCCGCCAGGGCGCACTCATTCCACTGAGTAAGCACAGACCACTTACGAAATTTTTGGCAGTATATTTCAGCCTCATCTTGCCCTTGAGACAGGGCCATCAAGGCTTTTTCAGCCTGAATCTCTAAATGAGGTTCCTCATAAAGCAACCCCAAAGCCAGGAAAAACGCATCCACATTGAGCAACGCAGGATCCCCTGGTGCCAAAGCAAATGCCCAATCCTGAGGGTCGCCCCGGAGCAAGGAAATTACAATCCTGACCTGCTGTGCAGGATCTCCAGCGGAGCGAGATCTCAGAGACAAAAATAATTTACAATTATGTTTGAAATTCTGGAAGCGAGATCTATCCCCGGAGAAAAATTCAGGTAAAGGAATTCTAGGTTCAGATATAGGAGCATGAATTACAAAATCCTGTAAACTTTGAACCTTCATAGCGAGAATATTCAAACCTGTAGCTAAACTCTGAGGATCCATTTTAATCAGGTGAAATCAGAACCATTCAAGGATTAGAAGGAGAGAGAGACGAAGGCTGCAGTAAGCAGAGATGCAAGTGAATCAACTAATGAGCAAACTCAGAAAAAAAAAAAAAAAAATTCTCTGCAGACTTCTTTTCTCTCCTTTCTTCTGCCAATTATTTTAACCCTTGGCCGGCCAAACTGTCGACGTTCTCAATGGCAAGAGACCGTAGTAAAGCATACAAAAGGACTAGCTCTTGGAAGATGGGAACTCGAGCTGACTGTGAGCTAAACCTACCGCACAACTAACAGTGGCCGGGTAGCGTGCCTACGTTTTATCCCTAGACGCCCAGCGCCAGCCGGAGGACTGACTGACCCTAGCAGAGGAAAATACAGACCTGGCTTACCTCTAGAGAAATTTTCCCCAAAAGGCAGACAGTAGCCCCCACATATATTGTCGGTGATTATAGAGGAAATTGACATACGAAGTATGAAGATAGGTTTAGCAAATTGAGGTCCGCTTACTAGATAGTAGGAAGACAGAAAAGGGAACTTCACAGTCAGCTGAAAACCCTTTCAAAACACCATCCTGAAATTACTTTAAGACTCTAATATCAACTCATGACACCAGAGTGGCAATTTCAGCTCACAAGAGCTTCCAGCCTCAGAAATATTCAAACACAGAGAACTGGAACAAAAATGCAAAAACAATCTTAGGACTACAAGTCCAACTTAGCTGATAGTAGTCTAGGAGCAGGAACATGCAACAGAAAGGCTTCTGGTAACATTGTTGGCCGGCATAGAAATGATTGAGGAGCAAGGCTAAATAGAAACTCCCACATCCTGATGGAAACAGGTGAACAGAGGAGATGAAGCACACAAGTTCAGTACCACCAGTAACCACCGGGGGAGCCCAGAAACCAAATTCACAACATAATCCCGCCCCCCACCACATCACCACACATAATCCCGCGCCCCCACCAAATCACCACACATAATCCCGCCCCCCACCACATCACCACACATAATCCCGCCCCCCACCACATCACCGCACATAATCCCGCCCCCTAACACATCAACACACATAATCCCACACCCCCACCACATCACCACACATAATCCCGCCCCCAACCACATTACAAAACATAATCCCGTAATCCCGCCCCCCACCACATTACCACACATAATCCCGCTCCCCCATCCCATTACCACACATAATCCCGTCCCCCACCACATTACCACACATAATCCCGCCCCCCACCACATTACCACAGATAATCCCGCTCCCCACCACATTACCACACATAATCCCGCCCACCGCCACATTACCACACATAATCCCGCCTCCCACCACATTACCACACATAATCCCGCCCACCACCACATTACCACACATAATCCCGCCCCCCACCACATTACCACACATAATCCCGCCCCCCACCACATCACCACACATAATTCCACCCCCCACCACATCAACACACATAATCCGGCCCCCCCACCCGATTACCACACATAATAACGCCCCCCCACCCCATTACCACACATAATCTCGCCCCCCACCACATCACCACACATAATCCCACGCCCCCACCACATCACCACATAATCCCGCCCCCCCATCACATTACCACAGATAATCCTGCCCCCCACCACATCACCACACATAATCCCGCCCCAACACATCACCACACTATTGTTATTAACTTAATTTTAAGTTAATTTACCACCTGCGTAAGCGCTATTGAATGTTGTCATTATTTACTTTAGTTTAATCACCAGCAGCGTTAATTAGATATCAATGAGCGTGCCGAGCGTTAGCGGGCTGGAAACATCTAGTATTATATACAATAGCAGTAACATTAAATGTACACATGAAATATACTTATAGGGGTTGGGGAAGAGGTGCTACCTATATTACAGCCCCTTACACATGGCACATACAAGTGGGAGGGGAAGGATAATGAGTTATGTGAGAATAACCAATATGGCTGCCATTAGAGCGACTATTGAGGTTATCACCCTATTTTTCCTTGTTCCTGATATGAAACACTAACCACTTCCTCCTGTATATGCTGAACACGTCCCTCATGGTTTTGTTTTCTCTTACAGGACTCAATGTTTTCTCTGGCCCTGAAATGCCTTATAAGTTTATCATCCATCATTCTGCTGGGACTGATCATTGCTTATCACGCTCGCGAGGTGCAGGTAGGTCACCCTGTTATATTTCTACACCTCCTGCTCTGATATTACCTCCACAACCCCCTCAATTTTTGCCAATAACCAGAGACGTCCTTATACCCTGTACCTTCTATTGGTCTCGGCTTCCATATGATGCATTGTCATACAATGTACAAATCACTGTACCATATGGTGCCTATGTAAAAGTGCACTGCATAATAGAGTCTACATTACAGTGCCATGATCCCTGTATCTACATTATAATCCCTGCCTTCACTGCCTGTAACTGTCCTCTAATCCCCATCCTTCTTGGCTTGAAACTATCCTCTAATCCCCACCCCTCACTGCCTGTAACTCTCCTCTAATCCCCACCCCTCATGGGTTGTAACTGTCCTCTAATCCCCATCCCTCACTGCCTGGAACTCTCCTCTAATCCACTCCCATCATATCTTGTAACTGTCCTCTAACCTCTGTTCATCAATGCCTTTATCTGACCTCTGACCTGCCCTTCAGTACCTGTAAATGTCCTCTAATCTCAGCCACTAAATACCTATACCTGTTCTCTTTTCCCAGGCCTCACTGCCTGTAACGCCTATAATGCCTGCCCCTCACCACCTGTAACTGCACTGTATTCTTTCCAGTTCATAACAGTCTTTTAATCCCTACTATACTGTAATCCCTGCTCCTGATTGCCTGTAACTCTTCTCTAATCCCTGCTCCTCACTACCGGTAACTATACCCATCCCATGTTTACCTCTAACTGTCCTCTAATCCCTGTATGTCACTATTTGTGACCGTCCTCCAATCCATGACCTTCATTGAATGTAACTGTCCTATAATCACCATCTCTTAAATTTGTGGACCACCACCTGTAAGTGTTCTGTATTCCCCGGCCTCTCACTGCCTGTAATGTATTCTAATCCCTGCCCCTTATTGTCTGTACAAATCCCATAATCTTTGTCACTCACCATCTGGACTTTACCTCGCATCCCTACCCTTCTCTACTGGCATCTGGAATTGTCCCGTATTCAAGTAGATCAATTCTCTAGCTCTTGCTCATCACAATCTCTGCCTTGCCAACTGTACCAAGTGTACTTGCCCTATAATCCTTGTCCCTCAATGCCTGTACTAATCCTATAATCCTTGTTCTCCATAGTCTGAACTAGTCCTATAACCCTACTCCCTCACTGCCTGTACTTGTTCTGTAATCTCTGTCTCTCACCAACTATCCTTTACTTATAAACTGATTGTGTGTCAGCCGTATACTTCGTCTTTCACCGCCTGTACTTGTCCGATAATCCTTGTCTCTTATTCCCTGTACTAGTTCTTTATTCCTTGTCCCTTACCACCTAAACTACTATAAACCTTGTTCCTGTTCTTCTTTTATAATCCCATGTATCAAACCTGTAAATCTTGCCCCTTACACTTGTATCTATCCTATAATTTCTGGCATTAAAATTAATTCATATAATAATTCCTGACCCTATCCAACTCCATTGTAAACCGTGTGTCCCTGGCCTCTTGTGCTTGTCTTGTAATGCCTGTATTGTACTATAATCCCTGGTCGCCTGCATGAATCTGTGCCATGATGCCCCCACACAGTATTTTAGGTGTTTTTTGTCTGCTCTTTGGCTTTCTTAGCAATAACTCATTTCTCAAAGCTGTCAATAAATCTTTATTCTGGATGTGAACTCAATGTGGCCCCTGTAATTGGCCCAGAATATGTGCCCCGGTGTAACAGGCCAGATTATACCCCCAGGCCAGACTATACCCGGGGTTAAAGTGGCCTAGGCTAGATTATACCCCGGGTATACTTTGGCCTAGGCCAAACTATACCCCGGGGTATAAAATAGCCTAGGCCAAAGTATACCCCTCCAGGCCAGATTATACCCCCCAGGGTAAGCTGAGGGAAAGCTGCTCATTCTTCTAGGTCACAGCTCCCCCTCCCATCGGGCACTGCTCCTTTTCAAGCTCCTCCACCTCTGGTGACGCCAGGGATCTCCCTTTCTAAGCCCCACCCCCTCCCTATAGTCACATGTGACATGAAATCTTCAGCCCTGCTCGTGCCAGCTCGTTGTCTTGGCGCCTTGGATATGCTTGGAAAAGGGCTTTGTATACCTAGGGGGCACTGACGAGCACTGAGGGGTGGGTGGGGAACCCCTTTACTGGTTGCTATGGGATATAGCATGATCACTCTATCCTAGCAACACCTTGGATACGCTTGGAAAAGGGGTTTATCTATCTTGGGGGCACCATTGCAGCACTGCGGGTGGGTGGGGAAACCTTTTACTGGTTGCTATGGGATTTTACATGATCACTCTATCCTAGCAACGCCTTGAATACGCTTGAAAAAGGGGTTTATCTACCTTGGGGGCACTCTCGCAGCACTTAAGGATAGGTGGTTAACCCCTTAGGTGGTTGCTATGGGATTTTACATGACCACTTTATCCTAGCAACGGCTTGTATACGCTTGGAAAAGGGGTTTATCTACCTTGGGGGCACCCTTGCAGCACTGTGGGGAAGCCGGGGAACCCTTTTACTGGTTGCTATGGGATTTTACATGACCAATTTATCCTAGCAACGCCTTGTATACGCTTGGAAAAGGGGTTAATCTACCTTGGGGGCACCCTCACAGCACTGCGGGGTGGGTGGGGAACCCTTTTACTGGTTGCTATGGGATTTTACATGGCCATTCTATCCTAGCAACGCCTTGGATACGCATAAAAAATGGGTTTATCTACCATGGGGGCACCCTCGCAGCACTGCGGGGAAGCCGGGGAACCCTTTTACTGAGGAAGGAAACAGCACAAAAATTCAAAAGCTGACTTAGGCCATAGTATACCCCCGGGGGATAAACTTTATACCAGGGGGTATAAAATAGTTTTTATAGTATTTCTCTAGGCCATAATGTTATCACTTCACTGTTTTTCTCACCCTATTGCTTATTTGTTGAAAAGTGTGCAGATCTGAACTGACAGTAGATGGCGCTGTCCTGTCAGTGCATAGTTAATGATAACTTGTTTTGTATGTTCTCTATGACACCTCTCTGCTCTCTATGACACCAAATCTTTTCCAATTTTGACAACCATGGAAGATCAATTGTATGACCAGCTTTTGAGATTCTACACTGCAACAGAACAAAGGTACCCTCAGTATACCTACGATCTACCTCCTGAGAAACGTGCAAATGCCAAGTCCCAGTTTAGACAAACAGCAAAGCCATATCGAGCCCAAGGAGGAATTGTTTATCATAGGGAAAAGGAGGTTCTTACTAAAAGTCGACTGCCAAATATCCTGAAGGCCTGTCATGACAACCCAATATCTGGGGGCCATTTTGGCAGAGATAAAACTTTAGCCAAAATCTCTGACCGGTTTTACTGGAAGGGAATGAAAAATGACGTTCACCAGTATGTGAAAGCCTGTCAAAAATGTTTTGTTATAAATCCCAAAATCACAAAGGAAGCTCCACCACTCAACAGTATATCAGTGCCTGGAAAAGTATGGAGCTTAGTTGGGATTGATATGATTGGCCCTCTTCAGGAAACATCAAATGGCAACAAATATATAGTTGCTGCCACTGATCATTTCTCCAAATGGACTGAAGCAACAGCTGTCCCAGATAAGAGTGCCAAGTCAGTGGCAAATTTTTTGTACTCCGTTATCTGTCGCCTTGGCTGTATGGAGACTCTGATTAGCGACCAGGGACGAGAGTTTGTAAACTCGATCATTGACAACCAGATGGAACATTTTCAAACAGATCACCGTATTTCATCTGCATACCACCCACAAACAAATGGCCAGCGGGAACGTGATAATCGGACACTTAAAGAAGCTCTTAGTAAGCTTGTCAATGACCAAGGAAACAACTGGGATCAATTCATCCCTGGTGTTCTGTTTGCCTATCACACATCTGTGCATGCTTCAACCAAGGTTACTCCATTTGAGGTCATGTATGGACGGAAGGCCAAGCTTCCCATGGACCTTAATCCCTCAAAAGATGATACGGTGGATCCCATGCCCATTTCAGATCATGCCACCCCTGATGTGCTAAATACACTGTCAAGCATTCTTAAAAAGCTGCACTCAGACGTCAGTACCAACATCCACTCTGCTCAAGAACACCAGAAGTGTGCCTTTGATCGCCGACACAAAAGCAACAAAGAAATCACTGCTGGTACCATAGTTTATATCAAGAATCAGCGCCGTATTCAACGCATAGGTTCAAAGATGGAACCACGCTGGATTGGACCTTATTTAGTTGTGGAATCCTTGACCAAGGGACGAGTAAAACTTAAGAACAACAAAACTGGCAAGATATTAAGCAACACATACCACACCAGCAACCTAAAGATTTACCAGGATAAAGAGGCTTCTCCACCATCCGATGATGATTATTCCAGTGACTCTGCCACACAGAAAAATAAGCAAACTAAGGCTTTCAACCTACTACCAAGTTCAAGAAGGAAGTATCTTAGCACCACTCTTGGCCTTACGTTTAGTAAGGTTGTATACTGTGGATGCAGACGAGACCTTGAACAACCACGGCGTACATATAAAACCAAAGGTGATGGAAACTGCTTCTTCCGGGCCATCAGCTACATCTTGACAGGAACAGAGGACAACCATTCCCTTCTCAGAGATAAAGTCATCCACCATATGAAAACTGACTTGACAAAAAAACTACAGGACTACTTGAACCAAAATGTGAATGAATATGTGAACATCTCTGGAATCTCTCGTGATGGAGTCTGGGCAACTGATGCAGAGATCATGACCACGGCGAATCTGTTGAGTTGCGACATAATAATCTACACAAACGTCGGTGACTCCATGGATTGGTTGACATATCCTGCAAGCTTCAATCTGCAGTCAACAACTGAACATGCACTGTATCTTGAAAATAAGCACGATCATTTCAATGTTGTTATCAGTGTTTAGCTTTAAACGTTAATTTGGTAGCAAGGACATGCTAGACTAAATGTCATAATACACAGAATGACTGTTGGGCGATTTGTTGCCCCAGATAATTGCATTGCATGATAAGTGACTTATAGCTAATGAGAAATTATTGCCCCCCCTCCCACCGCTAGGTGGTGCTGGCTCTGCTTCTACAAGCTCCAACGGCACTAGCCAGGTGCCGCTCTCCTCTATGGCGCCTGGCTGTGACGTCGGCGCATGGAGAGGCAGCGCCACCTAGCGGCAGGAGGGGGACCCCGTCTACCAGGAGACGGGCAGCGGCGGTTAGCGAGGGGGGGTAATCGGGCAGCCCCCCTAAGGTAACTATAAAATGGGGGGGTATTTGTAATGCATATGCATTACAAATACCCCCCTTTACAACTACTTTTGCCATGGGCAAAAGTTTTGTATAGTGGGAGGTACTCTTTAAGAATTGTCAGTTTGGTTTCTCAATAAAATGTTGAAGCATTAAGTAATTCTTGTGTATATCACTCAATGCAAATGATTTCATTGGGGTATAATATGAGCTGAGAGGTATAAATTGGGCTAGGCAACTTTAACCCCAGATTAGTTACATAATCTGGCCTGGAGGGGTATAGTTTGGCCTAGGCTATTTTACACCCCGGGGTATAGTTTGGCCTAGGCCAGTTTATGCCCGGGTATACTCTGGCATAGACCAAATTATACCCGGGGTTAATCTGGGACAGGGTTACTTTGGCCTGTTACACCGAGGAACCCTTTTACTGGTTGCTATGGGATTTTACATGACCACTTTATCCTAGCAATGCCTTGTATATGCTTGGAAAAGGGGTTTATCTACCTTGGGGGCACCCTGCTTGCTATAGGGTTTTACATGGTGTAAGTACCTTAGATTGATCATTTGAAATCGCTTAGCAACCAGGAAAAGAGTTCCCCAGCCTCCATGCAATGCTGCGACAGTGCCCCCAAGGTAGATAAGCCCCTTTTCCAAGCGTATCCAAGGCGTTGCTAGGATAAAGTGGCCATGTAAAATCCCATAGCAACCAGTAAAAGGGTTCCCCGGCTTCCCCGCAGTGCTGTGAGGGTGCCCCCAAGGTAGATAAACCCCTTTTCCAACCGTATCCAGGGCGTTGCTAGGATAAAGTGGCCATGTAAAATCCCATAGCAACCAGTAAAAGGGATCCCCACCCACCCCGCAGTGCTGTGAGGGTGCCCCCAAGGTAGATTAACCCCTTTTCCAAGCGTATACAAGGCGTTGCTAGGATAAATTGGTCATGTAAAATCCCATAGCAACCAGTAAAAGGGTTCCCCGGCTTCCCCGCAGTGCTGTGAGGGTGCCCCCAAGGTAGATAAACCCCTTTTCCAACCGTATCCAGGGCGTTGCTAGGATAAAGTGGCCATGTAAAATCCCATAGCAACCAGTAAAAGGGATCCCCACCCACCCCGCAGTGCTGTGAGGGTGCCCCCAAGGTAGATTAACCCCTTTTCCAAGCGTATACAAGGCGTTGCTAGGATAAATTGGTCATGTAAAATCCCATAGCAACCAGTAAAAGGGTTCCCCGGCTTCCCCGCAGTGCTGTGAGGGTGCCCCCAAGGTAGATAAACCCCTTTTCCAACCGTATCCAGGGCGTTGCTAGGATAAAGTGGCCATGTAAAATCCCATAGCAACTAGTAAAAGGGATCCCCACCCACCCCGCAGTGCTGTGAGGGTGCCCCCAAGGTAGATTAACCCCTTTTCCAAGCGTATACAAGGCGTTGCTAGGATAAATTGGTCATGTAAAATCCCATAGCAACCAGTAAAAGGGTTCCCCGGCTTCCCCGCAGTGCTGTGAGGGTGCCCCCAAGGTAGATAAACCCCTTTTCCAACCGTATCCAGGGCGTTGCTAGGATAAAGTGGCCATGTAAAATCCCATAGCAACCAGTAAAAGGGATCCCCACCCACCCCGCAGTGCTGTGAGGGTGCCCCCAAGGTAGATTAACCCCTTTTCCAAGCGTATACAAGGCGTTGCTAGGATAAATTGGTCATGTAAAATCCCATAGCAACCAGTAAAAGGGTTCCCCGGCTTCCCCGCAGTGCTGTGAGGGTGCCCCCAAGGTAGATAAACCCCTTTTCCAACCGTATCCAGGGCGTTGCTAGGATAAAGTGGCCATGTAAAATCCCATAGCAACCAGTAAAAGGCTATAGTCTGGCCTGAGGGTATAGTGTGGCCTGTTATAGTTTGGCCTAGGCTGTTTTACATCCTTAGGTATAGTTTGGCCTAGGCCAAAATATACCCAGGGTTAAATGTAGCCTAGGCCACTTTAACCCTGGGGGGTATAATGTGGCCTGGAGGGGTATAGTTTGGCCTAGGCTATTTTACACCCCGGGGTATAGTTTGGCCTAGGCCATTTTATGCCTGGGTATAGTTTGGCCTAGGCCAGTTTATACCCCGGGGTATACTCTGGCCTAGGCCAAATTATACCCGGGGTTAATCTGGGACGGGGTTACTTTGGCCTGTTACACCGGGACCATAGCAGGCCCTGGATTCCAAGCTTTGAAGTATTTCTGTATGAATATTTTGACTTTTTTCCTCCATAATGTGGCCCGCTGAGATGCCCCCTCCGGCGCGGCACCACGACCTCGGCATTTTGTGTCCTCTATGCATGGGCAGGTGTGGGTCACATGGCATCCGAACACATAGAGGGAGAGTATGAATAATCACACACAGCTGTGCACTGGGTTATATATAGAAAAACATTGTTTGTCATGTCTGTCTACTGCCAACCTGCTATTTCACTCCTACCAGGCCTATCCTCTCCTTTATGTGCAGAGGGGAAGCCAGCTGGTAAAGCGTCCCCTTATGTATAGTAATATGAAGCATGATGTATCATCGGAGCATCTTCTGTACATAATGAGATGAACCATGCTGATATAACCTAGGTATCCCCTGTATATAGTTATATCTGTATAGCTGATATAACCGAGGTATCCCTAGTATATAATTATATATGTACAGCTGGTATAACCTGTGGATTTCCTGTATATAATTATACATGTACAGCTGGTATAACTTGGGTATCCCCTGTATATAATTATATCTGTACAGCTGGTATACCTTGGGAATCCCATTGTGATGCAGTGACCCTTGTTACAACTAGGGGGCGCTGTAGGTGTTCCTCGGGATGCACATGGAGGCGTGTCTGTGATTTTGATGGTGAAACAGTGACCGGCAGGATTGTAAATGGCCGGTATGTGTCGCAGAGGGAGTCCGCGCTGTAAGCCCGAAGTAAGGTAACCTGCAATTAGCTGTCCTGCCGGTCTCTGGAGTAAAGCATAGAGGTCCTTACTCCCTCGGTGTTCCGGCTACCGGGATTCTGCGCCTCAGAAGGAGGCAGCCTATTTCGGGCTCGTCCCCTTCTGGTATCCTCTCCTTTACTTTTCTTGCACGCTCGCTGCAATACAGTTCTGCCTTTCAATGTCTCTTTCTGGGAGCTGCAGCTCTGAGGGCATGCACAGCTCTTTTAACCTTCTATCCTCCTCAGACTCTAGTCTGGAACTAACAGGACTCCTGTCTGGAGCCCTGCCAGGAACTGACTCCTGTCTGGAGCCCTGCCAGGAACTGACTCCTGTCTGGAACTGACTGACTTTTCCTACAGACTACCAGTTATATATATATATGGGGAGTGACCTAATAAATAGGAGCAGAAGCTCCCCCTGGTGGTCTGGAGTGTGAAATGTGTTGCATGTTTGTGATACCTGGATGCAGTTATCCTTCTTTGCCTCCAAACGGAGCATCACTCTCCCCGAGAGGAATGCAATACCACTGCGACGACCAGGACCCTGGGGCGCCGCATCAGCGCGTGGAGCAGGAGCTCCAGAAAAGTAACACCCGGAAAGGGGGCTATTATAACGGCAGATAAGTATCTGTCAGTGGAACAGACTGTTGGGCTTGTTGTGTTCCATGGACATTGATGAACTGTGCGGCATGTGGTGACCCATGGCAACTGGACAAGGTAAGGTTCTGCATGTTTAGTGTCTGTGAGATGAAGCCGTATATGAAGTGATGTAATGAACTGTTCGTGGTTGCGGGTTATGATACCTGAATAAGCCAGATAGACTGTTTTGTGTTAAAAACCGTGCCTGTGTGCATTTATCCCATTGCCAAGTGAGTGTTTTCCAACCCATTAGTGAGCGCCGTCTTACATATGGTGCTAGACTGTGGGCAATGGTCCAGAAAGCACGTGTGGAGTTGATTGCTGTAACTCGGGCAGGGTTACGAAGTTTGCTGTGGAACAGCGGTTCCACGAAGCTTACAGGCGTCTGGCTGCAACTCGGCGGGGTTACGAAGTTTTGCTGTGGATCGGCGGGTTCATGAAGTCTGTGGTGCGGAGCCGTACAGAGCCTGGTGGAGAGTAGCTGCAGGTGCAGCAAGAGGTTCTGCAGCCGCAGGAGCTGCAGTGGCTTGTGAGGTGCCAGCGGTTTGTGACTGCAGCAGGAGCTGTGGTAGCACCAGCAGGAGCTGATGAGGTGTCATAAAGACTTTGGTGGTCCAGATTGTGCAGACTCATAAAGGGCCAGTGCCGACCCAAGAGACTTTTTTTTGTCATTGTTCTTTGCGAACTGGTGCCTTCGAGTACCGTGGGGAGTCCACGGACTGTGCCCCAGAGAAGGGATGGTGTCTCTAAAAGTGGGCGGTAACCCAAACAGGGATGGTTGCCCACAAAGGGGTGGAGTCCCAGAAAGGGGCGGTGACCCGAACAGGAATAGTTGCACAAAAAGGGTGGAATCCCAAAAGGGGCAGTAACCCGAACAGGGATAGTTGCCCAAATGGGGGTGGAGTCCCAAAAGGGTGCAGTAACCTGAACAGGGATAGTTACACAAAAGGGGGTGGAGTCCCGAGGAATGGTAGTTTCCCAAAAGGGGGTGGAGCGTTCCGAAGGGGTGCCATAGACGAACTACTGCCCCGTGCAAGTGCATTATGTGTGTCCAGTCTGCTATGTGAACTATCCACCCAGCGAGAGTTTAAGGGGGTGAGCTCTGCGGATGCACGAGAAGGAAATGTGCGAACTGGTCAATTCTGGGAGCCCAGTGACTTTAGTGAGGGTTGCATCCGAGGGATTTGAAATACCCAATAGGAGGGTCAGGGTCACCTGCTTCCATGGGCGCACTAAGGACTATCCAGTGGCCAGAGTGGTCCTCAAGATGGCCAGGGACAGTGCAATCCATGATGTCGCCATAGTCTCAAACTTAACCTGTCCGGTGATAATAGGGCGGGACTCTGGGCTGTTCTCCGACGTGTGGGAGAGGGGAGCTTCTCTACAGCAGGAGGATGGAGGGTTCTCTGCTGATCGGGTTGCATACTTAAAAGCATTAATACTTTCCAAAATTGATGGGTCAGACGTCAGGATGACCAGTGGGAAGGGTGCATCTGCCCAACTTATAGACATGATGTCACCTGACATGTACTACAAGTTGACGGTGGTAGCCATACCAGAACGTATGACCGGACGGAAGTATGGGTCTGACCAATTCTGGGACTTGGCAGAGGTGACCAATGGTGTGACTGTTGAAGAAGGGGAAGCTCCAAGAATGGGGTCCAACAACATTAGAATTGGTGACTGCTGGTACCAGGATGACAGATTGGGTGGTGGTGACTCCCATTCAGATGCTGATGTGGTAGTTAAACAGAGTGGAGTTGACACCCAGATAGAGAGTGACTTGGGGGGTTCTCCATACTGTGGGGTGTGACACAGACTCCGGGGGTGACTGTGACTCTGAGAAAGTAAGGGAGTACAGTAAAGAGCCCCAAAAGGAGGGCAAGTCCTCTCATCGCCAGAGGAACAAGGGCCACAAAGAAGTTGTTCAAGTGACTCTTGCTAATAATTGAAGGTTGTGTACTTCTACCTCCCATATGAGTTCTCTTTTAGATGCTGAAGAGATCGGGAAGGAAGGTGTTGTGTCGTTGTCCCCGGCAACCGCTAGGTTGGAGTTGAGTGACCAGCCAGTTGATGGCGCTGTAGGAGAAGAAAACCTGGAGAGCGCTGGTGCAGTGAGAATCCACAGAGGTCATGAGGAACTGAACTGTTGTAGACCCACGTCTGTGGTGACAGAGAGGGGTGAAATAGCGGAGTATGGTGAAGGCTCCATAGTACCTGATGCTGAAGAACTGGAGTTCTCTGAAGTTAACAATAGTCAAGAGGTATCTAAGGGTGACCGGGCCGAGAGCCCAGCAGAGACCCTAGAGGTGGTCAAAAGTGATAGATGGAAGACCCAAGAGAGAGTTGAACCTGCGGATGCAGGAACAGGTGGGCAAGTTGGCCCATCTGAAAGTATATTTAAAGAAGTGATGGTGCGACACGTGCTGGCCAAAAGAGAACAGGATCACGAAATAGAACTGATTAAAGAGACAGTGAAAGACTATGTTGAACGAGAAAGTGTCCTGAGACAAGCGGCTGAGCACAGGGTGGATGAGCTAGAGAAGAAAGTCTCTAAGCTCAGAGGTCACTTGTCAACGTGGCAAAGCATGACCAAGGCCCTAAGGAAAGATGTAGAAGTGCTCAGAGAAGCAGTAAGAGGTCCTCTACAAGAGAAAGAGGTGGTGATCGCAGACTTACCGTGGCAGTGCCAGAGTGGTAATGAGGCGGAGCTGTCAATGCCCATCTTGGCGAAGTCTCGTGCAGAAGATAAAGTAGATGAAGAGTTGGCACTAAAAGCAGAACAAGACAGTCACCTTGTCGTGGCAGATGTCTTGATGGAAATGTCCGAGGCAAAACGGGAGCTGTCCATCTGTGAATAAAGTGAGACCTCGCTCTTCAAGTGCATGATAGAGATACCCGAGGACGTGCGGGATGCATGTACCAGTGATGGTGTGCATGAGGCCATTAAAAAGGCAGTAGAGGCATAAAGTGTGAACTGGGCACCAGAGAAACAGTTGATGAAACAGTTGATGATACTGTCGACTAGGGAAGTCATAGTGAAGCGGGTGGCTATCCTGAAGGATATGCACCTACAGTGCTTCCGCACGAAACAGATGATCCTGTTGAGAAATAATGAAGCCACTCGACATGTGGAGCGTGCAAGGAAAGCTCGAAGTCAGATGGGCATTATGGAAGACATCATTCAAGTGCCCAGATCATTTGGTGAGGAAGGTCATCGGAAGATTTGTGAAAGTGAGGAAGGAAATTGTGAATAGATCCGGTGTGAAATGATTGAGGATTCCGGCTGATGATGAGGCCCAGGTCGTGGGTGAAGATGGGATGGTTCCATTCCTTGTTGCCGGGTCCATGGAGAGTCTTGGGAATATCCGGATGCTCCTGGGGTATCGCGTGGCATACCTGAAAAAATAGAGCAGCTAAGACTGGACCGACTGCAAACAGCTACAGAACATAAGGTGGCGGCTGCCTTAAACCCAAGGAAAAGGGAACAAAAGGGACCCTCCAAATAATGGAATGGCTGGCCGCCAAAGACGTTCAGAGAGACAAGGAGGTCGAGTATCTGAACGTGGCAGTTCTACTCCCAGTACATGGACAGTAGCAGACTTACTAATGAAGGGTCAGATTCAGATCAGTCACTAGGCTCGACTGGACGGTGGACTCATGACCGCAACAACCGTGGGTGGCGTCCATGGAAAGAAAGGTCACGTGAACGGGTGCACTCGGAAAGTGTGGTGACTAAAGGTCTGGTGACACAGACAGACTGTGACTTAAGGGCCGAAGCTCAAGGCCTACATGTTGACCGCTGGGGGCAGGGAAAACCTAACAAGTGTGTGATGATGTATGATGCTCAAACTGACTGAGACGGTTCTCTAGGGCAAGATAACGTGCACGACCTGTCTCGAGGCCCCGGGTGTATGACAGGTGTTCAACCCCACAAGTTTGAACAGAAGGGGGTATGTGATGCAGTGACCCCTGTTACAGCTAGGGGGTGCTGTAGGTGCTCCTCGGGATGCGCATGGAGGCGTATCTGTGATTTCGATGGTGAAACAATGACCGGCAGGATTGTAAATGGCCGGTGTGTCTTACAGAGGGAGTCTGCGCTGTAAGCCTGAAGTAAGGTTGTTCTTGGACCTGTAGTCCCAGAAGTATTTGTGTTTGTTTTACTTAAAGGGAGGCTTGCAGGTTTAGTCAGAGAGCTGGGTGGGTCTGGCTAACCACACATACCTCCCACCTATGGGAGTGGTTACAGGTACATAATGTGACCATGGTGTGGTCACATGGTCTCTGTAATAGAAAGTGTTTGGATCTGTATGGTCCGTTTGCAAAGTCCTGGAAGCCTATGTGTTGGGAGTGATATCTCCCTGAATAGCACGTGGTGGGGCTTTGGCACTGAGTGGCCTGTGTGTTGGACAATCCCAGGTGGGGGCGGAAGTCCTGAAGAGAGGACGGTAAGGTTGAATGTGCAGAGTCTGTGAAGGCACTGCTTTGGGGAGCTACTGACCTTTGTAGGGTCTGGACTATCGGGAGTGCCCTGGTCCAAGGACAGTGACCACCATAAGGCAGCTCCCCAGGAGAGAGGACTGACAGGAGGTCAGTGTGTGAAGCAGGAGCTCCAGAAAGATAACACCCTGAAAGGGGACAATTATAACGGCAGAGAAGTACCTGCCAGTGGAACAGACTGTTGGTGCTTGTCGTGCTCCATGGACATTGATGAACTGTGTGGCATGCGGTCTCCCATGGCAACTGGACAAAGAAAGGTCCAGCATGTTTAGTGTCTGTGAGATGAAGCCGTACGGATATGAAGTGATGTAATGAACTGTTCGTGGTTGCAGTTTATGATACCTGAATAAACCGGATAGAGACTGTTTTGTGTTAAAAACTGTGCCCGTGTGCATCTATCCCATTTCCAAGCGAGTGATCTCCAACTCGTTAGTGAGCGCTTTCTCACACCCATGTATATAATGATGGATAGGCGGCATTCTCAGTGTTGTCACCGCTGATCTCTAGTGATGGGTAGGAGGCATTCTCAGTGATGTCACCGCTGATCTCTAGTGATGGATAGGTGGCATTCTCATTGATGTCACTGCTGATCTCTAGTGATGGATAGAAGGCATTCTCAGTAATGTCACCGCTGATCTCTAGTGATGGATAGGAGGCATTCTCAGTGATGTCACCGCTGATCTCTAGTGATGGATAGGAGGCATTCTCAGTGATGTCACCGCTGATCTCTAGTGATGGATAGGAGGCATTCTCAGTGATGTCACTGCTGATCTCTAGTGATGGATAGGAGGCATTCTCAGTGATGTCACCTCTGATCTCTAGTGATGGATAGGAGGCATTCTCAGTGATGTCACCGCTGATCTCTAGTGATGGATAGGTGGCATTCTCAGTGATGTCACTGCTGATCTCTAGTGATGGATAGGAGGCATTCTCAGTGATGTCACCGCTGATCTCTAGTGATGGATAGGAGGCATTCTCAGTGACGTCACCGCTGATCTCTAGTGATGGATAGGAGGCATTCTCAGTGATGTCACTGCTGATCTCTAGTGATGGATAGGAGGCATTCTCAGTGATGTCACCTCTGATCTCTAGTGATGGATAGGAGGCATTCTCAGTGATGTCACCGCTGATCTCTAGTGATGGATAGGAGGCATTCTCAGTGATGTCACTGCCGATCTCTAGTGATGGATAGGAGGCATTCTCAGTGATGTCACCCCTGATCTCTAGTGATGGATATGAGGCATTCTCAGTGATGTCACCGCTGATCTCTAGTGATGGATAGGAGGCATTCTCAGTGATGTCACCGCTGATCTCTAGTGATGGATAGGAGGCATTCTCAGTGATGTCACCGCTGATCTCTAGTGATGGATAGGAGGCATTCTCAGTGATGTCACCGCTGATCTCTAGTGATGGATAGGAGGCATTCTCAGTGATGTCACCGCTGATCTCTAGTGATGGATAGGAGGCATTCTCAGTGATGTCACCTCTGATCTCTAGTGATGGATAGGAGGTATTCTCAGTGATGTCACCTCTGATCTCTAGTGATGGATAGGAGGCATTCTCAGTGATGTCACCGCTGATCTCTAGTGATGGATAGGAGGCATTCTCAGTGATGTCACCGCTGATCTCTAGTGATGGATAGGAGGCATTCTCAGTGATGTCACCGCTGATCTCTAGTGATAGATAGGAGGCATTCTCAGTGATGTCACCTCTGGTCTCTAGTGATGGATAGGAGGCATTCTCAGTGATGTCACCGCTGATCTCTAGTGATGGATAGGAGGCATTCTCAGTGATCTCACCGCTGATCTCTAGTGATGGATAGGAGACATTCTCAGTGATGTCACCTCTGATCTCTAGTGATGGATAGGAGGCATTCTCAGTGATATCACTGCTGATCTCTAGTGATGGATAGGAGGCATTCTCAGTGATGTCACCGCTGATCTCTAGTGATGGATAGGAGACATTCTCAGTGATGTCACCGCTGATCTCTAGTGATGGATAGGAGGCATTCTCAGTGATGTCACCGCTGATCTCTAGTGATGGATAGGAGGCATTCTCAGTGATGTCACCGCTGATCTCTAGTGATAGATAGGAGGCATTCTCAGTGATGTCACCTCTGGTCTCTAGTGATGGATAGGAGGCATTCTCAGTGATGTCACTGCTGATCTCTAGTGATGGATAGGAGGCATTCTCAGTGATGTCACTGCTGATCTCTAGTGATGGATAGGAGGCATTCTCAGTGATGTCACCGCTGATCTCTAGTGATGGATAGGAGGCATTCTCAGTGATGTCACTGCTGATCTCTAGTGACGGATAGGAGGCATTCTCAGTGATGTCACCTCTGATCTCTAGTGATGGATAGGAGGCATTCTCAGTGATGTCACCGCTGATCTCTAGTGATGGATAGGAGGCATTCTCAGTGATGTCACTGCTGATTTCTAGTGATGGATAGGAGGCATTCTCAGTGATGTCACCGCTGATCTCTAGTGATGGATAGGAGGCATTCTCAGTGATGTCACCGCTGATCTCTAGTGATGGATAGGAGGCATTCTCAGTGATGTCACTGCTGATCTCTAGAGATGAATAGGCGGAATTCTCAGTGATGTCACTGCTGATCTCTAGTGATGGATAGGAGGCATTCTCAGTGATGTCACTGCTGATCTCTAGTGACGGATAGGAGGCATTCTCAGTGATGTCACCTCTGATCTCTAGTGATGGATAGGAGGCATTCTCAGTGATGTCACTGCTGATCTCTGGTGATGGATAGGAGGCATTCTCAGTGATGTCACCGCTGATCTCTAGTGATGGATAGGAGGCATTCTCAGTGATGTCACCTCTGATCTCTAGTGATGGATAGGAGGCATTCTCCGTGATGTCAGTGCTGATTTCTAGTGATGGATAGGAGGCATTCTCAGTGATGTCACCGCTGATCTCTAGTGATGGATAGGAGGCATTCTCAGTGATGTCACTGCTGATTTCTAGTGATGGATAGGAGGCATTCTCAGTGATGTCACCGCTGATCTCTAGTGATGGATAGGAGGCATTCTCAGTGATGTCACTGCTGATCTCTAGTGATGGATAGGAGGCATTCTCAGTGATGTCACCGCTGATCTCTAGTGATGGATAGGAGGCATTCTCAGTGATGTCACCGCTGATCTCTAGTGATGGATAGGAGGCATTCTCAGTGATGTCACCTCTGATCTCTAGTGATGGATAGGAGGCATTCTCAGTGATGTCACTGCTGATCTCTAGAGATGAATAGGCGGAATTCTCAGTGATGTCACTGCTGATCTCTAGTGATGGATAGGAGGCATTCTCAGTGATGTCACTGCTGATCTCTAGTGATGGATAGGAGGCATTCTCAGTGATGTCACTGCTGATCTCTAGTGATGGATAGGAGACATTCTCAGTGATTTCACCGCTGATCTCTAGTGATGGATAGGAGGCATTCTCAGTGATGTCACCTCTGATCTCTAGTGATGGATAGGAGGCATTCTCAGTGATGTCACCTCTGATCTCTAGTGATGGATAGGAGGCATTCTCAGTGATGTCACTGCTGATCTCTAGTGATGGATAGGAGGCATTCTCAGTGATGTCACTGCTGATCTCTAGTGATGGATAGGAGGCATTCTCAGTGATGTCACCTCTGATCTCTAGTGATGGATAGGAGGCATTCTCAGTGATGTCACTGCTGATCTCTAGTGATGGATAGGAGGCATTCTCAGTGATGTCACCTCTGATCTCTAGTGATGGATAGAAGGCATTCTCAGTGATGTCACTGCTGATCTCTAGTGATGGATAGGAGGCATTCTCAGTGATGTCACCGCTGATCTCTAGTGATGGATAGGAGGCATTCTCAGTGATGTCACTGCTGATCTCTAGAGATGAATAGGCGGAATTCTCAGTGATGTCACTGCTGATCTCTAGTGATGGATAGGAGACATTCTCAGTGATGTCACCGCTGATCTCTAGTGATGGATAGGAGGCATTCTCAGTGATGTCACTGCTGATCTCTAGAGATGGATAGGAGGCATTCTCAGTGATGTCACCGCTAATCTCTAGTGATGGATAGGAGGCATTCTCAGTGATGTCACTGCTGATCTCTAGAGATGAATAGGCGGAATTCTCAGTGATGGCACTGATCACTAGTTGGATGTGCAACATTTCCTTTCGGAGTTGGTCTTTAGTGTTATTGAACTACATGCTTGAAGATTTCCTATGTATTACCCTGACATACAAAGTCTGAGCAGCTCTTTCACAAAACACTGGGCAGGATTATCTACCGAAAATTGTTAAATTCTTCTTGTTCTCTTGAGTCCATGAAACTTCATAAATGTGCCTTTCTCTGTGATCCGAACGTTTCCAGCTGTTCCAGTATCAATCATATTTGCGGGCGAGAGGTGTTTGCAAATCTGTTCTTTTTCATTTTTACAAAACAGAGCAGGCGTAGGCCCCCGCCGAACCGCGCTCGCCCACGATCATGCACAATGCCACCGTTATATAAAAGGCTTTTGAACAAATATCTCCGTCTAATTCTAGTATTAGATTGTTCTGAAGCAGCTTTGAGTATAAAGCAGGCCTGCCGAGAGCACACTCCTGTAGATGTATGGCTAGGGCGCAGGATTTCCTACCCTGCACCGGCCCCCCTGTATAATACAGTGTAGGTGTGCACATTAAAAAGGGCAAATTACCCACTTGATGAATCAATCGAAGAGGCTCTCCCCAATGTCATTCCGCGCCACTTCAGCATGAATTCTGCGGATTTTGGAGAGCTCGGCTTCCTGTGGAGATCTATCTGCAAGATGAGTTTGCTCTGCTGTACAGGGATGATGACTTCGAGGAGGTGGCGGCGAGATCAATCTCCTTCTACAGATTAGTGACATTCCCAGATGACAAACGCATTGTATCCATTTGCAAAGTGTCAGCAAAACTACTAGTTCCACTTTAATTCAACATATCTGAACCATAAGAGGACAATGTCGGAACTTTAAAAGTCACAAACACAATATCACTTATGTATTCCTGTTGAAGACCCACCTTAAATGCTACAGAGTTCTCCTGTAAGATGCTCGGATTTCTTAAAGTCTGGAAAACTGTTGTGTTTTGTTTTTTTCCCAAAATTTTTACCTTACCTGTGCGTTCTTCTCTATGCTCCTGGCTATACCACAAACCACTCTCTGGATATTAGACACATCTCCACAAATAAACAACAGGCAATTGTATCTTTGGCGGTCACCGACACTGTGCGATAGCAGAAAAGTGAGTGGATAAGAGGCCCAGCAGGACACGTTAAATTAAAAGTTACAGGTCAATAAAATGGTGTTGCAGCGAAACGACGACACCGATGAATGTTCTGTCTCCTCTAGTAAAAGATGTTATTTACACAGACTATAACGAGCTGAAAAAATTACCACAAGGAGAGCGCAATTCTTACAATGATTCTCCTGCTATAAAAATCAGAATATATACCGTATATATTTTGTTGGCAGTGGATTAATCTCTGCACTGTCCAGCCTTTCACCAGTGAATATATATTTATTCAGAAACAAAGATAACCGCTTACAACTGGTATTTTGTATAGCTTAGGATCTTAGCATCTTGTCTGTCAACTTGCAAAGTGAAAGTAAGGCCGGTTTCACACGTCAGTGGCTCCGGTACGTGAGGTGACAGTTTCCTCACGTACCGGAGACACTGACACACGTAGACCCATAAAAATCAATGCATCTGTTCAGATGTCATTGATTTTTTGCGGACCGTGTGCGGACCGTGTCTCCGTGTGCCAAACACGGAGACATGTCAGTGTTCGTGGGAGCGCACGTTTTACACGGACCCAATAGAGTCAATGGGTCCGCGTAAAACACGGACCTCACACGGACATTCTCCGTCTGGGGTCCGTGTGCGTGCCGGAGACAGCGCTACAGTAAGCGCTGTCCCCCCCACATGGTGCTGAAGCCGGTATTCATATCTTCCCTGTAGCAGCGTTTGCTATAGAGAAAATATGAAGAATAGTGTTAAAAATAAAGATTTAGGTGTCCGCCGCCCTCCCACCCCCTGTGCGCCCCCCCGCTGGTCAGAAAATACTTATCCGGGTCCCCCGTCGGCTGTCGCTCCTTCCTGGTCTGGCCGCGCCTCCTACTGTATGCGGTCACGTGGGGCCGATCAATTACAATCATGAATAGTCGGCTCCGCCCCTATGGAGGTGGAGCCACATATTCATGACTGTAAATGATCGGGCCCACGTGACCGCATGCAGGAGAAGCCGCGGCAAGACCAAGAAGGAGCGACAGCCGACGGGGGACCCGAGTAAGTATTTTCTGACCAGCGGGGGGGCGCACAGGGGGTGGGGGGGCGGCGGACACCTAAATCTTTATTTTTAACACTATTCTTCATATTTTCTCTGCAGCAAACGTTACTGCAGAGAGGATATGAATCGCAGCTTCAGCAGCTTCAGCACCATGCAGAGTGGGTACCACACGCTCCGTGTGGTACCCACTCGCCATACGGGCGGCACACGTGTGCCGCAGGTATGGCCTCCGTGAGTTCCCAGGCACACGGACACGGATAACTCCGGTACCGATTTATTCCGGTACCGGAATTATCTGGACGTGTGGGACAGCCCTAAGAATGTGAGCAGCAGATACACACAGTGTGAGCAGGAACTTCCTGTAAATTCTTGTACATAGGAGCAGTATTATAGTAGTTATATTCTTGTACATCAGGGGCAGTATTATAGTAGTTATATTCTTGTACACAGGAGGCAGTATTATAGTTGTTATATTCTTGTACATAGGGAGCAGTATTATAGTAGTTATATTCTTATGCAAAGGGGCAGTATTATAGTAGTTATATTCTTGTACATAGGAGCAGTATTATAGTAGGTATATTCTTATACATAGGGAGCAGTATTATAGTAGTTATATTCTTGTTCGTAGGGGCAGTATTATAGTAGTTATATTCTTGTACATAGGGGGCAGTATTATAGTAGTTATATTCTTATACATAGGGAGCAGTATTATAGTAGTTATATTCTTGTACAAAGGAGCAGTATTATAGTAGTTATATTCTTGTACATAGGGGCAGTATTATAGTAGTTATATTCTTCTACATAGGGACAATTGTTGTGAATTTGGATTCTGGGCTCCCCCGGTGGCTACTGGTGGAATTGAACTTGTGACATCATCTTCCCTGTTCACCTGTTCTGATTAGATCTGGGTGTCGCTATATAACCTGGCTTCTCTGTTAGATGCTTGCCGGTCAACAATGTTATCAGAAGCCTCTCTGTGCTTGTTCCTGCTCCCAGACATCTACTAGATAAGTTGGACATTCGTCCATGTTTTGTTTTTGTATTTTGGTTCCAGTTCACAGCTGCAGTTTCGTTACTGTGTCTGGAAAGCTCTTGTTGATCAGGAATTGCCACTCTGGTATTATGAGTTAATGCCAGAGTCCTAAAGTAATTTCTGGATGTGTTTTGTTAGGGTTTTCTACTGACCATGAAAGTATGCTTTCTGTCTTCTGCTATCTAGAAAGCGGACCTCAAATTTGCTAAAACTATTTTCCTGCTGCGTTTGTTGTTTCATCTCATATCACCGCCAATATATGTGGGGGGCTTCTGTCTCCTTTTTGGGCATTTCTCTAGAGGTGAGTCAGGTCTTATATTTCCCTCTGCTAGCATTATTTAGTTCTCCGGCCGGCGCTGGGCATATAGGGATAAAAAGTAGGACATGCTACCTGGCTACTTCTAGATGATGCGGTAGGTTTAGTTCATGGTCAGTACAGTTACATCTTCCAAGAGCTTGTTCCTATTGAGGCTTATGCTAGTTCTCTGGCCATGGAGATCAGGACAGTTTGACCGGCCCACTAAAGGGTTAAAATCCTTGGCTGAGAAAGGAGAGAAATAAGAAGTCTGCTGAAAATTTTTTTTTTTTTTTTTTTTTTTTTTTTTCTAGTAGTTAGTGTGCTCTTAATTGGATCACTTGCCAGTCTGTCTATGCTGCAGTCTTTCTTTTTTTTCTCTCTCCTTCTAATCTTTGAATGGCTCTATGTTCACCTGTCTATAATGGATCTACAGAGTGTAACTGCAGGTTTGAATAATCTCGCCACGAAAGTACAAAGTTTGCAAGATTTTGTTGTTCATGCTCCGGTATCAGAGCCGAGAATTCCTTTGCCGGAATTCTTCTCAGGGAATAGATCTAGCTTTCAGAATTTTAGAAATAATTGTAAGCTATTTTTGTCCCTGAAATCTCGTTCTGCTGGAGACCCTGCACAGCAGGTTGGGATTGTGATTTCCTTGCTCCGCGGCGACCCTCAAGATTGGGCTTTTGCATTGGCACCAGGAGATCCTGCGTTGCGCAATGTGGATGCGTTTTTTCTGGCCTTGGGGTTGCTTTATGAGGAACCTCATTTGGAACTTCAGGCAGAAAAAACTTTGATGTCCCTATCGCAGGGGCAAGATGAAGCTGAAATTTACTGCCAAAGATTCCGTAAATGGTCTGTGCTTACTCAGTGGAATGAGTGTGCCTTGGCGGCTACTTTCAGAGAGGGTCTTTCTGATGCCATTAAGGATGTTATGGTGGGGTTCCCTGTGCCTGCAAGTCTGAATGAGTCCATGACGATGGCCATTCAGATCGATAGGCGTCTGCGGGAGCGCAAACCAGTGCACCATCTGGCGGTGTCCACTGAGAAGACGCCAGAAAACATGCAGTGTGACAGAATTCTGTCCAGAAGCGAGCGGCAGAATTTTAGACGGAAAAATGGGTTGTGTTTCTATTGTGGGGATTCTACTCATGTTATATCAGCATGCTCTAAGCGTACTAAAAAGCTTGATAAATCCGTTCCCATTGGCACTTTACAGTCTAAATTTATTTTGTCTGTGACCCTGATTTGCTCTTTGTCATCTATTACTACGGACGCCTATATCGACTCTGGCGCCGCTTTGAGTCTTATGGATTGGTCCTTTGCCAATCGTTGTGGGTATGATTTAGAGCCTTTGGAGACTCTTATTCCTCTGAAGGGGATTGACTCCACCCCATTGGCTAATAATAAACCACAATACTGGACACAAGTGACTATGTGTATTAATCCGGATCACCAGGAGACTATTCGTTTTCTGGTGCTGTATAATCTACATGATGATTTGGTGCTAGGATTGCCATGGCTGCAGTCTCACAACCCAGTCCTTGACTGGAGAGCTATGTCTGTGTTGAGCTGGGGATGTAAGGGGACTCATGGGGACGTACCTTTGGTGTCCATTTCATCATCTATTCCCTCTGAAATCCCTGAGTTCCTGTCTGATTATCGTGACGTCTTTGAAGAACCCAAGCTGGGTTCGCTACCTCCGCACCGTGAGTGCGATTGTGCTATAGATTTAATTCCGGGTAGTAAATACCCAAAGGGTCGTTTATTTAATCTGTCTGTGCCTGAACATACTGCTATGCGAGAATATATAAAGGAGTCCTTGGAAAAGGGACATATTCGTCCATCGTCATCTCCCTTAGGAGCCGGTTTTTTCTTTGTGTCAAAAAAAGACGGCTCTTTGAGACCATGTATTGATTATCGGCTTTTGAATAAAATCACGGTTAAATATCAATACCCATTGCCGTTGCTGACTGATTTGTTTGCTCGCATAAAGGGGGCCAAGTGGTTCTCTAAGATTGATCTCCGTGGGGCGTATAATTTGGTGCGGATCAGGCAGGGGGATGAGTGGAAAACCGCATTTAATACGCCCGAGGGCCACTTTGAGTATTTGGTGATGCCTTTTGGTCTTTCTAATGCCCCTTCAGTCTTCCAGTCCTTTATGCATGATATTTTCCGCGATTTTTTGGATAAATTTATGATAGTGTATCTGGATGATATTCTGATTTTTTCGGATGATTGGGACTCTCATGTCCGGCAAGTTAAGAGGGTTTTTCAGGTTTTGCGGTCTAATTCTCTGTGTGTCAAGGGTTCTAAGTGCGTTTTTGGGGTTCAGAGAATTTCCTTTTTGGGATATATTTTTTCTCCCTCTTCCATTGAGATGGATCCTGTCAAGGTTCAAGCTATTTGTGATTGGACGCAGCCCTCTTCTCTTAAAAGTCTTCAGAAATTTTTGGGCTTTGCCAACTTTTATCGTCGATTTATTTCTGGTTTTTCGGATGTCGTTAAGCCATTGACCGATTTGACTAGACAGGGTGCTGATGTTGCTAATTGGTCCCCTGATGCTGTGGAGGCCTTTCAGGAGCTTAAGCGCCGTTTTTCTTCTGCCCCTGTGTTGCGTCAGCCTGATGTGACTCTTCCTTTTCAGGTTGAGGTCGACGCTTCTGAGATCGGGGCTGGGGCAGTGTTGTCGCAGAAAAGTTCTGACTGCGCCGTGATGAGGCCTTGTGCCTTCTTTTCCCGTAAATTTTCGCCCGCTGAGCGGAATTATGATGTTGGGAATCGGGAGCTTTTGGCCATGAAGTGGGCGTTTGAGGAGTGGCGCCATTGGCTCGAGGGGGCCAGACATCAGGTGGTGGTATTGACTGACCACAAAAATTTGATCTATCTTGAGACCGCCAGGCGCCTGAGTCCTAGACAGGCGCGCTGGTCATTATTTTTCTCTCGGTTTAATTTTGTGGTATCGTACCTACCGGGTTCTAAGAATGTTAAGGCGGATGCCCTTTCTAGGAGTTTTGAGCCTGATTCACCCGGCAACTCTGACCCCACAGGTATTCTTAAGGAGGGAGTTATCTTGTCAGCCGTTTCTCCAGACCTGCGGCGGGCCTTGCAGGAGTTTCAGGCGGATAGACCGGATCGTTGTCCGCCTGATAGGTTGTTTGTTCCTGATGATTGGACCAGTAGAGTCATCTCTGAGGTACATTCTTCTGCATTGGCAGGTCATCCTGGAATTTTTGGTACCAGGGATTTGGTGGCAAGATCCTTCTGGTGGCCTTCCCTGTCACGAGATGTGCGAGGCTTTGTGCAGTCTTGTGACGTTTGTGCT
Organism: Ranitomeya variabilis; assembly: GCF_051348905.1. Classification (NCBI taxonomy): domain Eukaryota; kingdom Metazoa; phylum Chordata; class Amphibia; order Anura; family Dendrobatidae; genus Ranitomeya; species Ranitomeya variabilis. The sequence continues at coordinate 609,942,179 of NC_135232.1, forward strand.
CGGGCCAAGCCTTGTTGTTCTCGGGCTAGTGGATTATTGTTGCCCTTGCCTATTCCTAAGAGGCCTTGGACACACATCTCGATGGATTTTATTTCAGATCTGCCTGTTTCTCAGAAGATGTCTGTCATCTGGGTGGTGTGTGACCGTTTTTCTAAGATGGTCCATTTGGTTCCCCTGCCCAAATTGCCTTCTTCTTCCGAGTTGGTGCCCCTGTTTTTTCAAAATGTTGTTCGTTTGCATGGTATTCCTGAGAATATCGTTTCTGACAGAGGAACCCAATTTGTGTCTAGATTTTGGCGGGCATTCTGTGCTAGGATGGGCATAGATTTGTCTTTTTCGTCTGCTTTTCACCCTCAGACTAATGGCCAGACCGAGCGGACTAATCAGACCCTGGAGACATATCTGAGGTGTTTTGTGTCTGCTGACCAGGATGATTGGGTTGCTTTTTTGCCATTGGCGGAGTTCGCCCTCAATAATCGGGCCAGCTCTGCCACTTTGGTGTCCCCGTTTTTCTGTAATTCGGGGTTCCACCCTCGATTTTCCTCCGGTCAGATGGAATCCTCGGATTGTCCTGGAGTGGATGCGGTGGTGGAGAGATTGCATCATATCTGGGGGCAGGTGATGGACAATTTAAAGTTGTCCCAGGAGAAGACTCAGCTTTTTGCCAACCGTCACCGTCGTGTTGGTCCTCGGCTTTGTGTTGGAGATTTGGTGTGGTTGTCTTCTCGTTTTGTCCCTATGAGGGTCTCATCTCCTAAGTTTAAGCCTCGGTTCATCGGTCCGTATAAAATATTGGAGATTCTTAACCCTGTTTCCTTCCGTTTGGACCTCCCTGCATCCTTTTCTATTCATAACGTTTTTCATCGGTCGTTATTGCGCAGGTATGAGGCACCGGTTGTGCCTTCCGTTGAGCCTCCTGCTCCGGTGTTGGTTGAGGGTGAGTTGGAGTACGTTGTGGAAAAAATCCTAGACTCCCGTGTTTCCAGACGGAGACTCCAGTATCTGGTCAAGTGGAAGGGATACGGCCAGGAGGATAATTCTTGGGTCACTGCATCTGATGTTCATGCCTCTGATCTGGTTCGTGCCTTTCATAGGGCCCATCCTGATCGCCCTGGTGGTTCTGGTGAGGGTTCGGTGCCCCCTCCTTGAGGGGGGGGTACTGTTGTGAATTTGGATTCTGGGCTCCCCCGGTGGCTACTGGTGGAATTGAACTTGTGACATCATCTTCCCTGTTCACCTGTTCTGATTAGATCTGGGTGTCGCTATATAACCTGGCTTCTCTGTTAGATGCTTGCCGGTCAACAATGTTATCAGAAGCCTCTCTGTGCTTGTTCCTGCTCCCAGACATCTACTAGATAAGTTGGACATTCGTCCATGTTTTGTTTTTGTATTTTGGTTCCAGTTCACAGCTGCAGTTTCGTTACTGTGTCTGGAAAGCTCTTGTTGATCAGGAATTGCCACTCTGGTATTATGAGTTAATGCCAGAGTCCTAAAGTAATTTCTGGATGTGTTTTGTTAGGGTTTTCTACTGACCATGAAAGTATGCTTTCTGTCTTCTGCTATCTAGAAAGCGGACCTCAAATTTGCTAAAACTATTTTCCTGCTGCGTTTGTTGTTTCATCTCATATCACCGCCAATATATGTGGGGGGCTTCTGTCTCCTTTTTGGGCATTTCTCTAGAGGTGAGTCAGGTCTTATATTTCCCTCTGCTAGCATTATTTAGTTCTCCGGCCGGCGCTGGGCATATAGGGATAAAAAGTAGGACATGCTACCTGGCTACTTCTAGATGATGCGGTAGGTTTAGTTCATGGTCAGTACAGTTACATCTTCCAAGAGCTTGTTCCTATTGAGGCTTATGCTAGTTCTCTGGCCATGGAGATCAGGACAGACAATATTATACTAGTTATATTCTTGTACATAAGGAGCAGTATTATAGTAGTTATATTCTTGTACATAGGAGCAGTATTATAGTAGTTATATTCTTGTACATAGGAGCAGTATTATAGTAGTTATATTCTTGTACATAGGAGCAGTATTATAGTAGCTATATCCTTGTACATAGGTGGCAGTATTATAGTAATATTCTTGTACATAGGTGGCAGTATTATAGTAGTTATATTCTTGTACATAGGAGCAGTATTATAGTAGTTATATCCTTGTACATAGGGGCAGTATTATAGTAGTTATATCCATGTACATAGGGGCAGTATTAGTATTATAGTAGTTATATTCTTGTACATAGGGGGCAGTATCATAGTAGTTATATTCTTATACATAGGATTAGTATTATAGTAGTTATATTCTTGTACATAGCAGTATTATAGTAGTTATATTCTTGTACATAAGGGCAGTATTATAGTAGTTATATACTTGTACATAGGAGGCAGCATTATAGTAGTTATATTCTTGTACATAGGTGGCAATATTATAGTAGTTATATTCTTTTACATGGAGGCAGTATTATAGTAGTTATATTCTTGTACACAGGAGGCAGTATTATAGTAGTTATATTCTTGTACATAGGAGCAGTATTATAGTAGTTATATTCTTGTACATAGGAGCAGTATTATAGTAGTTATATTCTTGTACATAGGAGCAGTATTATAGTAGTTATATTCTTGTACATAGGGGCAGTATTATAGTAGTTATATTCTTGTACATAGGAACAGTATTATAGTAGTTATATTCTTGTACATAAGGAGCAGTATTATAGTAGCTATATCCTTGTACATAGGTGGCAGTATTATAGTAATATTCTTGTACATAGGTGGCAGTATTATAGTAGTTATATTCTTGTACATAGGAGCAGTATTATAGTAGTTATATCCTTGTACATAGGGGCAGTATTATAGTAGTTATATCCATGTACATAGGGGCAGTATTAGTATTATAGTAGTTATATTCTTGTACATAGGGGGCAGTATCATAGTAGTTATATTCTTATACATAGGATTAGTATTATAGTAGTTATATTCTTGTACATAGCAGTATTATAGTAGTTATATTCTTGTACATAAGGGCAGTATTATAGTAGTTATATACTTGTACATAGGAGGCAGCATTATAGTAGTTATATTCTTGTACATAGGTGGCAATATTATAGTAGTTATATTCTTTTACATGGAGGCAGTATTATAGTAGTTACATTCTTGTACACAGGAGGCAGTATTATAGTAGTTATATTCTTGTACATAGGAGCAGTATTATAGTAGTTATATTCTTGTACATAGGAGCAGTATTATAGTAGTTATATTCTTGTACATAGGAGCAGTATTATAGTAGTTATATTCTTGTACATAGGGGCAGTATTATAGTAGTTATATTCTTGTACATAGGAACAGTATTATAGTAGTTATATTCTTGTACATAAGGAGCAGTATTATAGTAGCTATATCCTTGTACATAGGTGGCAATATTATAGTAATATTCTTGTACATAGGTGGCAGTATTATAGTAGTTATATTCTTGTACATAGGAGCAGTATTATAGTAGTTATATCCTTGTACATAGGGGCAGTATTATAGTAGTTATATCCATGTACATAGGGGCAGTATTAGTATTATAGTAGTTATATTCTTGTACATAGGGGGCAGTATCATAGTAGTTATACTCTTATACATAGGATTAGTATTATAGTAGTTATATTCTTGTACATAGGGGGCAGTATTATAGTACTTATATTGTTGTACATAGGGGTTCAGAATTATAGTAGTTATATTCTTGTACATAGAAGCAGTAGTATAGTAGTTATATTCTTGTACATAGGGGCAGTATTTTAGTAGTTATATTCTTGGACATAGGGGCAGTATCATAGTAGTTATATTCTTGTACATAGGGGGCAGTATTATAGTGCTTATATTGTTGTACATAGGGGTTCAGAATTATAGTAGTTATATTCTTGTACATAGAAGCAGTAGTATAGTAGTTATATTCTTGGACATAGGGGCAGTATTATAGTAGTTATATTCTTGGACACAGGGACAGTATTATAGTAGTTATATTCTCGTACATAGGAGCAGTATTATAGTAGTTATATTCTTGGACATAGGAGCAGTTTTATAGTAGTTATATTCTTGGACATAGGAGCAGTATTATAGTAGTTATATTCTTGTACATGGGGCAGCATTTTAGTAGTTATATTCTTGGACATAGGAGCAGTATTATAGTAGTTATATTCTTGTACATAGGAGCAGTATTATAGTAGTTATATTCTTGTACATAGCAGTATTTTAGTAGTTATATTCTTGTACATAAGGGCAGTATTATAGTAGTTATATTCTTGTACATAGGAGCAGTATTATAATAGTTATATTCTTGTACATGGGGGGCAGTATTTTAGTAGCTATATTCTTGTACATAGAGATCAGTATTATAACAGTTATATTCTTGTACATAGGAGCAGTATTATAGTAGTTATATTCTTGTACATAGGGGCAGTATTATAGTAGTTATAATCTTGTACATAGGGGCAGTAGTATAGTAGTTATATTCTTGTACATAGTGGCAGTATTTTATTAGTTATATTCTTGGACATAGGGGCAGTATTATAGTAGTTATATTCTTGTACATAGGGGGCAGTATTATAGTGCTTATATTGTTGTACATAGGGGTTCAGAATTATAGTAGTTATATTCTTGTACATAGAAGCAGTAGTATAGTAGTTATATTCTTGGACATAGGGGCAGTATTATAGTAGTTATATTCTTGGACACAGGGGCAGTATTATAGTAGTTATATTCTCGTACATAGGAGCAGTATTATAGTAGTTACATTCTTGTACATAGGAGCAGTTTTATAGTAGTTATATTCTTGGACATAGGAGCAGTATTATAGTAGTTATATTCTTGTACATAGGAGCAGTATTATAGTAGTTATATTCTTGTACATAGCAGTATTTTAGTAGTTATATTCTTGTACAAAAGGGCAGTATTATAGTAGTTATATTCTTGTACATAGGAGCAGTATTATAATAGTTATATTCTTGTACATGGGGGGCAGTATTTTAGTAGCTATATTCTTGTACATAGAGATCAGTATTATAATAGTTATAATCTTGTACATAGGAGCGGTATTATAGTAGTTATATTCTTGGACATAGGAGCAGTATTATAGTAGTTATAATCTTGTACATAGGGGCAGCATTTTAGTAGTTATATTCTTGGACATAGGAGCAGTATTATAGTAGTTATATTCTTGTACATAGGAGCAGTATTATAGTAGTTATATTCTTGTACATAGGAGCAGTATTATAGTAGTTATATTCTTGTACATAAGGGCAGTATTATAGTAGTTATATTCTTGTACATAGGGGGCAGTATTATAGTAGTTATATTCTTGTACATAGGAGCAGTATTATAGTAGTTATATTCTTGTACATTGGGGCAGTATTATGGTAGTTATATTCTTGGACATGGGGCAGTATTTTAGTAGCTATATTCTTGTACATAGAGAGCAGTATTATAGCAGTTATATTCTTGTACATAGGAGATGTATTATAGTAGTTATATTCTTGTACATAGGGGCAGTATTATAGTAGTTATATTCTTGTACATTGGGGCAGTATTATAGTAGTTATAGTCTTGTACATAGGAGCAGTATTATAGCAGATATATTCTTGTTCATAGGGGCAGTATTATAGTAGTTGATATAATGGTTAATTTTTCAGTAGATTTACAGTATTCTTATTTATAGAACAACAATGAGTATTGGGTATCAGGAGTAAAGGTACCTTCACACGAAACGACTTTGTAACGATATCGCTAGCGATCCGTGACGTTGCAGCATCCTGGCTAGCGATATCGTTTAGTTTGACACGCAGCAGCGATCAGGATCCTGCTGTGATGTCGCTGGTCGCTGAATAAAGTTCAGAACTTTACTTGGTCGTCCGATCGCCGTGTATCGTTGTGTTTGACACCAAAAGCAACGATACCAGCGATATTTTACACTGGTAACCAGGGTAAACATCGGGCTACTAATGTAAAAAAAACAAACAGTACATACTTACATTCGCATCCCCCGCCGTCTGCTTCCCACACTGACTGAGCGCCGCAAAGTGAAAGTGAAAGCACAGCACAGCGGTGACGTCACTGCTGTGCCCTGCTACTGCCGGCGCTCAGTCAGTCAGTCAGTGCAGGAAGCGGACGCCGGGGGACGCGAATGTAAGTATGTAGTGTTTGTTTTTTTTACATTCACATTGGTAACCAGGGTAAACATCGGGTTACTAAGCGCGGCCCTGCGCTTAGCAACCCGATGTTTACCCTGGTTACCCGGGGACCTCGGCATCGTTGGTCGCTGGAGAGCGGTCTGTGTGACAGCTCTCCAGCGATCAAACAGCAACGCTGCAGCGATCGGCATCATTGTCACTCGCTATCACTGCAGCGTCGTTTCGTGTGAAGGTACCTTAACTTGCCCAAAGGATATACATCTTGGAGTCTGAGAAGAAAATATAAGAATCTTCTCATTTACTGTGAGACTTTGATACATTTATTCTCTGGGCTGATACTCCCAGTTATACTGATTGTGTTTTTCCTCCTCAGGACACCTGGTGTTATCTTTAATTAAGCAAGATTTTTTTTTTTTACTGCTCAGATTTTCCGTAACTTGTAAACATGTAGCAGACTACAATAAAATAACAATAATCAATCTACCTCCACTTACGGGAAAATGTAATTTTGCTGAGATGGACAATCTCAATGTAAGGACTCTGTAAACAATTCAGGATATTCTACCTTCCAAGTGTGTGAGATGGGAGAATGGGATGTGGGGGTGAATTGCTCAAACCCTTGAATTTAGATGGCATTGTTCTTTAGTCGTACACCATGATAGCATATAATAACAAGATAATTAATGATGATTATTAATAATAATAACAAGGCTGAGAGAAGCATCTCACAGAGGGAGCAGACCAGACATATTAGGAACCATCTGTAGAAAGATGTTCAGCAGCTAATGTCCAGAAGTTAATTTGACCAGTACCAAAACAATCCTGCTGCCAGTAAGACGATTTCCCCTCTGTCCCCGGGAGCCATCCTGGCTCGGAAGACGGGGAGTTGCCTTAGCACTCAAGGCGGATCTCATTTTTAACCATTATTCCTGTCCTGTCCATGCAGACAAATTATGAGATTCGCCATTAGATAATTCTGCTGATTTTATTTCATGCTCTTCTTTCCTGGCTGTAATGTTGACTAAGCTGAGAGGAGAGTCGTAAATAATATTGGGCACAGACTCAGTAATTTCTTAAATGGATTGTTTAATGCTCAGAGAGGAAATCTGCTTTGGCCTGCAGGGGCTTCCAGCCAAGAGTAGAGCAGGACAGAGATTGTGGCAGCAGAGACAGGAGGAAGAGGAGCGAGGGATTCAGCCATATGTGGAGAAGTGTGTATTCACAGTGCAATCTATTGTTATGGCCCCCCAATACTCGAGACATGACAGATACCATCTGTGCCCAACAGACCCCACTAACATGATCTTGAGTTGTCTGAAGGTGGATAAAGCTTTGATGGGATATTGCCGATGTCAATAGTGAACCAAAGATGTACAGAAAGTACAGTTCAATCAAGGAATATTTGGACAGTGACACAAGTTTTGGCACCTTAACAAAGCATGATCAAAATCCAATTCTATAATCAATCTGGAATAAAAGTGCTGTCTCGCAGCTTTAATTTGAGGGGATTTACATCCTAATTGGAGTAAGGGTTTAGGAATTTCAGCTCTTAAATATGTAGCTGCCTCTTTTTAAATGGACCAAAAGAAACTAAAACAATTATCTCTAAAGCTCTTTAATGGACTGCATGGGCTATTCTCTTGTTAAGTATGTAAAAGGTCTGGAGTTGATTCCTGGTGTGGCATTTGCAAGCTGCATTGGGGACTTAAAAAGGTCTGGACGTCCACGGAACACAACAGTGGTGGATAATCGCAAAATCCTTCCCATGGTGAAGAGAAATCTCTTCACAGCATCCACACAGGAAGTCAGTGTTTCAGTATCTAAGTCTACCTTAACGAGAAGACTTCATGAGAGCAAATACAGATGATTTACCACAAGGTGCAAATCATTAATCTGCCTTAAAAATAGAAAAGCCAGATTAGACTTTGCAAAAAAAAAAAAAAATCTAAAGAAGCCACCCAGGTCTGGAAAGCTAAACTAAGATCAACCTGTACCAGAATGATGGGAAGAAGAAAGTATGGAGAAGGTTTGGAACGGGCCATAATCCAAAGCACACCACATCCTCTGTAAAACATGGTGGAGGCTGAGTGGTGATATGGGCTTGCCTTGCATGGCTTCCCATCACTGGGTCACTAGTGGTTATTGAGGATGTGACTGAGGACAGAAGCAGCCATAGATTCCTGTGTGTACAGGGTGATACTTTCGGCTCAGATCAGACTCAACTAAATGCAGCAAGGTTGATTGGGCTGTGCTTCACAGGAGAGATGACAATGACCCAAAACATACTGCTAAAGCAAAGAAGTGGAATATTCTGTAATGGCAATTTGTTCATTTACTTTTGAGCCCCTGAAAAATGGTTGCAGTTCCTAAACGTTTTACAGTATATTTTTGTTCAACCCCTCTAATTAAACCTGAAAGTCTCCACTTCAATTTCATCTCAGTTGTTTCATTTTAACCCCTTAATGACCACCAATACGACTTAAAACCGACCTGCGATATAAGAGAATAGCATCCACCTACAGATGACAATCCAGCAGCTGTCAGCTGTACCCTATAGCTGACAACTTGGTGCATCAACCATGATCAGTGTAGACACCAATCGTGGCCATTTAACTCCTTAAATACTGCTGTAAATGGTGACTACAGCATCTAGATGGTTAACAGAGTGTGGGTGCTCCCTCTTTAATCCCATTGGCACCCTGACATCTTGATTGTGTGGTCCTGATGTTTGCGGAGGCAATTCATGGCTAAATAACAGCCTTAAAGTCTTCCACCTATAGCGGCCTGTTCAGAAGTTAGACTTTTTTTTTATTCCTTTATTGTCACTTTGTATTAATTCCTGAAAAGCACCTGAAGGGTTAATAAACTACCTGACTGCAGTTTTGAACAGGATGAGGGGTGCTGTTTTTAAAATGGTATTAATTTGGGGTGATTCCAATATATAGGACCCCCAAAGTCACTTTAAAACTGAATTTGTCCCTAAAAAATAAGTCTTGTAAATTTCCTTGAAAAAAATAAAAAATTACTGCTACTTTTTTAAACCTTCTAAAATATTAACAAAATAAAACAACATTTTACAAATGGTGCTGATGTAAAGCAGACATGAGGGAAATGTTATTTATTAATGTCTTTGTGTGGTATGACTATCTGGATTAAAGGGATAATCATTGAAAGTCTGAAAATTGCTAATTTTTTGAAATTTTTGTTAATTTCTGATATTTTTTATAAATAAAATATATCAAACTAAAATTACCATTATCATAAAGTATAATGTGTCATGAAAAAACAGTCTCCCAGTCAACGGGATATGTTTAAGTATTACAGAGTTGTTATTACTACGTAAAGTGACAATGGTTAGATTTAAAAAATTTGGCTCCGTCAGTAAACTCCTTTTTGACATCTGACCTACTATCCCGTCGAGGTGGCCTGGGCCCATATGACCACCAACGTGATAGTACATCATATGCTATCAGCCGCGCTCGCAGGGGCAGTGCGGCCGATCTCGGCCGGGTGTCAGCTGATTATCACAGCTGATATCTGGAACTATGTCACATTAACCCCCGAGACACTGAGATCAAACAGGATCGCAGCGTTCCGGTGGCATAGGGAAGCATCGCGCAGGGGGGACTCCCTGCGTGCTTCCCTGAGACCCTCAGAACAACACGATGTGATCGCGTTGTTCCGAGGGTCTCCTACGTTCTCCTCCATGCAGGCCCCGGATCCAAGATGGCCACAGGGGTCCTTCCAGGTCCTGCATGGAGGTGGCTTGCGAGCGCCTGCTGAGAGCAGGCGTCGGCAAGCGTGAAGCACTGCCTGTCAGATCGCTGATCTGAAACAGTGCTATGCAAAGTGTCAGATCAGCGATCTGATAATATATAGTGATGTCCCACCCTGGGACAATCTAAAAAAATTAAAAAAAAAAAAATTCCTAAATAAAGACAAAATAAATAAATAAATATTGTTCCAATAAATACATTTCTTTATGTAAATAAAAAAAACAATAAAAGTACACATATTTAGTATCGCCGCGTCCGTAACGACCCGACCTATAAAACTGTCCCACTAGTTAACCCCTTCAGTGAACACCGTAAAAAAATAAATAAAAAACGAGGCAAAAAACAATGCTTTATCATCATACCGCCAAACAAAAAGTGGAATTACACGCTATCAAAAAGACGGAAATAAATAAACTTGGTACAGCTGAAAACGTCATCTTGCCCCGCAAAAAACGAGCCACCATACAGCATCATCAGTGAAAAAAAAAAGTTATAGCCCTCAGAATAAAGCGATGCAAAAATAATGATTTTTTAAATAAAATAGTTTTTATTGTATAAAAGCGCCAAAACATAAAAAAGATATAAATGAGGTATCACTGTAATCGTACTAATTCGAAGAATAAGACTGCTTTATCAATTTTACCAAACGCGGAACGTTATAAACGCGCCCCCCCAAAATAAATTCATGAATTGCTGTTTTTTGTTCATTCCTCTTAACAAAAATTGGAATAAAAAGCAATCAAAAAATGTCATGTGCCTGAAAATGGCACCAATAAAAACATCAACTCGTCCCGCAAAAAACAAGACCTCACATGACTCTGTGGACCAAAATATGGAAAAATTATAGCTCTCAAAATGTGGTGAAGCAAAAACTATTTTTTGCAATAAAAAGCGTTTTTTAGCATGTGACAGCTGGCAACCATGAAAACCCGCTTTAAAAACCCACTAAAAATAGTAAATCAAACCCCCCTTTATAACCCCGTTAGTTAGGGAAAAATAATAAAATAAAAAAATGTATTTCCATTTTCCCATTAGGGTTAAGGTTAGGGTTAAAGTTAGGGTTGGGGCTAAAGTTACGGTTAGGGTTGGTGCTAAAGTTAGAGTTGGGGCTAAAGTTAGGGTTGGGGCTAGAGTTGGGGTTAGGGCTTGGATTACGGTTGGGTTAGGGGTTTGTCAGGGTTAGGGGTGTGGTTAGGGTTATGGTTAGGGTTGTGATTAGGGTTAGGGGTGTGTTGGGGCTAGGGGTGTGTTGGGGTTGGGATTAGATTAGGTGTGTGTTCAGGTTAGGGGTGTGGTTATGGTTTTGGGTGTGTTGGGGTTAGGAGTGTGTTGGTGTTAGGGGTGTGGTTAGGGTTGGGATTAGGGTTAGGGGTGTGTTGGGGTTACGATTGGAGTTAGAATTGGGGGTTTTCCACAGTTTAGGCACATCAGGGCTCTGCAAACGCAACGTGACGCCCGCAGACCATTCCATCAAAGTCTGCATTCCAAAACATCACTACTTCCCTTCCGAGCCCCGACGTGCTCCCAAACAGTGGTTTACCCCCACATATGGAGTGTCAGCGTACTCAGGACAAATTGGACAACAACTTTTGTGGTCCAATTTCTCCTGTTACCCTTGAGAAAATAAAAATTTGGGGGCTAAAAAATCATTTTTGTGGGAAAAATAATTTTTTATTTTCACGGCTCTGTGTTATAAACTTTAGTGAAACACTTGGGGGTTCAACGTTCTCACAACACATCTATATAAGTCCCTTCGGGGTCTAGTTTCCAATATGGGTTCACTTGTGGGGGGTTTCCACTGTTTAGGTACATCAGGGGCTCTGCAAACGCAGCATGACGCCCGCAGACCATTCCATCAAAGTCTGCATTCCAAACAGCGCTCCTTCATATCCAAGCTCTGCCATGCACCCAAACGGTGGTTCGTTCCCCCCCACATGTGGTGTATCAGCGTACTCAGGACAAATTGCACAACAACATTTGGGGTCCAATTTCTCCGGATACCCTTTTTAAAGTAAAAAATTGGGGGTGAAAAGATCATTTTTGTAGGAAAAAAATGATGTTTTAATTTTCACGGCTCTACATTATAAACTTCTGTGAAGCACATGGGGGTTCAAAGTGCTCACCAAATATCTAGATAAGTTCCTTAGGTGGTCTAGTTTCCAAAATTGGGTCACTTGTGAGGGGTTTCCACTGGTTAGGCACATCAGGGGCTCTCCAAACGCGACATGGCGTCTGATCTCAATCCCAACCAATTCTGCGTTGAAAAAGTCAAACAGTGCTCTTTCCCTTCCAAGCTCTGCCATGCGCCCAAACAGTGGTTTACCCCCACATATGGGATATCAGCGTACTCAGGACAAATTGTACAACAACTTTTGGGGTCCAATTTCTCCTATTACCTTTGGTAAAATCAAACAAATTGGATCTGAAGTAATTTTTTTGTGAAAAAAAGTTAAATGTTCATTTTTTTTTTATACATTCCAAAAATTCCTGTGAAGCACCTGAAGGGTTAATAAACTTCTTAAATGTGGTTTTGAGCACCATTAGGGGTGGAGTTTTTAGAATGGTATCACTTTTTGCTATTTTCTCTCATATAGACCCCTCAAAGTGACTTCAAATGTGATGTGGTCCCTAAAAGAAAAATGGTGTTGCAAAAATGAGAAATCGCTGGTCAACTTTTAACCCTTATAACTCCCTAACAAAAAAACATTTTGGTTCCAAAATTGTGCTGATGTAAAGTAGACATGTGGGAAATGTTACTTATTAAGTATTTTGTGTGACATATGGAGCGCCTGCAAGGGCTAGGGGGTACTCGTTACCGGGTCCTTCGGTTCTCAAGGGGGATGTCACGGTGGCTGACCCGGTCCGTGGCCCTAGGGACGTCCATTATAAAAGGGAAAGGTCTTTAAAGGGATAATGTTCGTGACGCCACCTGTGGTATTCGGTCAGGATGACCGACGCTGCTGTAAAGGGTCCGCTAGGGTGATGCTATGGCAGCTAGATGGTATACCTTCGCACAGGTAAAGTGTATCCCAAGGGCTTCCCAGAGTGTAGATGGTGGATGATGTGAGGCGCAGTGAAGAACGAGGACACAAGGTTGCAGTCTCTTTACCTTTACTGAAGGCTTCAGCATCCACAGTCCAGGGTATAGACCACAGGGTAGGCAGAGTCCGGCCGGTCTGAAGGCAAATCCAGAGTCCCATTATGCAGGTGGAAATCAGTAGCCTTCCTCCAGTGCCTGGATGTTGTAGTACCTTACTGCTGAGCCTCTCATAAAGTCCTCACAACTGTTGTAGATGTTCTAGATGTTATGTCTTTCTCTCTGTCCCCCAGATGGATAGGAACAACCCGTATGACTGATAGCCTGAGGCTTTTTACAGGGACTCTAGCACGCCCCAGCCCCCAAAAGTTGCCACCGTGCCTCCTGGGTATAGGTCGGGCAGGTAACGTGGAATTATCTGTCCTGCCGGTCTCTGGAGCAAGGCTCGGAGACTGTTGCTCCCTCGGTGTTCCAGCTACTGGATCCTGCGCCTCAGAAAGGAGGCAGCCTTTTGCAGGGCAGAACTCCTTCTGGTTTCCTCTCCTTTTGCTATGACTTCGTTTCTCACCCTCTACAATACAATTCGATGTTCGTGTCTCTTTCTTAGGATGCTGCCACACGCCAGGCCGACGCAGCTCCGTGGCCTTCGGTCTAGGCCTCTGACAGGATCCCACCCCTGTCAGGGACCACCCTGTCAGCAGCTATTCGATGTTCCTCCTTCCCCTCTGGCTGCCTGACAGGTGCTGCCTGGGTGAAGCCCAGTCAGCTTCTGCCTAACTTCCTATCCAGACCACCAGTTTTACCTAATTGTGAAGAGTGCCCTAATAAATAGGAGCATGGCTCCCCCTGGTGGACTGGAGTGTGAAGTGTGTTGTGTGGTTTGTGATACCTGGTAAGATCTCCTTTATTGCCTTCAGACATAACATCACCCCCCCTGGTGGAAGAATGACATTACTGCAACGACCAGGACCCTGGGGTGCTGCACATATCTCTGTGATTTAAGGACATGAAAATTCAAAGTTGGAAAATTGCAAAATTTTCTAAATTTTTGCCAAATTTCCTTTTTTTTCACAAATAAACTCAAGTAATGTCAAGGAAATTTTACCAATAACATGAAGTACAATATGTCACGAGAAAACATTGGAACGCTTCAACGGATCCAGGTGATTCTGACAGAGTTATAACCTCATAAAGGGACAGTGGTTAGAATTGTAAAAATTGGCCTGGTTTTTAACGTGCAAACCACCCTTGGGGGTAAAGGGGTTAAATAAAAAATTAGTGGCACACAGAGCTGAAATCAAAGACATTTGGTTACTGTCCAAATATTTCTGGACTTAACTGTAAATCAGAGGTCTGCCGGGGATGAGGATGAAGGAGTTTGGAGGGGAACCGGGGTGTCTGTAGGGGATGGAGGGGTCTGGAAGGGACAAGGGTGTCTGGATAAAATGGAGGATTCTGGAGGGGAAGAAAGACCGTCAAGGGAGGCCAGCGTGACGGGGTCACGGGGGAGTGAAAAGCCTAGGGAGAGTTGGGATTTTTGGGGTTAAATTTGGTGCAGGTTTAATTTTGAATCTGGGGGTGAGGCCGGGATCCAGAGGAGGCTGGGAGAAGTGAGGGGGTGGAGCATAGGAAAGGGGATCAGTGTAACCGCCATTTTATGGCACTAACTGCCGCACTCACCTCCCCTTCGTTAGGCCATGTGCACACGCTGCAGATTCCATTGCTTAATTTTCAGCAGCGGTTTTGATAAATCCGCAGTGCAAAACCGCTGCGGTTTTTACTGCGGATTTATCACGGTTTCTATTGCGGTTTCCTCTGCGGGTTTTCACCTGCAGATTTCTATTGGAGCAGGTGTAAACCCGCAGCGGAATCTTCACAAAGAATTGACATGCTGCGGAAAATAAACCGCTGCGTTTCCGCGCGTTTTTTTCCGCAGCATGTGCACTGCGGATTTCATTTCCCATAGCTTTACATGGTACTGTAAATGCATGGGAAACCGCTGCGGATCCGCAGCTGCGGAAACGCTGCGGATCCGCAGCAAAATCCGCAGCGTGTGCACACACCCTTAGAGTGACCGAAACTCCTACCCACCCGTTTGCATTAAGGGTATACTTGTTATGGTGTTGGGGTGAGGGAATAATTCTGTCATAGCAGGGTGGCGGGGGAGGGAGGTCCTCGAAGTTGGTAAAAGGGGGAATGGCGGATTGTAGGGGGGGGATCTCTAGTGGTCATGGACTCCCCCTGAGTGGATTGCGAGTGGATGTGGTAGATCAGCCCATGGAAAGGTTGATTAAGGGGCGTGTTAATTGGTTGGTTTGGCCGGGTTGGTCACTATTTGCCTCCGAGCTGGTGCGTAGCGGCTGGGGGTAAGACTAAGGGTACCGTCACACAGTGCAATTTTCATCGCTACGACGGTACGATTCGTGACGTTCTAGCGATATCGTTACGATATCGCAGTGTCTGACACGCTACTGCGATCAGGGACCCTGCTGAGAATCGTACGTCGTAGCAGATCGTTTGGAACTTTCTTTCGTCGCTTGATCACCCACTGACATCGCTGGATCGTTGTGTGTGACAGCGATCCAGCGATGCGTTCGCTGGTAACCAGGGTAAACATCGGGTAACTAAGCGCAGGGCCGCGCTTAGTAACCCGATGTTTACCGTGGTTACCAGCGTAAAAGTAAAAAAAAACAAACCGTACATGCTCACCATCTGAGGTCCGTCCGGTCCCTTGCCGTCCGCTTCCCGCTCTGACTGTCTGCCGGCCGGAAAGTGAGAGCAGATCACAGCGGTGACGTCACCGCTGCACTCTGCTCTCACTGTACGGCCGGATCTGTCAGAGCAGGAAGCGGACAGCAAGGGACCTGACGGACATCAGATGGTGAGTATGTACGGTTTTTTTTTTTTTACGTTTACGCTGGTAACCACGGTAAACATCGGGTTACTAAGCGCGGCCCTGCGCTTAGTAACCCGATGTTTACCCTGGTTACCCGGGGACTTCGGCATCGCTCCAGCGCCGTGATTGCAACGTGTGACCGCAGTCTACGACGCTGGAGCGATAATTATACGATCGCTGCGACGTCACGGATTGTGCCGTCGTAGCGATCAAAATTGCACTGTGTGACGGTACCCTAAGCCTGGAGGCCAAGGTACAAAATAATTTGCATATCTGCAGTGTTTACTTTGAGGCTTCGAGGACCACCTCTCCCTGGGGATGGATATTGTTGAATTGTTGTATTTTGTGTTTAATAAAAGGCTGCTGTGGCCATTTAATCCAAATTTGGTTTAATGTCTTTATTTGAGGCCCTATGTCTTATTAGGGTATTTTATTTCAGGTTGTGTAAATTATCAAGTAAACAATAAGGGGGATTTAGGTTGGTGAAGGCGGTCATGAGTCATATGTACCCCCTACGTCAAGCTGGGGTCTGGTTTGGATGAGGACAGAAGAGTATGGGTGCACAGAGGAGTCTGAAGGGCCGGAGTGGTCTGGAGGGACAGAAAGGTCTGGAGGGACAGAGAGGTCGCGAGGGAGGGTCGGGAGGGACAGAGGGGTCTGGAGTGGAATCAAAGGAATAGAAAGTAAAAAGTCTTAATTGCATTGCTTCCGGTACCACAGACCTTGAATTTATAAGCATATCCCTGAAATGTCCTAAAATATACATTTAGTTACAAATGTATACATACTACAGATATATACAGATATATGCACATCCACTTTGTGCACACAGATATATGAACACTCGCTCTGGACTGTACAGATCTGTGACATGCGGCCATGCACGCTCACTAGTCATACCTACATACCCGCTAATACTACACCAATAGTCATACCCTCTACACACATCTGCACAATCCTCATGTCTATAGAGATATATGTGAACCCACCACGTACATGTAGACGTAGCCGGCTTCATGCCAGGAAGCATGGTGTACCAGGTGACATAAGTTTGTAACACATGGCGCAGCTGTAACACCACATAAGTCTGTAATAGGACACTCCAAACTTCTACAGCTGCAAAAGCAGATGGGAAACGTAAACCTGCCCACAGTTATTCCTAGAATATGCGGGTGCCCTCATGGAATTTTGTGTGATTGAAGATATTGCGCAGAATTGTCCGTGAATGAGTGCTCCGTCCTTTTACCTCCTGGGAACATAATTAGACAAGTCTTGGACTTTGAGGTAGTTCCCATGGTAACTCCATCTGGCCGGATCTGTCCATATTGAATGAACTTTCTCTTCCTCTTTCAGGAAAGCCTTTTAACCATCAATTTATGTCTGTTAAAGGGGAACTACATATAAAACCCAGAACCATTCAGTATACTAAGACATCAAATACTATCCTTAAACATGCAAATGTGACATGTAAAAGCTTTTTAAAGCAGAACAAGGATCGGTCACCCTTTGGCCACCCACATCTCCTGCTGTTCCACTGGCATACAAGCAGTCAACATAGTTATTTCCCTTGGTGAACTATGATCCCTATCACAATATTTAGCTTTCAAAAACACCAGGGTTGTGAGGTGGGAACTGTGGCTGTAATGGGGTCTCTAAGGTTGTGGGGAGGGAGCTATGGCTGTAATGGGGTTACAAGGGTTGTGAGCTGGGAACTGTGGCTGTAACGGGGGTTCTAAGGTTGTGAGAAGGGAGCTATGGCTGGAATGGGGCTCTAAGGTTGTGAGGTGTAAATTATGACTGTAATGGGGGCACAAGGGTTGTGAGGTGGGAACTGTGGTTATAATGGGGGCTCTAAGGTTGTGAGTTGGGAACTATAGCTGTAATGGATGCACAAGGGTTGTGAGGTGGGAACTGTGGCTATAATGGGGGCTCTAAGGTTGTGAGGAGGGAGTTATGGCTGTAATGGGGTCTTAAGGGTTGTGAGGTGGGAACTGTGGCTGTAACGGGGTTCTAAGGTTGTGAGAAAGGAGCTATAGCTGGAATGGGGGCACACGGGTTGTGAGGGGGGAGCTATGGCTGTAATGGGGCTCTAAGGTTGTGAGGTGTAAATTATGACTGTAATGGGGGCACAAGGGTTGTGAGGTGGGAACTGTGGTTATAATGGGGGCTCTAAGGTTGTGAGTTGGGAACTATAGCTGTAATGGATGCACAAGGGTTGTGAGGTGGGAACTGTGGCTATAATGGGGGGGGCTCTAAGGTTGTGAGGAGGGAGCTATGGCTGGAATGGGGCTCTAAGTTTGTATGGTGGGAACTGAGGTTGAAATTGGGGCATTATGGTTTTGAAGTGGGAACTGTGGTGGTAATGGGGGCTCTAAGATTGTAAGGTGAGAACAAATGTTGAAATTGGGGCATTAGCATTTTGAGGTGGTGTCACATACACACTTCTCAGTTTGTGACACGGAGTGCGTTTGCAAGAGTTAATTATCTCCTCTCACTCAATACAATACTCAACCTCTGTTTTAGGCTTTAAAGTGAGCATAAATCACACCCCGACACATTCAGCACACCCCGATGCCTAACACGCTGCCACCACTCATCAAGCAACCAACGGGGTGATGAGTCCCCCAAAAATGTTACTGTCAGACAAGTAAAAGGTCACACACTCTCTGGAGGGCTATAGATTCTTTTAGAGCATACATGGATCAAACGTATTAAAGATTTTAAGCTTTATTTATACAAATATACAGTGATTACAATAAATAGATAAAAAGGCAAAAATAAAACGACACAGAAATATGCAAAACACTTCTAAAATAAAAAGGGAAAAATAACAGAAATATCTAAACTTTTTCGTCTACAGTTACCTTCCGTTTTCCTTGAGGGAGGAGAATGAATTATGGATCACATCAGTCTATTAGGCTACCTTCACATGTGAACATATCTCTTTGTGTGACACAAAGCTTTTATAGTCCTGACCATAGGCTCACATTTCCAGGATGACCTGGATTGGCCCCTTTAAAAGATGCTGTTTGTGAGTGGATGACTGGCTAAGCTGTGGCATTTTAAAATATTCTGTGTTTCCCTCCATTTCTATCCATACAGACAATAAGAAATACTCTTTCTTAGCTCCAAACCATTTGCCAGCTCCTGGAAGCTGCCATTTTTCGCACCTCTAGCATGCTCTCAGGAGAGCTCCCCCCTGTGGCTGAGTTCCTGCAATAAGAACAGGCAGATGTTATGTCCTTTGTGTAGAGATAATAAATGGATATAGTGTAGCCTTAACCATTTCTACTGACATTATAGTTTACCTTACAGTTTTAGATTTCCTTCACAGGTGAGAACAGTGGATGTATTTTAGGCTCTAAGATTATAAGACGGGAACTGAGGTTGGAATTGGGGCACTAGGGTTGTGAAGTGGGAACAGAGGTTGAAATTGTTATGCACAGGAGTTAATCTACTCGGTGGCGACTTGCACCAGACCAGCAAATGCGCAGTTACAGAATCACTTAGCGCAAGCCACCACTGCTAGGCAAGTCCTAAAGGACTGGGATATTCTTCACCCACTCCTGATAAATAGGGGGGCTTTATAGAGCCTTTCCCAGACTGCTGTCGCCGGGAGCTGCTGTCTGGTGACGCAAACGATGTTAGATTCAGGATAAATCCTATGCTAGCAGCATTAAACCAGAATGAAAAAACAAAAAGGGAACCCAAAGACAAAGTAAGGAAGAAGACCCGGAAAAGATTATAAGCAACTGCTGAGAATCAACTTGACCTTTCACCAGAAAGCACTCACCCCACCACTACGAAAGGGAATGAATAAACAGCACTGAACTGAATAGAAGCAGGCTTAAAATAACCAGCCCAATGCAAAAGATAAAAATCAGGTGATGCAATCCTCCCAGTCATGTCCAAGGATCCACTGTCTTCTCACCTGAACAGCAGGGTGCACATACTGTATTTCCACCATTGGCTTATAGTTATACCAAACAAAGCAGCGTCCTGTGTTGAGTGGCAGCCGGGAGACACAGTGTCCCATGTCTCCCATGCCGCAAAACAAGTGGGAAGCGCAGCATCCCGTGTTCCCTCATCACTCACCACTTCCACCACCATGTGTAGTTGCACCATCCAACTGTGTGATAGATATGCCCCCAGCATGGACAGACCAGCAGGAAAGCCTGGAAACCCGAGGAGGACGATTGCATCAACGGCAGGTACTCCTAACAGAAACTGAGGCACAAGGGTTGAGAGGTGGGAATTATGACTGTAATGGGGCTTTAAGGTTGTAAAGTCGGAACTGAGGTTGGAATTTGGGTACTATGGTTGTGAGGTAGGTATTGTGGCTATAATATGGGCTCTAAGGTTGAAAGGTGGAAACTGAGGTAGAAAATGGGCATTATGGTTTTGAGGTGGGAACTGTAGATGTAATGGGGACTCTAAGATTGTAAGGTGGTAACTAAATTTGAAATTGGGAATTAGGGTTTTGAGGTGGGAACTATGGATGTAATGGGGGCTCCAGGGTTGTAAGGTGGGAACTGAGGTTGTAATGGAGCACCAGGGTTGTGAGATTGGAACAATGGCTTTAATGGGGGCATAAAGGTTGAGAGGTGGGAACTGAGGTTTAAATTGGGGATCCAGGGTTGTGAGGTGGGAACTGATGTTGTAATTGGGGCACCAGGGTTGTGAGGTGGGAACTATGGCTGTAATGGGGACACCAAGATTGTAAGATGGGAACTATGGCTGTATTGCGGGCTATAAGATTGAGAAGTGGGAACTTTAGCAGTAATTGGGCAGAGTGTGAAATACTGCCCCTACATGTGAGAAAACACTACACTGCATGTGGTGTTTCTGATAGACATACTGCTGGCCGAGGAAATGTTTGCTGGTCCTGTGAGTACTGAGCACTACAATATATAATCCTGTCTATAACTGATTATGTGGGTGACACAAAATATAAGGGAGTGGGCACCACCCAAAATAACCACAAAATTGGGATCCATCAGGTGCATACAAAATACGCATAGAAAGAAAAAGAAAAGAGGTATGCAAAAGCAGTGATCATCAGAAAAATATTATTTTATAAACCAAAAATATTTTTATCTATATTATAACATCATGGACAACATATGGGAAAAACTAACAAATTAAAAACATTTAATAGCAAATATGGCCATACCAAACCAAATACAAAAACAACCTATGATATGGTTATTAATAAACCCAAGTACAGGTTTTGGTGCATAGAGTGTCTTCCTCAGGGGTAGCTCAGGTAGCTATCCCTGAGGAAGACACTCTGTGTCGATACGCATCCACACCCAGGATGGATTGCATTTTGTGTGCATGGGGACATTTACCATGTTTGGTCCAAGTATTGTTTGTAGCTGCTCTCTGACTTGCTATTTCGCCAGCCATCATTCAACTTACTTTTTTCATCTTTTCACTGTTACGCCGGTTTCACACGTCCTGATATTTCCGGTAGCGGTAAACACGGTACCGGAGATATCTGTGTCCGTGTGGCAACCGTGTGCCGCATCAGTACTACACGGACAGCCGCCAGGAAGCAGCGCTACAGTAAGCACTGTTCCCCTGCGTGTGGTGCTGAAGCCGGCTGTCATCCGTTCTCCCCTGCTCAGCCGGCGAGAATTGGAGAAGGGATGAAAAAAAAAAACGTCTGTGAGTTTTGCCGGGTTGGTTTATAAATATAGGGTGGACCCCACGTCGTTTTTTTCTTTCATCACTTCTCCCCTGCTCGCGCTGCTGAGCAGGGGACAATGGATGAAAGCCGCGTTCAGCGCCACACGCAGGGGAACAGCAGCTTACAGTAGCGCTGCTTCCCCCGCAGCCATGCGTGCGCGCGGAGGACAGTGTACACTGTTCTTCCGTGTGCAGGACATTTGGCAGACCCACGGGTAAAAACGGACATGTTTACATGGTTCCCTATTTATACATATGCACCAAAACCTGTCCTTATTAACAACCATATCATAGGATGTTTTTGTGTGTGGTGTGGTATGGCCATATTTGGCTTTCCTTTTTAAATGTTTTTTTAATTTGTTCGTTTTTCCCATATGTTGTCCATGATGTTAGAATAAAAATAAAAATATTTTTTTGTTTATGAAATAATATTTTTCTGGTGATTACTGTTTTTGTATACCTCTTCTTTTTCTTTCTATGATTATGTGGGTGAGTTACAGACGAGAGCACCTCGAGGTTCATCAGAAATTCTTCAGACGACACAAACCTCTCTATACAAAAGTCTGAACAAGAGATTTGGCCAAATACAATTGCTGCCAGGACTGCGGCACAAATGGTGCATTAGCTGTGAGTGAAGACTGAGATACATTATGTCAGGGATGAACTATCACATGGACAGGAAAATCATTACTCTTCTAAGATGACCACTTAGCTCATCCATATATCCTGAGGCATCTTCACTGTCTCCCAGTGCCCAGCCCCAATGTATCACATTATTGTCTCAGAGCCCGGGCCCACTCACATCCTCTCATCTTATCAAGTGTACGTATCTACCGTAATCCTCTCCTGTGCGATACTGTCTGCTGAGCTGTGTATCTAATCCTATCCTGTGTGATACTGGCTGCTGAGCTGTGTATCTAATCCTATCCTGTGATACTGTCTGCTGAGCTGTGAATCTAATCCTATCCTATGTGATACTGTCTGCTGAGCTGTGTATCTAATCCTATCCTGTGTGATACTGACTGCTGAGCTGTGTATCTAATCCTATCCTGTGTGATACTGTCTGCTGAGCCATGTATCTAATCCTATCCTGTGTGATACTGACTGCTGTACTGTGTATCTAATCCTATCCTGTGTGATACTGACTGCTGAGCTGTGTATCTAATCCTATCCTGTGTGATACTGTCTGCTGAGATGTGTATCTAATCCTATCCTGTGTGATACTGGCTGCTGAGCTGTGTATCTAATCCTATCCTGTGTGATACTGGCTGCTGAGCTGTGTATCTAATCCTATCCTGTGATACTGTCTGCTGAGCTGTGTATCTAATCCTATCCTATGTGATACTGTCTGCTGAGCTGTGTATCTAATCCTATCCTGTGTGATACTGTCTGCTGAGCCGTGTATCTAATCCTATCCTGTGTGATACTGACTGCTGTATTGTGTATCTAATCCCATCCTGTGTGATACTGTCTGCTGAGCTGTGTATCTAATCCTATCCTGTGTGATACTGTCTGCTGAGCCATGTATCTAATCCTATCCTGTGTGATACTGACTGCTGTACTGTGTATCTAATCCTCTCCTGTGTGATACTGGCTGCTGAGCCGTGTATCTAATCCTATCCTGCGTGATACTGTCTGCTGAGCTGTGTATCTAATCCTATCCTGTGTGATACTGTCTGCTGAGCTGTGTATCTAATCCTATCCTGTGTGATACTGTCTGCTGAGCCGTGTATCTAATCCTATCCTGTGTGATACTGACTGCTGTGCTGTGTATCTACCGTAATCCTATCCTGTGTGATACTGACTGCTGAGCTGTGTATCTAATCCTATCCTGTGTGATACTGTCTGCTGAGCCATGTATCTAATCCTATCCTGTGTGATACTGACTGCTGTACTGTGTATCTAATCCTATCCTGTGTGATACTGAATGCTGAGCTGTGTATCTAATCCTATCCTGTGTGATACTGTCTGCTGAGCTGTGTATCTAATCCTATCCTGTGTGATACTGTCTGCTGAGCCGTGTATCTAATCCTATCCTGTGTGATACTGACTGCTGTATTGTGTATCTAATCCCATCCTGTGTGATACTGTCTGCTGAGCTGTGTATCTAATCCTATCCTGTGTGATACTGTCTGCTGAGCCATGTATCTAATCCTATCCTGTGTGATACTGACTGCTGTACTGTGTATCTAATCCTCTCCTGTGTGATACTGGCTGCTGAGCCGTGTATCTAATCCTATCCTGCGTGATACTGTCTGCTGAGCTGTGTATCTAATCCTATCCTGTGTGATACTGTCTGCTGAGCTGTGTATCTAATCCTATCCTGTGTGATACTGTCTGCTGAGCCGTGTATCTAATCCTATCCTGTGTGATACTGACTGCTGTGCTGTGTATCTACCGTAATCCTATCCTGTGTGATACTGACTGCTGAGCTGTGTATCTAATCCTATCCTGTGTGATACTGTCTGCTGAGCCATGTATCTAATCCTATCCTGTGTGATACTGACTGCTGTACTGTGTATCTAATCCTATCCTGTGTGATACTGACTGCTGAGCTGTGTATCTAATCCTATCCTGTGTGATACTGTCTGCTGAGCCGTGTATCTAATCCTATCCTGTGTGATACTGTCTGCTGAGCCGTGTATCTAATCCTATCCTGTGTGATACTGTCTGCTGAGCCGTGTATCTAATCCTCTCCTGTGTGATACTGGCTGCTGAGCCGTGTATCTAATCCTATCCTGCGTGATACTGTCTGCTGAGCTGTGTATCTAATCCTATCCTGTGTGATACTGTCTGCTGAGCTGTGTATCTAATCCTATCCTGTGTGATACTGTCTGCTGAGCCGTGTATCTAATCCTATCCTGTGTGATACTGACTGCTGTACTGTGTATCTAATCCTATCCTGTGTGATACTGACTGCTGAGCTGTGTATCTAATCCTAT
This sequence comes from Ranitomeya variabilis, assembly GCF_051348905.1. Lineage (NCBI taxonomy): Eukaryota > Metazoa > Chordata > Amphibia > Anura > Dendrobatidae > Ranitomeya > Ranitomeya variabilis. The sequence continues at coordinate 609,966,684 of NC_135232.1, forward strand.
CCTGTGTGATACTGACTGCTGTACTGTGTATCTAATCCTATCCTGTGTGATACTGTCTGCTGAGCCGTGCATCTAATCCTATCCTGTGTGATACTGACTGCTGTACTGTGTATCTAATCCTATCCTGTGTGATACTGACTGCTGAGCCGTGTATCTAATCCTATCCTGTGTGATACTGTCTGCTGAGCCGTGTATCTAATCCTCTCCTGTGTGATACTGACTGCTGTGCTGTGTAGCTAATCCCATCCTGTGTGATACTGTCTGCTGAGCCGTGTATCTAATCCTGTCCTGTGTGATACTGTCTGCTGAGCCATGTATCTAATCCTATCCTGTGTGATACTGACTGCTGAGCTGTGTATCTAATCCTCTCCTGTGTGATACTCTCTGCTGAGCCGTGTATCTAGTCCTATTCTGTCTGATACTGTCTGCTGAGCCGTGTATCTAGTCCTATTCGGTGTGATACTGTCTGCTGAGCCGTGTATCTAATCCTTTCTTATGTGATGATGTTTGGTTCGATACATGTAACTTTTATGTGTGATACTGTCTGTATTCAGGCTTATAATGTGTGATAATATCTACTGAGTCAGTGTATCTGTCACAGAAAATTACGTGTGTTACTCTCACTGAAAAGCATCCGTTTTCCATTTCTCATAGAACATGAGAGGAATAGACCTGTCCTCAGACACTAGGAGACTGCAGAAATAACATCGTACTCCATTCTCCATCATTATACAGAGCACATAGATTACTCTTCATAACTAGGCTCATTTCAATACATCTGACTTTGATGAATTTGTAACTTCCATCAAATACCGACTGCAAACAATCTACATAAGGAACAGGTGGCTTACCAATCTGGATCTAATGAGGCACCTGTAATAATGAGGATAAAAGGGAACCTGACACTGAAGTACAAAACATACACAAATCTTCTCATTTTATACAGCCAGCAAAATATTCCTATATCTGCAGCTCAGTGATAATAACGGTAAAGATTATGCATAAATTACTGTTTACAGCTGCTACAGAATTTCTGCACCAATCTAAATCATTATATTGGAAAAAAAACATTGAAATAATAGCTAATACTGCCCCCTATGTACAAGAATATAACTATTATAATGCTGCCCCCTATGTACAAGAATATAACTACTATAATACTGCTCCTATGTACAAGAATATAACTACTATAATACTGCCCCTATGCACAAGAATATAACTACTGTAATACTGCTCCTATATACAAGAATATAACTACTATAATACTGCCCCTATGTATAAGAATATAACTACTATAATACTGCCCCTATGTACAAGAATATAACTACTATAATACTGTCCCCTATGTACAAGAATATAGCTAGTATAATGCTGCCCCTATGTACAATAATATAACTTCTGTAATACTGCCCCTATGTATAAGAATATAACTACTATAATACTGCCCCTATGTACAATAATATAACTACTATAATACTGCTCCTATGTACAAGAATATAACTACTATAATACTGCTCCAACGTACAAGAATATAACTACTATAATACTGCCCCTATGCACAAGAATATAACTACTATAAGGCCAGTCTCACACGTCCAGATAATTCCGGTACCGGAAACAATCGGTACCGGAATTATCCGTGTCCGTGTGCCCCTACGTTTCTGGTGTACATCAGTGTGGCACACGTGTGCCGCCCGTGTGCCCACTGGGTACCACACGCACCATGCTGGGTACCACACGTACCAGCATCTGGTGCTGAATCCGCGATTCATATCTTCCCTGCAGCAGCGTTTGCTGCATAGAAGATATGAATAATAGTGTTTAAAAGAAAGATCTATCTGTCCCCCGCTCTCCCACCCCCTGTGCACCCCCCCGCTGTTCTGAAAATACTCACCCGCCTCCCTCGCATTGTCCTGTCCTGGCCGCACCTTCTACTGTATGCGGTCACGTGGGGCCGCTCATTTACAGTCATGAATAGGTGGCTCCACCCCTATGGGAGGTGGAGCCACATATTCATGACTCTAATCGGCGGCCCCACGTGACCGCATACAGTAGAAGGTGCGGCCAGGACAGGACAATGCGAGGGAGGCGGGTGAGTATTTTCAGAACAGCGGGGGGGTGCACAGGGGGTGGGAGAGCGGGGGACAGATAGATCTTTCTTTTAAACACTATTATTCATATCTTCTATGCAGCAAACACTGCTGCAGGGAAGATATGAATGGCGGCTTCAGCACCATGTGGGGGGGACAGCGCTTGCTGTAGCGCTGTCTCCTGCACGGCACAGGGACTGCACACGGAGACCGTCCGTGTGTGGTACGTGTTTTACACGGACCCATTGACTTTAATGGGTCCGTGTAATACGTGCGCTCCCACGAACACTGACATGTCTCCGTGTTTGGCACATGGAGATGTAGCGCCCCCACTGCCGCAGGGCCGAGGGGTACCCGGTACCGGGCCTCTGAGTCTTTGCTCTGGGGTTGTCACGGCGGCTAGGCCCGGTCCGTGACCCTGCCGAGGGGCGTACAGTGATAGATATGATATCGATGGTGGTAGTGGTGGTGCGGTGCAGTAAATAACGAGGACACCAGGTTGCAGTCTCTTTACCTCTTTACTGAAGATCTCTGGGTCCTCAGTCCGGAATCCGGATAACCAGGCTGCGCAAGTCCGGCCGGTCCAATGGTACCTCCAGAGTTCTCTTAACAGGTGGAAATCTGTGCCTTCCTTCTAGCGCTAGGTGTTGTGGTCCTTCCCTGCTGTGCTTACGGAAAGTCCCCACAACTGTTGTGTCCGTTTCTTAAGTTCCCTCACAACTCGATTAGATGATGTTCTGCTAATCCTCCGTCCCTCCCTGATGTTACGGTTAGGACGGCACCCGTATGACGGGTAGGCTCGGAGCTCTTCCGGGACCCTAGAGTCGCCCCTCTCCACAAGTTGCCCCCCAAGACTGCATAGGTGATTTGGGTGAGACAGCCCGCCTTAGACTGACTGTCCTGCCGTTGGTTTAGAGTATTGCCTGAAGTTGAATATTGTAATACTCCCTTGGCGTTCCGGCCGCCGGTTGTGCGCCTCAGTAGGATGTTGCCTCGGTCTTACAGCACGACTCCTACTGGTATTCTCCTTGTTGCTTTGATCTCGTTTCTCACTCAGCACAATCTATCTCGCTTCCAATCCCTCCTTGGGTACCGCCGCTATACTGAGCAGGCACGGTCCCGTTACGTTCGCTCAAGTTGCCAAGCCTCTGTCAGGATCCCACCCCTGACAGGGACCCTACCGAATCTTCTCCCACAACACCCTCTGCCACAAGGTGTTGCCTGGTTCCAACCCAGTCAGCTTTCTGCCTAACTTCCTGCCTGACCCCCAGTTTACCCACAATGGTGGAGAGTGGCCTAATGAATATTACCCTTAGCTCCCCCTGGAGGCCCGGCTGTGAAATGTATTGGTGTCTGTGATACCTGGTCAGATGAACTCCTTCAGTGCCATCAGATGTACCATAGCTCCCCTTAGTGGCGGAGCCACAGTACTGCAACAACCAGGACTCTGGGGCGCTGCACTCCCCCCCGGTTAAATCCAGTACTCCTGGACTGGGAAGAAAACAACAATACAGGTTAGCAAAAAGACATACAATTTTGTTGAGTGCAATAACAATAAGTATACTTGAACAGAGCTTCCCTTTATGGGAGGTGAGGACACTTGAACGTTACAAACATGGTTAAATACTTTTAAATAACTTTTCTATAAATAACTCTCTTTACCCAACCGGGTATTCTACTTAGTATAAATGCTCGAACAATAATTTAACTTTGCCTTTAAGGACATACACTCTGAATCCACTAAAGACCTTCTTATAATCACATCATAAGGCAATTTAACTTTTTCATTCTCCCTCTTTAAATCTGCAGGACCGCCTGTCCTAACGGCACCAACCTGGTTGCCTGGTTCCAACCCAGTCAGCTTTCTGCCTAACTTCCTGCCTGACCCCCAGTTTACCCACAATGGTGGAGAGTGGCCTAATGAATATTACCCTTAGCTCCCCCTGGAGGCCCGGCTGTGAAATGTATTGGTGTCTGTGATACCTGGTCAGATGAACTCCTTCAGTGCCATCAGATGTACCATAGCTCCCCTTAGTGGCGGAGCCACAGTACTGCAACAACCAGGACTCTGGGGCGCTGCACTCCCCCCCGGTTAAATCCAGTACTCCTGGACTGGGAAGAAAACAACAATAAAGGTTAGCAAAAAGACATACAATTTTGTTGAGTGCAATAACAATAAGTATACTTGAACAGAGCTTCCCTTTATGGGAGGTGAGGACACTTGAACGTTACAAACATGGTTAAATACTTTTAAATAACTTTTCTATAAATAACTCTCTTTACCCAACCGGGTATTCTACTTAGTACAAATGCTCGAACAATAATTTAACTTTGCCTTTAAGGACGTACACTCTGAATCCACTAAAGACCTTCTTATAATCACATCATAAGGCAATTTAACTTTTTCATTCTCCCTCTTTAAATCTGCAGGACCGCCTGTCCTAACGGCACCAGACCTTCTGCCTCTCCTTTCTGTTACAGGACCGCCCCGTTCAGCCCGGGCCTACTGCCTTTTCAACTACTATACACAGTATAGAACATAACATTACTTTCAGTTTTGGATCAATGAGCCATCTCTATATGGCTCCTAAGAGGACTCACTAACTAACCCCGTACAAGTTCACTGTCTGTCCCCATGTTTCTATCAACATTATTAAACATTTTTCACAATTAACTTGTTAAATACACATAACTTCTTCATATAAACATCATCATCATTTCCTTCTATCAAGACATTATTACTATCTGTCTTAAAGCAATATCACCCTTTAAGTGCAACAGGTGAACGTCCCCTTTAAGGGGTGACCAAGTCTCTGAGGTAGCATATCTTCTCAAGCTACCAGTCCGTACTCAGCAAAGGCTCCGGTGCGGTATCTTCGCAAAGAGTCTCTTGTTAAGTAAAACCAGTAGGGAGCACCTTTAAGAAGGTGCAAACTATTTACAAGCAGTTTGTATCATGCACTGTTCATGATTGCGGCAGTTCTGGAAACTTGTGCAAACTTAGAAAAAGCAAACAAAACAATAGGGATCCCGGGTCAACAAAGGGATCCCCTTAAGAGTTAACCCTGGACGGGTCTAGCAGCAAAAATCAGGAAACGAACAAACAGTTAAGAAACTATTTACATATAATGCAGTTTCTTACTCATTTTTCAGTAGCCCCCACCGAGGCTTCACCTGGCAGGTGGCCCTCTGCAGGCCAGGCAGGTCGGACTCCAAGCTCACTCCCGCGGCCAGGTGCACCCCGTGGGTTCGGGTCTCCTGCACGACCAGGTCGTGCGCTGCGATGAGTGTCTGCGTGGGTCGATGGATAATGCTGGCAGCGGCGGCGGCTTCAGCGGCGAGCTCCTCCCCCTCGGTGCGGGATACCGCCAGAACGGCAGTGCAGCGCTGCATATCCCGGGCCCACCAGCCGCTCCCCTTTAGGTGCCGGCGGTATGTGACCACATTCCCCGGCTTCAGAAAGGACTTGGCGCCATCTCCACACAGGCAGGGCTCCACTTCATCCCGGGTGATGCGGACTCTCAGGGCTGTCCCGATCTCCTGCACGAAGCCCTTTCCCGTCTGGGGCAGGTAAACAACCACAACGCCCCACTTCGGCAGGGAGCCCTCCAGCAGTTCTCCTCGCGCCTCCCGCTCCACTTCTCGCTGGAACTCCGCGATCAGGTGGTTTCGATATTCCCCCCAGGGGAAGGGCCCGAGGTCATGCCCCCCCGGTGCATTGGTGCCAGACGGCGGGGACATCGGGGCGCCACTGGTCGCAGCAGTGGCCGGGTCGTGTGCAGGGGTGAGGTGGTCTCCCCGGGGATCGCGGCACTGGGTACCTTCACTTGCGGTAGCTCCTCCGGCGCCGCTCCCCTCTCCTGTGGAAGGCACACGAACCGGGGACCATTCAGGCACGGGATGCCCCATCGGCAGCTCCAAGGGATGCAAGTCCTCCAGCGGGGGCATATCGGAATAATCCGCTGGTGACGGGGGTCGATGCGGGGCCATTCTTTTCTGCAAGCCTTCCTTGGTCTCCAGTTCCACCTCACCTGAGTCATAGTTTCGTTTCTTCGGTTTCCGTCCAGCATAGAAAATCAGAAGGCGGGTCTCGACTGCTGACGGACACGTCCTCAGAACACAGCAATATTTAGACTGGGCGGTCATTGTTGTTCGCGCTCTCCAGCTTGCCTACGCCCACTCCACGCCCCTCTTCTTCTCCTGCGCTCTCCTCAGCGCTGTAATGGCGGCGGATTTTGGCGGCAAGTGGCACAGCACAATCTTTGCAATAAAGTACAGTCCCAAGCACAGTAAATCACAGTTCCAAGGCACACATGACCTGATTCTTCAGGCTTAAGTAGATCCTGTTCGTGACGCCAAGTTGTAGCGCCCCCACTGCCGCAGGGCCGAGGGGTACCCGGTACCGGGCCTCTGAGTCTTTGCTCTGGGGTTGTCACGGCGGCTAGGCCCGGTCCGTGACCCTGCCGAGGGGCGTACAGTGATAGATATGATATCGATGGTGGTAGTGGTGGTGCGGTGCAGTAAATAACGAGGACACCAGGTTGCAGTCTCTTTACCTCTTTACTGAAGATCTCTGGGTCCTCAGTCCGGAATCCGGATAACCAGGCTGCGCAAGTCCGGCCGGTCCAATGGTACCTCCAGAGTTCTCTTAACAGGTGGAAATCTGTGCCTTCCTTCTAGCGCTAGGTGTTGTGGTCCTTCCCTGCTGTGCTTACGGAAAGTCCCCACAACTGTTGTGTCCGTTTCTTAAGTTCCCTCACAACTCGATTAGATGATGTTCTGCTAATCCTCCGTCCCTCCCTGATGTTACGGTTAGGACGGCACCCGTATGACGGGTAGGCTCGGAGCTCTTCCGGGACCCTAGAGTCGCCCCTCTCCACAAGTTGCCCCCCAAGACTGCATAGGTGATTTGGGTGAGACAGCTCGCCTTAGACTGACTGTCCTGCCGTTGGTTTAGAGTATTGCCTGAAGCTGAATATTGTAATACTCCCTCGGCGTTCCGACCGCCGGTTGTGCGCCTCAGTAGGATGTTGCCTCGGTCTTACAGCACGACTCCTACTGGTATTCTCCTTGTTGCTTTGATCTCGTTTCTCACTCAGCACAATCTATCTCGCTTCCAATCCCTCCTTGGGTACCGCCGCTATACTGAGCAGGCACGGTCCCGTTACGTTCGCTCAAGTTGCCAAGCCTCTGTCAGGATCCCACCCCTGACAGGGACCCTACCGAATCTTCTCCCACAACACCCTCTGCCACAAGGTGTTGCCTGGTTCCAACCCAGTCAGCTTTCTGCCTAACTTCCTGCCTGACCCCCAGTTTACCCACAATGGTGGGGAGTGGCCTAATGAATAGAACCCTTAGCTCCCCCTGGAGGCCCGGCTGTGAAATGTATTGGTGTCTGTGATACCTGGTCAGATGAACTCCTTCAGTGCCATCAGACATACCATAGCTCCCCTTAGTGGCGGAGCCACAGTACTGCAACGACCAGGACTCTGGGGCGCTGCACTGACACGGTCCGCAAAAAAACAATGACATCTGCACAGATGCATTGATTTTAATGGGTCTACGTGTGTCAGTGTCTCCGGTACGTGAGGAAACTGTCACCTCACGTACCGGAGTCACTGACGTGTGAAACCGGCCTTATACTGCTCCTATGTACAAGAATATAACTACTATAATACTGCCCCTATGTATAAGAATATAACTACTATAATACTGCCCCTATGTACAAGAATATAACTACTATAATACTGTCCCTATGTACAATAATATAACTTCTGTAATACTGCCCCTATGTCTAAGAATATAACTACTATAATACTGCCCCTATGTACAATAATATAACTTCTGTAATACTGCCCCTATGTACAAGAATATAACTACTATAATACTGCCCCTATGTACAAGAATATATCTAATATAATACTGCCCCCTATGTACAAGAATATAACTACTATAATACTGCCTCTATGTACAGGAATATTGTCACGATTCTTCCCAAAATATTCCTATATCTGCAGCTCAGTGATAATAACGGTAAAGATTATGCATAAATTACTGTTTACAGCTGCTATAGAATTTCTGCACCAATCCAAATCATTATATTGGAAAAAAACATTGAAATAATAGGTAATACTGCCCCCTATGTACAGGAATATAACTATTATAATGCTGCCCACTATGTACAAAAATATAACTGCTATAATACTGCTCCTATGTACAAGAATATAACTACTATAATACTGCCCCTATGCACAAGAATAAAACTACTATAATACTGCCCCTATGTACAAGAATATAACTACTATAATACTGCTCCTATGTACAAGAATATAACTACTGTAATACTGCCCCTATGTATAAGAATATAACTACTATAATACTGCCCCTATGTACAAGAATATAACTACTATAATACTGTGCCTATGTACAAGAATATAACTACTGTAATACTGCTCCTATGTACAAGAATATAACTACTATAATACTGCGCCTATGTACAAGAATATAACTACTGTAATACTGCTCCTATGTACAAGAATATAACTACTATAATACTGCGCCTATGTACAAGAATATAACTACTATAATACTGCGCCTATGTACAAGAATATAACTACTATAATACTGCCCCTATGTACAAGAATATAACTACTGTAATACTGCCCCTATGTACAATAATATAACTTCTGTAATACTGAAGTTATGTACAGGAATATTGTCACGATTCTTCCCAACTGTGTCTGGACACAGTAAATGACAGGTCTGTTGTCCAATCTAGGACTGAAGTTCATAGAGACACTGCACACGTACAGATTGAAGAATTATGCTTCAAGTGAGAATTTATTAGTAAATAAGTGGTGAAGCGACAGGACTGTTAATTAGGACCATCGGCTCCTTTTCACTATCACCATCCAACCAACTTCAGTTGAGTGCTAGTGCAGCGCCCCAGAGTCCTGGTCGTTGCAGTAATGTCATTCTTCCACCAGGGGGAGTGATATTACGTCTGGTGGCAATAAAGGAGATCTTCCTACCAGGTATCACAAACCATACACTACAGTTCACACTCCAGACTCCAGGGGGACCCTTGCTCCTATCTACTAGGCCACTCCTCACAGAAGGGTAAAACTGGTGGGCTGGATAGAAAGTTAGAGAGAAGCTGACTGGGCTTTGCCCAGGCAACACCTGTCAGGCAGACAGGGGGAAAGGAGGAACATCGGAGCTGCAGACAGAGGGTCCCTGTCAGGGGTGGGATCCTGACAGAGGCCTAGCGAGACAGAAAGCTACGGAGCTGCGCCTCCCCCACGTGCGGCAGCATCCCAAGAAAGGACACGAAGAGAATTGTATTGTAGAGGGTGAGAAACGAAGTCACAGCACAAGGAGAAATCACCGGGAGGAGTTCTGCCCTGAAATAGGCTGCCTCCTTCTGAGGCGCGTAGCCGGTGGCCGGAACACCGAGGGAGTAATTGACTCTACCCATTACTTCAGAGACCGGCAGGACAGTTAATTTCAAGTTGGCTGCCCGACCTTAATACCTAAGAAGACACAGTGGCAAATTGTGGGGGTCGGGGCGTCTCTAGGGTCCCTATAAACAAGCCTCAGGCCATCAGTCATATGGGTTTGTCCTATCCATACCATCTGGGGGACAGAGAGGAAGAAATAACATCTAGAACATCTACAAGAGTTGTGAGGACCTTACCGGGAAGCTCAGCAGGGAGGGACTACAACACACAGGCGCTAGTAGGAAGACTACTGATTTCCACCTGGATAAGGGGACTCTGGATTTGCCTTCGGATCGGCCAGACTCTGCGCACCCTGTGGTCTGTACCCTGGACTGTAGATGCTGAAGTCTTCAGTAAAAGGTAAAGAGACTGCAACCTTGTGTCCTCGTTATTCTCTGCGCCTTACATCGTCCACCATCACCATCTACACTTCTGGGAAGCCCTGGGGACATACTTCACCTGTCAGAAGGTATACCATCTAGCTGCCATAACATCACCCCAGCGGACCCCTCACCGCAGCGTCGGTCACCCTGACCGAATACCACAGGTGGCGTCACGAACTTCCCCTTTAAAGACCTTTCCCAAAACCATAAAAACTCTATTCCTTTATTGGACGCCCCTCAAAGGGCCATGGACCGGGTCGGGCCACCGTGACATCCCCTGAACCGAAGGACCCGGTGCCGAGTACCCCATTGCCCTTAACGTGGGGGCGATCCACTAACCTTCGTATCTTCTCCAATCTAGGACAGAGGCGTGCTGAGGTGTCAGTATGGTGATGGACAGCTCAGCCATGAATTGGATGCTGGGGCATACTGAGCGGTCAGTGTCTTGAGTGACAGTTTAGCCATCCAATCAGGGCCAGGACTGCATCCACGTGTCTCCTGTTAGGAGTAATTACCTGACTCTCTGCCTTAGGGTACGTTCACACAGGACTTTTTTGCTGCTTTTTTTTGCTGCTTTTTTTTTATGCTAATTTAGGTGCGTTTTTTTGGTGCGTTTTTGGTGCGTTTTTTGGGTACGTTCACACAGGACTTTTTTGCTGCAGATTTTTGCTGCAGATTTTTGCTGCTTTTTTTATGCCAATTTTCAGCTGCTAGGACACCTCACAATGGCTCTTCACACCTTACTACCAGGAACTCCCTCACAATAGATCACAATCAGGACACCTCACAATGGCTCTTCACACCTCACAATGGCTCTTCACGCCTCACAATGGCTCACAATGGCTCTTCACACCTCACTACCAGGAACTCCCTCACAATAGATCACAATCAGGACACCTCACAATGGCTCTTCACACCTCACAATGGCTCACAATGGCTCTTCACACCTCACTACCAGGAACTCCCTCACAATAGATCACAATCAGGACACCTCCCAATGGCTCTTCACACCTCACAATGGCTCACAATGGCTCTTCACACCTCACTACCAGAAACTCCCTCACAATACATCACTATCAGGACACCTCACAATGGCTCACAATGGCTCTTCACACCTCACTAACCACACCCCTAAGCTCTTGGCTGTGAGATCCCTTCCTGCTGGCCATGATTTTCTGCACAAAAAACGCAGCAAATAATGCTACATGCGTTTTTTCAGCGTTTTTGCAGCGTTTTTTTCATCACCCATTCAAGTCAATGGGTGAAAAAACGCTGCAAAAACGCAGCAAAAACGCTGAAAGAAGTGACATGCCCTATGTCCAAAAAAAGCAGCAAAGCAGAAAAAACTGATCAAACAAAAAACCAACGTGTGTGCATGAGATTTCTGAAATCTCATAGGCTTTACTGGTACTGTAAAAAGCAGCTGAAAATTAGCATAAAAAAAAGCAGCAAAAAAAAGCAGCAAAAAAGTCCTGTGTGAACGTACCCTTAGATTTCTGTCAACTGTAGCTTTGCTCAAGAGGTGTGTGTGCTCTGTGCTCTTAATCTTGTATATTCTGAACCAGGACTTTGACCTGACTATGCCTTTGTCTCACCCCTGTATCAATGATGTACGCTCCTGGCTTTTGACCTCAGACCTATTGGCTACCCAACCTCGCAGCTTGTCTGTGAGTAGTGACTAGCATCACCTTACAATTGACCCATACATTTGTCTTTTTTGCCAGTATGGATTGTGTTCACACGCTCTGTGACCAGGTGGCAGATCTGACGCAGATGATTCAGTATTTGGCCAAGGAATACCAGAGATGTGAATCGTTGCTATTTCTGTCGCAGGGTCAAATGATTAGTTTGATACAAACTTTCCATCACTCTCCACTGCTGGCAGTGGCTGTGACGTCAGAATCCTCTGATGTGCAGTTGGTTTCCCCTGAACCAGTATCTGCCCTTCCTAACAAATTTTCAGGAGAGAAAGACCTGTTTAGGGTGTTCAGGGAGAGCGATAGGCTATTTTTTACCTTGTGACCTCGGTCATCAGGAATTGAATCCCAGCAGGTGGAAATAATCATGTCTTTACTGCGAGGGGTTCCTCAGACTTGGGCATTTTCTTTATCACCCCAAGCCCAAGAACAGTCATTGGTTGACGCTTTTTTTGACGCCTTACAGTTAATCTACAACGAACCTGACAGAATCCAGGTCGCGGAGGTAAAGATCATGAACCTGACACCTTAGTTGGAATTGCCAGCTCTCAAACCATTGAGCAGAAACGTAAGCACGCTCGTGCACTCTGCCTCTACTGTGCTTGAGCTAGGCATTTTCTCAAGGATTGCTCTATACGCCCTCAAGTAAGCAAGCCGTTGAGAAAATGCTTAAGTCTGAGTTATTTTCGAGGAAGTCACGCAGACTTCCAGGTACCTTTTTACTCCTCAGATAAAGTACTGCTGAACATAGAACTACTTTTGCAAAACCAGTCATTATCAGTGGTAGTTTTTATTGATTGTGGGTCCAATTTTATCGATTCAGGAGTGGTCTTGAGATTTGGCTTAGGGACAGTTAGGTTTGAAAAACCCTTTTAAATTGTTGCCATTGACAGGACACCATTACTTCAGAACCTTGTCCACCTGGTAATCGTGGAATTCACACTTAATGTGGGAACACTTTACTGTGAATCCATCTCCTGCTATGTTTTGGATAATTTGCCTGCGGGGTTGGTATTGGGGTTTCCATGGCTGTGTATCACAACACTGTTATTGATTGGTGTTAGAAGGATATAGATAAGAGGAGCCCCAACTGTCATAAGAAATGTCTTAGTTGTGTACAAATTTGCTCCGCAAGTCTGGAGGATCTACCAGAGTACCTGAAAGACTTCAAAGATGTGTTCTTGGAAAAAGAGGCAGAGATGTTACCTCCCCATCGTCCTTATTATATCTGCGCTATTAACCCCTTCATGACCTTGGGATTTTTCGTTTTTCCGTGTTCGTTTTTCACTCCCCTCCTTCCCAGAGCCATAACTTTTTTATTTTTCCGTCAATTTGGCCATGTGAAGGCTTATTTTTTGCGGGACGAGTTGTACTTTTGAACGACATCATTGGTTTTAGCATGTCGTGTACTAGAAAACGGGAAAAAAATTCCAAGTGCGGTGAAATTGCCAAAAAAGTGCAGTCCCACACTTGTTTTTTGTTTGGCTTTTTTGCTAGGTTCACTAAATGCTAAAACTGACCTGCCATTATGATTCTCCAGGTTACTACGAGTTCATAGACACCTAACATGACTAGGTTATTTTTTACCTAAGTGGTGAAAAAAAATTCCAAAGTTTGCTAAAAAAAAAAAAAATTGCGCCATTTTCCGATACTCGTAGCGTCTCCATTTTTCATGATCTGGGGTCGGTTGCGGGCTTATTTTTTGCGTGCCGAGCTGACGTTTTTAATGATAGCATTTTGGTGCAGATACGTTCTTTTGATCGCCTGTTATTGCATTTTAATGCAATGTCGCGGCGACCAAAAAAACGTAATTCTGGCGTTTCGAATTTGTTTCTCGCTACGCCGTTTAGCGATCAGGTTAATGCTTTTTTTTATTGATAGATCGGGCGATTCTGAACCCGGCGATACCAAATATGTGTAGGTTTGATTTTTTTTAATTGATTTATTTTGATTGGGGCGACAGGGGGGTGATTTAAACTTTTATATTTTTTTTATTTTTTTCACATTTTTACTTTTGCCATGCTTCAATAGCCTCCATGGGAGGCTAGAAGCAGGCACAGCACGATCGCCTCTGCTACATAGCAGCGATCTGCTGTTCGCTGCTATGTAGCAGAAAATCAGGTGTGCTGTGAGCGCCGACCACAGGGTGGCGCTCACAGCTGCTGGGGATCTGTAACCATAGAGGTCTCAAGGACCTCTATGGTTACAATACTGAAGCATCGCCGACCTCCGATCATGTGACGGGGGTCGGCGATGCCATCATTTCCGGCCGCCCGGCCGGATGCGGTAGTTAAATGCCGCTGTCTGCGTTTGACAGCGGCATTTAACTAGTTAATAGGCACGTGCAGATCGCGATTCGCCCGCGCCTATTGCGGGCACATGTCAGCTGTTCAAAACAGCTGACATGTCCCGGCTTTGATGCGGGCTCACCGCCGGAGCCCGCATCAAATAGGGGCTTCTGACCTCGGACGTACTATCCCGTCCGAGGTCAGAAAGGGGTTAATCTTATCCCTAATGCCAAATTACCTAAAGCTCGCCTGTATAATTTGTTGGGACCTGAACATACCGCCATGGAAGAATATTTAAACGAAAGTTTACAGAAGGGTCATATCTGTCCTTCCTCCTCGCCTATAACTTTTGTTAAAAAGAAAGATGAGGGCCTCCGTCTGCCTAGATTTCCAAAAGTTAAACAAAATTACGGGTTAAAAATACTTACGGTTCTCACTTCCTCTTACCCCCGACCTATATTATCAGCTTACTGGGGCTAACTAAAAAAAAATGTTTTTAATGTCTGAGGGTCTACTTGAAAATGTTGTCATGCCCTTTGGGTTAACCAATGCGCCAGCAGTTTTTCAAAACTTTATGACTGCTACCTTTTCCAATTGCATTGTAAGGCTTATTGTGGTGTACTTTGATGACATTCTAATGTTTTCCCCTGATCTAAATGCGCACATGTCCGTTTTGTTTTACAAAAGTTTAGGGAAGATTCTTTGGCAAACTGGAGAAATGTACTTTTTCTGTTTAAGAAATATTGTTCTTGTGGTTTATCGTATTGGCTCAAGGGATTAAGATGGAGCCTGGGAAGGTGCAGGGCATAATTTATTGAGTTCAACCTAGTGACCTTAACCCCTTTTACAACCCAGCTTGTTTTCACCTTCCTGAGGACGCCAAATTTGACAATTTTGACTAATGTCACTTTAAGTGATAACTCTGGAATGCTTCAATGGATCCCCGTGATTCTGAGACTGTTTTTTCGTAACATATTGTACTTCATGTTAGTAGTAATTTTAGACCAATATTCTTTGCGTTTTTTTGTGCAAATATCAGAATTGTGTCAAAAAAAATTAAATTTCTCAATTTTCAAACTTTTAATTTTTATGCCCTTTAACCAGATATTTATATGCTATTTTGTGTGACATAACTAACATTTACCACATGTCTACTTTACATCAGCATCATATTTGAACCATCATTTTTTTATTGTTAGGAAGTTGGAAGAGTTAAAAGTTGATCATCAATTTCTCAATTTCCCAACAAGACCAATTTTTGTAGGGACCACATCACATGTGAAGTGACTTGAGAGGCCTATCTAACAGAAAATACGCTAAAGTGACATTTGAAAAAATGGCATCCCTCAAAAGGCTCAAAACCACATTCAATAAGTTTATTAACTCTTCAGGGGCTTCACAAGAATTAACCGCTTCCTGAACTTGGACATACCTCGTTTGTCATGGAAGGGAATAACTTCCGGATCTTGGATTTACGGGGTACCTGCACTGCTTCCGTCAGTTTACCCCCCTAAATGTTGTGATTGATATCAATCACAGCATTTAGAAGGCAGGGGGCCCCCTTTCCCCTCAGATCGGTGCCCCCGCGATGTCATCTCGAGGGCCTGATTATTGCTATGTTGACCCGAAGTCGTCATGACGACATCTAAGTCACAACGCTACAGAAAGCTCCTTAGACTAAGTGCAGAGCATGGTCTAAGGGGCTTGTGTCAGTGCAGCACTAACACTACCCCTATGTACACAAATATAACTACTATAATACTGCTCCTATGTACAAGAATATAACTACTATAATACTGTCCCTATGTACAAGAATATAACTACTATAATACTGCTCCTACGTACAAGAATATAACTACTATAATACTGCCCCTATGTACAAGAATATAGCTAATATAATACTGCCCCTATGTACAAGAATATAACTACTATAATACTGCCCCTATGTACAAGAATATAACTACTATAATACTGCCCCTATGTACAAGAATATAGCTAATATAATACTGCCCCTATGTACAAGAATATAGCTACTATAATACTGCCCCTATGTAAAAGAATAAAACTACTATAATACTGCCCCTATGTACAAGAATATAACTACTATAATACTGCCCCTATGTACAAGAATATAACTACTATAATACTGCCCCTATGTACAAGAATATAACTACTATAATACTGCCCCTATGTACAAGAATATAACTACTATAATACTGCTCCCTATGTAGAAGAATATAACTAGTATAATACTGCTCCTATATACAAGAATATAACTACTATAATACTGCCCCTATGTACAAGAATATAACTACTATAATACTGCTCCCTATGTAGAAGAATATAACTAGTATAATACTGCTCCTATATACAAGAATATAACTACTATAATACTGCCCCTATGTACAAGAATATAACTACTATAACACTGCTCCTATTTACAAGAATATAACTACTGTAATACTGACCCTATGTACAAGAATATAACTACTATAATACTGCTCCTATTTACAAGAATATAACTACTATAATACTGCTCCCTACTGTATGTACAAGAATATAACTACTATAATGCTGTCCCTCTATAGAAGAATATAACTACTATGATACTGCCCCCTTTGGACAAGAATATAACTACTATAATACTGCTCCTATGTACAAGAATATAATTACTATAATACTGCCCCCATGTACAAGAATATGACTACTATAATTCTTCCTGGTATATACAAGAATATAACTACTATAATACTGCCACAATGTAAAAGAATAGAACTACTATAATAGTGCTCCTATTTACAAGAATATAACTAATGTAATACTAACCCTATGTACAAGAATATAACTACTATAATGCTGTCCCTATATACAAGAATATAACTACTATAATACTGCCCCCATATACAAGAGTATAACTACTATAATACTGCCCCTATGTACAAGAATATAACTAATATAATTCTACACCTTATGTAAAACAATATAATTACTATAATACTGCCCCAAAATATAACTATTATTACTGCCACCTATATACAGTACAAGAATATAAGTATTATTATACTGCCCTCTATGTATAAAAATATAAGTACTACAATACTACCCAATACTACTACTATACTATTTAGATACTTTAGTGATGCGGGGTAGATGATGGTGATAGTTTTCCTCTGTGTATTATTTGGTTAATGGTACTTTTTCTTTCTGATTTTACTCTAGCTATTCGTCATTGACAATGGTGCCGATGACTGGAGGATCGCCATGACCTATGAGCGGATTTTCTACATCAGCCTGGAGCTGCTCATCTGTGCCATTCATCCCATCCCTGGCGAGTACAAATTCTTCTGGAATGCCCGCCTGGCTTTCTCTTACACACCATCCCAGGCTGAGGCCGATGTGGACATTATTCTCTCCATACCCATGTTTCTGCGGCTTTACTTGATCGCCCGGGTCATGCTCTTGCACAGTAAACTTTTCACGGACGCTTCATCCCGTAGTATTGGGGCGCTCAACAAGATTAACTTTAACACACGTTTCGTCATGAAGACTTTGATGACCATCTGCCCGGGCACGGTGTTACTGGTCTTCAGCATCTCTTTGTGGATCATCGCCGCGTGGACCGTGCGGGTCTGTGAAAGGTGAGGCCAGTTGGGATAACACATGATATGGGTAGCTTTGTTTTCTTTGCACTTTTCTCAATTTACATAATGGACAATGCTCTCGTTACATCCTGAGGTGAGTTCTACTCAAGTCTTATCCAGAGCTGCAATCATAATTCTGCTATTTTGTCACATACAGAGATTCTACAGTCTATTGCTACATTTTCTTAGCCTCTAGTCCCATTCGGAGCTTCATTAGTAGATGTAAGCATGCCTAATTACCACAGATCTCTGGATTATATTGTAAGATTGGATTGTGGCACCTCCACCAGTTACATGGTGCATCCAACGTCATCGGTAATAAAAGTGTTAATATAATAATGATCTTTTTTGCTAAGAGCCATTTAGTGGGAGCAATTATTACAAGACCATAATGTTATTGCACTATATGGCGGTTAAGAGCTCGCCTCCCCCTGTGTATAATCCCATCTAGTAGAGGGAAGTAATATGTTTAATGGACTGATGTTGATTATGAGCGGAGATATGAAAATTGCTGATTTATCTGTTTGTGCTGCGCCAGGTGCAGAAGGTGCCATGTCTGCAGTAATGGTGGGCTTCAGACCTAGGGTGTTCCCGTTGGTTACAGCAGATGACCTTAGGGTGGACTGAACCACAGCAGGGACTGGTAAAATCATAATGCTAATCTAACAATGGTATCTTTAATTGCAGTCTCATAGTAATTCATTAATTCATAGTAATGCCTTGCTCATAATAGTGCCTATAATGCCAGGTCTATAACAATTCCTATAATGTCAAGGAGTAGCGGGTGAGAAGCACTGGAACTTTGACACTGAATGGAGTGTTGGTTGATGTCAGCACATAGATTATTATTATTATTATTTATTTATATAGCACCATTAATTCCATGGTGCTGTACATGAGAAAGGGGTTACATACAGGGTTATAGATATCATACACCTCCCATAGATGTTTGTCTTTGTTTAGACTATAACTGTGCTGTGGCCAACTCGCTAAGAAATAATTGGCTTATTTAAAGGAGGGGTCCTTTAAATCCAAAATGATTTCCCAGAGCATAAAATGGTTGTAAACAAGATTACAGATTACGCACAGTGTCACTGGAGAGGCAAAAGGGTGGAAAATGATCTCTGAAATCCTTCAGAGCGATGACAGTCCCATTTGGTTTTCGTAGTACATCCTCAAATTTGCTATTTCCCCTGCACCATCATTCATGTGATGTGTTGATACACTTAGTATTAAAATCTGATTAGCAGATGCTGTGACCATGAACACCGCTGGGAAAATCCAAACTTGTGTAAAATTATTCCAATATATGAATCCTATCCTTTAATGTAAGATTTACTAATGACCAGGGACTGCAGTAGGGTAAAAAAGTGGAAAAACTGCCCTATGTACATGGTTATCAATAAAAAAAAAAATAACATAAGTATGCTACAATAAGATATGGTAAGTAAATAATATAATATATAATGGATCTGTAGATGTTGCTTCATGCAATATGGACATCCCCTCAAAATGCTGCCATTTTCAAGTGCAGGCTATATTGGTTGACTGGACATTGATGATCTTACAAGACCTGGTCTCTCTAATCTGCAGGTACCATGACCAGCAGGACGTCACCAGCAACTTTCTAGGTGCCATGTGGTTGATTTCCATAACGTTCCTCTCCATTGGGTATGGTGACATGGTGCCAAACACTTACTGCGGGAAGGGTGTTTGCCTGCTAACAGGCATCATGGTAAGAAAGAAATCATATTTTATATAAGTTTTTTTCCAATACGATGATTGCAGTCATCCATATGCAAACAAAAAAAATGTAAGGAATGGCCATGGGGTCCGTCAAACCCCCAAGGGCACCAGATCTCAGACCAGAAATAATCAATATGCCGTCTTTCTAAGAGGTCATTCTTTTTTTTTTATAGCGCTTAAAGAGGAACTACCCAGTAAGTTCCACAGTAAATTGTGACAATGTCTCACATCTCAGTTTCCAATACAATGTTAAATAAGATAATAATGAAAATGTATACTATAAAAAAAAAGGTAAAAGGTCTTGTGGAAATAAAACTAGTACTGGGCCGAAATAAACACTTACAAGAATTCAAGGGGAGAATATGCAGATTAGATATTAGAAAAGCCTTTTTTACAGTGAGGGTGACCAATGAGTAGCACAGGCTGCAACGAGAGGCGGTGAGTTCTCCTTCAATGGAAGTCTTCAAACAGAGGCTGGACAGACATCTGTCTGAGATGGTTTAGTGAATCCTGCATTGAGCAGGGGGTTCGACACGATGACCCTGGAGGTCCCTTCCAACTCTATGATTTATGATAAGTAGTTGCATATGTCTGTATGTGTCTTTCCTATTCTTTTTCAATCTACTCCTCTCCTTCTCCAAAAGGCAACTGTGATCTGATCTCTCCGTTTGCTGGAAGTCTGTCTTGACTTGACCAAGATGGATCTTAATAATTTTTCATAGTAGATGATAAGTCAAGGAGAAAAGCGAGAGGAGTATAAGTAGGGCCATATTTGCCACTAGGAATGTGAGGGCACGTGCCTAGGGCGGGGACAATGCAGGGGGCGGCACCTGAGCAAGGTTTGTTGTTTTTTTTTGTTTTTTGTTTTTTATAAAAGCTGGGTCACCTCCCGACCGACCCCGCCCCCCCTCGCCCTCCCACCCACACTCCTTGAAGACGATACTCACCCCGCTCCAGTGATGCCTGGTCTCGGCTTCTGCAGCGCTCCTGAATGAACGGTCACGTGGTACTGCTCATTAAGGTCATGAATATGCGCATATTCATGACCTTAATGAGCGGTATCACATGACCGCTCATGCAGGAAGAAGGTGCTGCGCCGGGAGTCGGGACAGAGCGAGAGGGATGTCGGTGCGGCCGCGCGGTGAGGAACAGGTAAGTATGAGGGACGGGGGGACAGGGGAGGGGGATGAAGGAGGACGGTAAGCCTCGCCATGCAAGATGGGAGCGGGGGGTGGGGTGGAGAGATGAGCCATGCATACAGGGAGGGGAAATATGAGCCATGCATACAGGGGGGGAATGTGAGCAATGCATACAGGGGGGGGGGAATATGAGCCATGCATACAGGGGGGGGTGAAATATGAGCCATGCATACAGGAGGGAGAATATGAGCCATGCATACAGGAGTGGTAATATGAGCCATGCATACAGGGGGGGAATATGAGCCATGCATACTGGGGGGGGGGGAATATGAACCATGCATACAGTTGGGGGAAATATGAGCCATGCATATGGGGGTGTGTGAAATATGAGCCATGCATACAGGAGGGGGAATATGAGCCATGCATACAGGAGGGGGAATATGAGCCATGCATACAGGGGGGGGGAATATGAGCCATGCATACTGGGGGGGAATATGAACCATGCATACGGGGAGGAAATATGAGCCATGCATACGGGGGGGGGGGAAATATGAACCATGCATACAGGAGGGGGAATATGAGCCATGCATTGTTGTGAATTCTGTTGTGGGTTCTGCTCTTAGGCTCCCTCCGGTGGTTATAAGTGGTAGTGCTGCTGTTTGTCCTTCACAACAGTCATCAGCTGCTTCCACTTTGGACGGGGCTATTTAGTCTGGCTCCTTCCTTTAGTGAGTGCCAGTTGTCCATTGTTTTCTAGGGATCCACATCTCTGCTTGGTTTCTCCTTCTGGATTGTCCAAATCATCAAAGATGAGTCCTGGCTCTGTTTTTGCAGTCCACATGCGGTGGCCTTAATAGTTCTTTAGGTGTAATTAGTCCTCCGGCCGTGACGAGGTGTCTAGGGAGTGACAGGAACATCCCACAGCTACTTCTAGTTGATGTGTTAAGTTCAGGGTCTGCGGTCAGTATAGAGGCCACCTACTCCAGAGGTCGTCCATGCTGCTCCTAGGCCACCAGTTCATAACAATGCATACAGGGGGGAAAATGTGAGCCATGCATACAGAAGGGGGGTCATTATACAGTATTAAGCATCATGTGGGATCATTATACAGTATGGAGTACTGTGTGGCCATTATACAGTATGGAGCATCATGTGTGGCCGTTATACAGTATGGAGCATCATGTGTGGCCAATGGCCATTATACAGTATGGAGCATCATGTGTGACCATTATACAGTATTGAGCATCATGTGGGATCATTATACAGTATGGAGAACTGTGTGTGGCCATTATACAGTATGGAGCACTATGTGTGGCCATTATACAGTATGGAGCACTATGTGTGGCCATTATACAGTATGGAGCACTATGTGTGGCCATTATACAGTATGGAGCATCATGTGTGGCCATTATACACTATGGAGCATCGTGTGTGGCCATTATACAGTATTGAGCATCATGTGTGGCCATTATACAGTATGGAGCATCATGTGTGGTGGCTGTTATACAGTATTGAGCATCATGTGGGGCTATTATACAGTATTGAGCATCATGTGTGGCCATTATACAGTATGCAGCATCATGTGTGGCCATTATACAGTATGGAGCATCATGTGTGGCCGTTATACAGTATGGAGCATCATGTGTGGCCGTTATACAGTATTGAGCATCATGTGTGGCCATTATACAGTATGGAGCATCATGTGTGGCCATTATACAGTATTGGGCATCATGTGTGGCCATTATACAGTATGGAGCATCATGTGTGGCCGTTATACAGTATGGAGCATCATGTGTGGCCGTTATACACTATGGAGCATCGTGTGTGGCCATTATACAGTATTGAGCATCATGTGTGGCCATTATACAGTATGGAGCATCATGTGTGGTGGCTGTTATACAGTATTGAGCATCATGTGGGGCTATTATACAGTATTGAGCATCATGTGTGGCCATTATACAGTATGCAGCATCATGTGTGGCCATTATACAGAATGGAGCATCATGTGTGGCCGTTATACAGTATGGAGCATCATGTGTGGCCGTTATACAGTATTGAGCATCATGTGTGGCCATTATACAGTATGGAGCATCGTGTGTGGCCATTATACAGTATTGGGCATCATGTGTGGCCATTATACAGTATGGAGCATCATGTGTGGCCGTTATACAGTATGGAGCATCATGTGTGGCCGTTATACAGTATGGAGCATCATGTGTGGCCATTATACAGTATGGAGCATCATGTGTGGCCATTATACAGTATTGAGCATCATGTGGGGCCATTATACAGTATTTTTTTTGTTTATAATTATTGTATATAAAACATTGTGATCAGCAGTGCTAAATGGCTGTGGTTGGGATGTGGATATAGGTGTGACTAGTTGTGAAATGGGTGTGGTCAGAGGCGTGGCCTAAAATTTGCCGCGGCGCACTACGCGCGCTGCAAACTTTATACCTCCTTCCCTTCTTCAAAAGTTGGGGGGTATGGTACCGCATTTGCCAGATCATGGCAAGTGCCGCAAATCCCATAGGGAATGAATGAGGACGAACGCAGTCTTGCCGTAAGTGATCCGTTACGTGGCAGATGCAGAAAAACTGCCGGATCTGCTGCAAAAGGCAACTTTCACATCAGCGATTCTTGCCAAAGTCACTACCGATAGTGTCATACTCACCAAAGGGGGAGGCAGCACTAAAAGTGCCTAGGGCAGCAGAAACTCTAAATACGGCCCTGTATGAAAGAAGAATATTTCTCTTATAAGATATATTGCAAAGCTTCCTATATTCACTTAAACAATGTATTTATGCCAAGTTTTGTTGAAATGGCAGGGAGCTTTCAAGAATTACCACTTGTCATCTTGGATGGGCGCACAATTTATTGCTTTAATTTTTGGAAAAGTCCCCAACCTAATCTGTTGCTTTGCTTTCCAGTGGAAGACATAACAGAAAGTGGTAGAATTAAATGGTTTGTCTAGTAAAAACAAGTTCTCACCTATCTACCAATTTTGCTGATCACTGGGTATTCACTGTTGGAATCCACACTGATTGGCAGATTGGGGAATTTTTATTCCCCAATTTTTGGCTGGACAACCCCGGTAAGGCAGCCTGGTATGACGACTGCTCTACTGTTCCATATGTTAGCAGATCTTGGAGATTACTTACACCGTGTCTTTAAAGGCGTCCCTCTTTTTCGATATAAGCGGTCTTCGCAAAGCCTGCAGTATATAATCAGCCTCCCGCTGATTAAAAATATCTTGTTCTAATTCCGGGCCTCCAATTATCTTCCCTCTGGATTCCAGCAGTAATTATTTTTTTGCAGCTTTCCTTTTGGTACTTCTATTTTCCCCGTCGCTCTCTCACTTTCTTTATTAGCATTTTTCTTTCTCACCACTTGTTTTCTTGATTCCCGGCCCTGGAAATGCCCTGTGTCTTTCTTTTTTTATTGTATAATTAATGTCATTTTGTAGCTGAGTCATTTCATGTGAGGGTTTTCCCTTCCTTTCAACCTTCTTTACTCTGGTGGCTTCCCTCTCATGGATTTATTATTATTGTTTGGTTGGTAATGAGCCCTTAGCAGTAGGCCTTACAGATGTATTGCCATGGCAACAGAGAAGGCCGCAGCGTCGCCTCTAGTATCTATCCCTATGCAAAGTGGAACATTTTTTTGTCATGTTGTAAATGGGCTTAATCACTGTTTTCTATTCAATTTTCACTAGCAAAGCAATTTACGTTGCCACATGACAGAGCCGCTTACCTTTCCTGCTTGCAGCCATCTTGCAGCCTTAGGCCGGCGTCACACTAGCGAGTTTTACGGACGTATGAGCGCATAAACTACGTCCATAAAATTCGCATTACACATGGCCCAATGAATCTCTATGGCCCAGCTCATATCAGCCGTATATTACGCATCCATAATATACGGTCTTGTACGGCCGTAGAAAATCGCAGCATGCTGCGTTTGTCACCGTATTGTGCAAAAAAATCGCCAATGGAAGTCTATGGGGGCGAGAAAAATACGGATTCCACACGGACCAACAGTGTGACTTGCGAGAAATACGCAGCGGTGTTAGTGAAAAGCCGGTAATTCAATTGCCGGCTTTTCATTTCTCCTTCCCAAACCCGACAGGATATGAGACATGGTTTACTTACAGTAAACCATCTCATATCTCCTTTTTTTTGCATATTCCACACTACTAATGTTAGTAGTGTGTATGTGCAAAATTTGGGTGCTGTAGCTGCTAAAATAAAGGGTTAAATGGCGGAAAAAATTGGCGTGGGCTCCCGCACAATTTTCTCCGCCAGAGTGGTAAAGCCAGTGTCTGAGGGCAGATATTAATAGCCAGGAGAGGGTCCATGGTTATTGCCCCCCCCCCCCCTCGGCTACAAACATCTGCCCCCAGCCACCCCAGAAAAGGCACATCTGGAAGATGCGCCTATTCTGGCACTTGGCCACTCTCTTCCCACTCCCGTGTAGCGGTGGGATATGGGGTAATGAAGGGTTAATGTTACCTTGCTATTGTAAGGTGACATTAAGCCAGATTAATAATGGAGAGGCGTCAATTATGTCACCTATCCATTATTAATCCAATTGTATGAAAGGGTTTAAAAAACACACACACACACATTATTAAAAATTATTTTAATGAAATAAACACACAGGTTGTTTTAATATTTTATTGCTCTCTCAATCCACCTGAAGACCCTCGCTCTGCAAAATAATAAACCAACAATATACATACCTTCTGATGAACTGTCACGTCCCACAAATAAATCCATCTGAAGGGGTTAAATCAATTTACAGGCAGGAGCTGTGCTAAAGCACTCGCTCGTGCCTGTAAACCCCGGGTGCTGAAAGGAAAGCAGGATGATCTGTACTTACCTTGAGTTGCGGTGATGCGCCCTCTGCTGGATGTCCTCATGAACTGGAGCCTTGGAAAAGTTCCCACGCTCGAGTTCATATGAGTTCATCAATCAATGTAAGTACAGATCACCCAGCTTTCCTTTCAGCACCCGGGGTTTACAGGCACGAGCGAGTGCTTTAGCACAGCTCCTGCCTGTAAAATGATTTAACCCCTTCAGATGGATTTACTTCGTGGGACGTGACAGTTCATCAGAAGGTATGTATATTGTTGGTTTATTATTTTGCAGAGCGAGGGTCTTCAGGTGGATTGAGAGAGCAATAAAATATTAAAACAACCTGTGTGTTTATTTCATTAAAATAATTTTTAATAATGTGTGTGTGTGTTTTTAACCCTTTCATACAATTGGATTAATAATGGATAGGTGACATAATTGACGCCTCTCCATTATTAATCTGGCTTAATGTCACCTTACAATAGCAAGGTGACATTAACCCTTCATTACCCCATATCCCACCGCTACACGGGAGTGGGAAGAGAGTGGCCAAGTGCCAGAATAGGCGCATCTTCCAGATGTGCCTTTTCTGGGGTGGCTGGGGGCAGATGTTTGTAGCCGAGGGGGGGGCCAATAACCATGGACTCTCTCCTGGCTATTAATAACTGCCCTCAGTCACTGGCTTTACCACTCTGGCGGAGAAAATTGCGCGGGAGCTCACGCCAATTTTTTCCGCCATTTAACCCTTTATTTTAGCAGCTACAGCACCCAAATTTTGCACATACACACTACTAACATTAGTAGTGTGGAATATGCAAAAAAAAAGGGGATATGAGATGGTTTACTGTATGTAAACCATGTCTCATATCATGTCGGGTTTGGGAAGGAGAAATGAGAAGCCGGCAATTGAATTACCGGCTTTTCACATATATCGCGCTGAATTAAATATAAATACAGAATATATATATGTGTCTCAATGACATATATATATATATATATATATATATAATATATAAAGCTGAATGTGTGTATGTGTGTATGTCCGGGATTGGCATCTGAACCGTCGCAGCTACAGCCACAAAATTTTGCACAGTCACACGTCTGGACCCCGAGAGCGTCATAGACTATGTTGTGAGGTGAAATTTTAACCCCGCGCTTTCCAATTCACCAAACAATTTTGCCCCTATCTACATAATGGGGAAAAAATGAAAGGAAAAGTGTTGGAGGCAAATTAACAGCTGCCAGACTTAAAGAATGAGAGCGATGGCGCCAAAGAGTATATACTGTACAGTTGCTAAGGTGGGGCCCCGACATGGGATAATCACCACACCACCACGGGGATATGAACACACACACAAAATGCGCCACACACTACCACGTGCTCGAACACATATACCACCCTCAGCGCACATTTCACCACACATACACCAACCTCGCCACATAAAAGTCGAAACACAAAAGTCGCCGCTCAAAACTCGCCACGCGCTAAACTCTCCACATGCAAAACTCGCCACACGTGCAAAACTCACCTCATGGAAAACTCGCCACACGCAAAACTTGCACACGCGGAAAAATTGCCACATGCACAAAAGTTGCAACACATGCAAAAGTTGCCTCACACAAAACTTGCACATACTCAAAAGGCACCACACATAAAACTCGCCACGCGCAAAACTCGCCATGCGCAAAACTTGCTGCACACAACTTGCTACACTAACCTGTCACATGCAACTCGACACACAAAAAGTTGCTACACGCATGTCGCCACACAAAACTCATCTCACAAAAGTCGCTACATGCATGTCGCCACACGCAACTCAACACACACAACTTGACACACGAAACTCGCCCTAAAACACACACAAGTCTGGTATTATCCTTCAAAAATAAAAATCTGATTAATAAGCAGACAAACTACAAGAGCAACAAATGTACCATATAGGAATCCGGCAGCTGTCAGTCACATGACCAGTCAATTATGTGTATGTGTGAGCTAATATATACTGCCAGGGGGTGGGCTTACTGTTGGCTGGGGATTTATCAGGCTGCCAATTTAGCTTACAAATACTGAGGTAAAAATACTGACCAAATAACGTGTGAACGAGGTCTAATACAGGAGGAGATGACATACAGATATATACTATATACAGGAGGAGATGACACACAGGTATATACTATTTACAGGGGAGATGACACACAGGTATATACTATATACTGTACAGGAGGAGATGACACACAGATATATACTATATACAGGAGAGATGACACACAGGTATATACTATATAGAGGAGGAGATGACATACATGTACATACTACATACAGGAGGAGATGACATACAGGTATATACTATATACAGGAGGAGATGACACACAGGTATATACTATATACAGGAGCAGATTACCTACAGGTATATAGTATATACAGGAGGAGATGACATACAGGTATATGCTATGTATAGGAGAAGATGACATACAGGTATATACTATATACAGGAGGAGATTACATACAGGTATATACTATATATAGGAGGAGATGACATACAGGTATATACTATATACAGGGGAGATGACACACAGCAGGTATATACTATATACAGGGGAGATGACATACAGGTATATACTATATACAGGAGATGACATACAGGTGTATACTATATATAAGGGAGATGACAAACATGTATATACTGAGGTGAAAATGAGAGGTGTGAGGTGAAAATGAAAAGGTGTGAGTGCAAAATGAGAGGAGTGAGGGAAAATAGTGGAGTGATTGGAAAATGACAGATGTGAGGTCCAAATGACAAGTGTTAGGGGGGAATGAGAGGAGTGAGGGGGAAAATAAGAGGAGTGAGGGGGAAAATGAGAGGTGTGAGGGAGAAAATGAGAGATGTGAGGGGGAAAATGAAATATGTGATGGGGAAAATGAGAGGCGTGATGGGAAAATAAGAGAAGTGAGGTGCTATAACTAACCACAGATATTTACTATGCCCAGGCAACGCCGGGCTCTTCAGCTAGTATATATATATACTGTATATATGTTTTAATGAACATTTGAGCACATAAATCCATTAGATGTCGGTTTTGCAAGCCTGCGAGAAAATATCGCAGTACGGATGCCATACGGATTACATACGGAGGATGCCATGCGCAAAATACGCTGACACACCCTGCCTACGGATGACATACGGACCACTATTTTGGGGACTTTTCTGCGTATTACGGCCGTAAAAAACGGACCGTATTTACATACGCTGAGTGTGACGCCGGCCTTATACGTGTTCATATGTATAACCCGCCAGGTTTGAATGAAGTCCATTTGAGATCAAGCAGCCATTGCTGTCTGTCCAATTACAGTACTTCAAAATAACTTCAATTTTTTCTATATTTTGACTGTTGTTATGAAGTAACTTAGGCTATATAAAGTACTTATGTCCCCCATTTCTAGACTGGAGTTTACTGTTGTGTCTCAGACATTAGAGATTCATTTTTTTTTTTGTTAATAGTTCTTCATGTAAGCAGATTTTTGTTTGCAATCATCTGTTTTACACCCTTGATTTTTATCTGTCCAATGAGGTCAGAATGCAGCCAAGCGAACCCTCATTGAGGAGTATACCCACTTGTACACATCACTTTACAGTTCATATGTAAAAGACAGATGATTCTGTAGTAATTCTGAGTTACCTTTTATTTTACTCCAGAGCTGCACTTACTATTCTGCTAGTGGAGTCACTGTGTGCATATATTGCATTACTTATTCTGTACTGATTTTGGGTTACATCCTGTATTATACTCCAGAGCTGCACTCACTATTCTGCTGGTGCAGTCACTGTGTACATACATTACTTTACTGATCCTGTACTGATCCTAAGTTACATCCTGTAATATACCCCAGAGCTGCACTCGCTAATCTGCTGGTATACTCGCTGTGTACATAGATTACATTTCTGATCCTGTACTGGCCCTGAGTTGTATCCTGTATTAACCCCAGAGTTACACTCACTATTCTGCTGGTGCAGTCACTGTGTACATACATTACATTACTGATCCTGAGTTACATCCTGTATTATACCCCAGAGTTACACTCACTATTCTGCTGGTGCAGTCACTGTGTACATACATTACATTACTGATCCTGTACTGATCCTAAGTTACATCCTGTAATATACCCCAGAGCTGCATTCTCTAATCTGCTGGTATACTCACTGTGTACATACATTACTGTAATAATTATAGGGGATAACTCAGGAGACTCTTTGCGTGGAACAAGACAACTACAGGACACAGTTTTTTAAGTGGTAAAGTCTATATTATCACACGGTGATTCAAACAGGTGCAGAGAGAAACTCAAGTCCACAACACTTGGTGCAAATATCAAATGCAGCTCAGCAGTCTATAGGAAACTTCAGAGGAAAATGCAATCACGCAGAAAGTCTATGAAGCACAATTATTCCTGAGGATACTTGACACAAATAAGTCCTTGCTTAGTCCACAACACAGATAGATATGCTTATAAGGCAGTTCAAATAATATCTTAGCTCAACCAGGGAGGTCTGGGTAATAGTCTCAGGTTCTTGCAGAGCAGAAACAGCTTACATGTCCAGCAAATGCAGATGGAAGTAAAAACGAGCAGCAGATGAAGGAGGATTACTGGAACTGGTGTATGCAGCAGGAACTCAGAGCAGAGTAGCAGAATAACCCCACAGGTTCACAGGAGCAGGTATATAGCCAGGGAGTCACCAGAGGTCAGGAGCTGGATGCAAGGCAGAATACTCTAGCACAGACTGAAGGCTGGGGTGGAGTTTTATAGCAGGAAGACACAGTGCACATGAGACCAAAGACGCCATCTTGGAAAAGGGCAGTAATGCACAAAAAGGTAATAAAAAATGTTCAGAGTCCTGACATTACTCCCTCCTTAGAAGCGGCCTCAGGACGATCCTGGACCTGGTTTCTCAGGGAATCTCTGATGAAAACGAGAAATCTTCTGTTGGGCATTGATGTTTTACACAGATTCCCAAGAGTCTTCCTCAGGGAGATATCCCTGCCATCTTATCAGATATTGGAGCCGATTCCTGCGAATCCTGGAATCAACAATTTCCTCCACCACAAATTGTTCTTGCCCATCAATCACCACAGGCTGCGGAAGTGGCACAACACGTCCCTGGAAGGTATTAGGAGATACAGGCTTTAGTAAAGATACATGAAAAACTGGGTGTACCTTCATAGTCCTAGGCAGCTTCAGCCAGCAGGCCACAGAGCTCACAATACCGTTGATCTTGAAAGGGCCAATGAATTTCTGTCCAAGTTTTTGTTAAGGAACGTTTAACTTCAGATTCTTAGTTGCTAACCACACGGAATCTCCTACCTTGAACATTGGTGCAGGTTTATGGAATCTATCAGCCGATCTCTTATAACGTTCTTGAGCTGTGGTCAGGGATTCCTTCAGAACCTCCAGATTTTGCCTCATCGCAGTCAGCCTTTCCTCCACTGCCGGAACCGGAGAATTAATTGGAGACCTAGGTAAGATACACAGATGATAACCCAGATTGGCAAAGAAAGGTGTAAATTTAGTGGAGGCGCTCTGAGAATTGTTATATGAAAATTCGGCTAACGGCAGCAACTCCAACCAATCATCCTGGAGATGGCTGACATAGCATCTTAGATATTGTTCCAGCGTCTGGTTGGTACGCTCAGTCTGACCATTTGTCTGGGGATGGTAAGTGGAAGAGAGACAGACATTAATATTGAGTGCAGAGCAAAACCCCTTCCAGAATCTTGAAGTGAACTGCACTCCACGGTCAGAGATGATCTCATCCGGAACCCCATGCAACCGAAAGACATTCTGTATAACCAAGTTCACTGTATCTTTAGCTGAGGGGAGGCCGGTGCACGGAACAAAATGAGCAGCTTTAGTCAGGCGATCAACTACCACCATGATTGTATTCATGCCCCCCGATGTAGGCAGCTCCACAATAAAGTCCATTGATATAGACCCCCAAGGGCGGGACGGAACAGGTAATGGTTGTAGAAGACCCGTAGGTGCCACATGAGGAGTCTTGTAATGAGCACATACCTCGCAAGAGAGAACATAGTCCTTGGTATCCTTCAGGCAAGTTGGCCACCAGAAGAATCGGCTCAGGAACTCTTGTGTCTTCTGTACCCCACTGTGACCAGCCAACTTGGAGTCATGTACCAACTTGAGGATCTGCAGACGGACGACCTCAGGGATGTAGATACATCGATCTCTGAACCACATGCCACCCTTAAAGACAAGATTAATATCCACAGGTGGGTTGGCCAGAAATACATCACCGTCATAGGCCTCCCTGCACTCATTCCACAAGTCCTGATCGTGGATAACTCCGATGAAATTGGCATCAGATAGAATAGTCTTGGACGGGGCTCCAGGTACGGAATCTGCAGCATGGATTCGGGATAAAGCATCAGCCTTCCCATTACGAGAACCTGGATGGTACGAGATAACAAAGTTAAATTGATTTAAAAATAAGTTCCAACGAGCCTGACGAGGAGAAAGACATCTAGCGGATCTAAGGAACTCTAAATTGCGATGGTCAGTTAGCACTATGATCTGTTGTGCAGCTCCTTGCAGATGATGCCTCCATTCTTTGAAAGCCGCAATAATAGCCAGCAATTCCGTGTCTCCCACGTCGTAATTCTTCTCTGCTGAGGTTAGTCTACGGGAAAAGAAAGCACAAGGATGTAGCAGACCCTTCTCTCCAGTTCTTTGGGAGAGAATAGCCCCCAAAGCATTATCAGAAGCGTCCACCTCCACAATGAAAGAAAGTGTTGGATCTGGGTGTATCAACAGCGGTGCTGATGTGAAACAGATCTTAAGCCGATCAAAAGCTTCTTGAGCCTGTGAGGACCACTTAAAGGGCTTTTCCTTCTTTGTCAAGTAATGGGACAGACAATATCAGAAAAATTTCGAATGAAGCGTCTGTAGAAATTTGCAAAACCAATAAAACGTTGGACCTCCTTAACGTTCTTGGGTACCGGCCAGTCAAGCAGGGCCGGACTTAGCCCAAAAGGCGCCCTGTGCGAGACTGCAGGACGGCGCCCCCCCCCCCTCCAAACTTTGAAAGAAAACAATAACTCTTTAATATTCACAACAACACGTTTACTTAGAAAACTTGTGTTTCCCTGCAAAACACTTGAAGAAACACTAATATTGCAATAACGGGAATTATAAAGTGCTTTAAAGCGGACCAAAAGGAAAAAATGACGCTTGGTCCAAAGCCATATGGGCTGACAGCCAATCAGAGTGCAGAGCGGCGGCCTGCAAGGCCAAACACCGCCACACCATGACCAGATGACATATTACCACCACAGTGATCGAATAATATCAAATACAAGGAACGAATACCACAACATCATGACCAGACCACATATTACCACCACATAGTGACTGAATACTACAATACTGATCAATAATAAAAAAAAACACAATACTATCACCATAAGTGCCATTATACACAGGAGATCTGTACTTAGTATGCAGCGTCTGTGTATAGGTAATACAGTGATCACCGGTGACATACACAGGACCTCAGTATATAGTATACAGTGTATAGTGTCAGTGTATAGGTAACACACTGACTCACCAGTGACATCTCTAGGTGAAGTCCTTCATCTTTCATCCCGCACAGACCGCCATCACTTCATCCAGCCAGGACTCGTCTCTGCAGGAAATAACACAGTTATCTCGAGTTCCACTTGCAGAACACATTACTTAATTTTCCCAACTTCTACATTACACCACATGAAGAAGGCGACATAGTGTCACTCTACACAGTAATAGGACCGCCCCTCCATTTAAAACAGTATACTCAAAAAATAAAATAAATACATCACTGCAGTAATAATATCCCTTAATTAGCCCCTATGGTAATAATATTCGCCATCCTGGCCCCCGTGTGTCTCATTCCTGGCGTCAGCCATATATTCTCCCATCCTGCCCTAATGAGTATCTATCCTGCCCCATATGATCTTCCCATCCTGCCCCATCTGTCTCCATCGTATCCATCCTGCCCCATCTGTCTCCAATCCTGCCTCCAGTGTCTCCAGTCATGACGCCATGTCTGTCATCCTGCCCCGTGTCTCCATTCTGCCCCTGTGTCAAGCATTCTGCCCGTGTCCAGCATTCTGCACCAGTGTCCAGCATTCTGCACCAGTGTCCAGCATTCTGCACCAGTGTCCAGCTTTCTGCCCCTGTGTCCAGCTTTCTGCACCCTGTGTCCAGCTTTCTGCCCCAGTGTCCAGCTTTCTGCCCCAGTGTCCAGCGTTCTGCCCCAGTGTCCAGCTTTCTGCCCCAGTGTCCAGCGTTCTGCATCAGTGTCCAGCGTTCTGCCCCAATGTCCAGCGTTCTGCCCCCGTGTCCAGCTTTCTGCCCCAGTGTCCAGCGTTCTGCCCCAGTGTCCAGCTTTCTGCCCCAGTGTCCAGCTTTCTGCCCCAGTGTCCAGCTTTCTGCCCCAGTGTCCAGCGTTCTGCCCCCGTGTCCAGCGTTCTGCCCCCGTGTCCAGCGTTCTGCCCCAGTGTCCAGCGTTCTGCCCCAGTGTCCAGCGTTCTGCCCCCGTGTCCAGCTTTCTGCCCCAGTGTCCAGCGTTCTGCATCAGTGTCCAGCGTTCTGCCCCAATGTCCAGCGTTCTGCCCCCGTGTCCAGCTTTCTGCCCCAGTGTCCAGCTTTCTGCCCCAGTGTCCAGCTTTCTGCCCCAGTGTCCAGCTTTCTGCCCCAGTGTCCAGCGTTCTGCCCCCCCTGTGTCCAGCTTTCTGCCCCGTCTCCAGCTTTCTGCCCCAGTGTCCAGCGTTCTGCCCCAGTGTCCAGCGTTCTGCCCCAGTGTCCAGCGTTCTGCCCCCGTGTCCAGCTTTCTGCCCCCGTGTCCAGCTTTCTGCCCCAGTGTCCAGCGTTCTGCATCAGTGTCCAGCGTTCTGCCCCAATGTCCAGCGTTCTGCCCCCGTGTCCAGCTTTCTGCCCCAGTGTCCAGCTTTCTGCCCCAGTGTCCAGCTTTCTGCCCCAGTGTCCAGCTTTCTGCCCCAGTGTCCAGCGTTCTGCCCCAGTGTCCAGCGTTCTGCCCCAGTGTCCAGCTTTCTGCCCCAGTGTCCAGCGTTCTGCCCCCGTGTCCAGCGTTCTGCCCCAGTGTCCAGCGTTCTGCCCCAGTGTCCAGCGTTCTGCCCCAGTGTCCAGCGTTCTGCCCCCGTGTCCAGCGTTCTGCCCCCGTGTCCAGCGTTCTGCCCCCGTGTCCAGCGTTCTGCCCCCGTGTCCAGCGTTCTGCCCCAGTGTCCAGCGTTCTGCCCCAGTGTCCAGCGTTCTGCCCCAGTGTCCAGCGCTCTGCCCCCCCTGTGTCCAGCTTTCTGCCCCGTCTCCAGCTTTCTGCCCCAGTGTCCAGCTTTCTGCCCCAGTGTCCAGCGTTCTGCCCCAGTGTCCAGCGTTCTGCCCCAGTGTCCAGCTTTCTGCCCCAGTGTCCAGCGTTCTGCCCCCGTGTCCAGCGTTCTGCCCCAGTGTCCAGCGTTCTGCCCCAGTGTCCAGCGTTCTGCCCCAGTGTCCAGCGTTCTGCCCCCGTGTCCAGCGTTCTGCCCCCGTGTCCAGTGTTCTGCCCCAGTGTCCAGCGTTCTGCCCCAGTGTCCAGCGTTCTGCCCCAGTGTCCAGCGCTCTGCCCCCCCTGTGTCCAGCTTTCTGCCCCGTCTCCAGCTTTCTGCCCCAGTGTCCAGCTTTCTGCCCCAGTATCCAGCTTTCTGCCCCAGTGTCCAGCGTTCTGCCTCCCTGTGTCCAGCTTTCTGCCCTGCCCCCCCCCTCCCGATCGCCGCTCTCAATAATAATTTAAAAAAAAAAACAAGTTCTTCTTACCTGACCGCGATCCTGCTCTATCTGCTTATCGGTGGGGGCGGCCATCTTCCTGAGGCCGCGCGTGCGCAGGTGGAGTGCTCTGCTGCCCGGGGCTTCAGGAAAATGGCCGCGGGATGCCGCGCATGCGCAGATGGAGATCGCGGCGGCCATTTTTCTGAAGCCGAGAAGCAAACAGCCAGGTAAATTCTGCGCCGCCGGCGACCCGCCTCCCCGCATTGTGCCGCCCCCCGCATTGTGCCGCCCCCTTCCTACGCCACTGCCAGGGGGGGCCCGATGACCGGGGGCGTGGTAACCGGAACGCTGGCAGATGGAAATTTTAGAAAACGGCTGCCCCGTACCGGGTCGTACCGGCTGAATCCCACCCCTGATTGTGATGTAATGTGACATTAATCTGCTGAGCTCAATAAATGCGCCCCTTGTATGCTAACGAGCCTTGGCGCCCTGTGCGGCCGCACAGGTCGCACAGGGCAAAGGCCGGCCCTGCAGTCAAGGATAGCCTGAATCTTACCAGATTCCATGTTCAGCCCCTGGGGAGAGATGATATAACCTAAGAACTGTATCTCAGAACGATAGAACTTGCATTTCTCCGGCTTAATATACAGATGGTTCTCTTTCAGACATCTTAAAACAGTTTTGACATGTTCTTCATGTTCCTGTAGAGAGTCAGAAAAGATTAGTATATCGTCCAAATAGATCACTACAAACTGGTCCAACAAATCTCTGAAAATGTCATTAGCAAGGTGTTGAAATGTTGCAGGGGAGTTACAAAGCCCGAAGGGCATCACGAGATTCAAAGTGTCCATACCGGCATCTGAATGCTGTCTTCCACTCATCCCCTGGACGAATACGCACCAAATTATAAGCCCCACGAAGATCCAGTTTAGAGAACACCATAGCATGGCGAACTCTTTCCAGTAATTCGGGAATCAGAGGCAAAGGGTAACAGTTTTGTACGGTTACCTTATTGAGTTCCCGATAGTCAACACAGGGTCTCAGGGTCCCATCCTTCTTCTTTACAAAAAAGATAGGTGCCCCTGCTGGTGAGGAAGAAGGACGTATGAAGCCTTTGGCCAGATTTTCATCAATATACTCCTTTAAGGCTTGAAGCTCAGGTGCCGCCAAAGGGTATACGTTACCAAAAGGAATAGCTGCCCCAGGAAGCAACTCAATGGGACAGTCATAATGCCTATGTGGAGGAAGCTGATCTGCATTCTTCTTGTCACAGATGTCAGAGAACTCTTTATATGCTGGAGGTAAAGAAAATACCTGTACATGTGGTTCCGTAGCCGTGGACTCAGGGACAGCTTCTGTTAACGCTGAGTTGCTCCTTGTTGGAAAGATAATCTCCTTGGTCTCCCAGTTGATAATTGGGTTCTGAGAACGCAACCAAGGAATGCCTAAATTCACAGGAAAATGAGGAGAAGAAATTAGCAAGAAAGAAAGTTGCTCCTGATGATTAGGCTCCAACAAAATTTCAAGGTTTACGGTCTCCTGATCCACAGGCCCAGAGATTAAAGGTGACCCATCCACTGTTTCCATGGTAATTGGAGAGGCTCTTTGCTGAATTTCAATACCATGTTCCTTGGCAAATGTGATATCCATGAAATTGCCACCTGCACCAGAGTCAATCATAGCTGCACTGGAAATCCACTGTCCTGAACACAGGATCTTAATAGGGAGAGAACCGTGAGAGTTTTTTTCCTTAAGCTCCTTGGGGGGTGAAGTCATAGAAAGTGAATGGAATACAGCGTTTAAAGGCAGGCTACATTTAGAGATGTCAGATTCATCATCACAGTTGTCATACTCCCCTACTGCTGCTAGCACCTTGTTAGGCCGTCTAGGACACTTAGGACAATTGATCAAGAAGTGGTCAGACTGGCCGCAGTAGAAACATAGACTTTCACGAAGGCGATGCTCCCGGCGCTCATTGATCTCGCGCCTCTGAACGGAATCAATTTGCATGGGCACCTCCTCCACCTCCCGAGATGTTTTACCTGCAGGCTCTTTGGAAGGAAGGGAAAAGTTAGAAATACGGTTATATGCAGCAAACTTCTCCTGCCTACGCTCAGTAAGGCGAATGTCAATGCGCACACAATGCTGTATAAAAGTCTCTAGCTCCTGTGGTGACTCAGAGCGAGCTAGTTCATCTTTTACAATACTAGACAGACCCCTTTTAAAAATAGGCAATTGTGCATAACTGTCCCAATTGGTATCTACCGCTAATCTCCTGAATTCAGTAGCATACTCAATAACAGAACGTTTTGCCTGGCGTAAAGACAATAAAGCAGATTCAGCGGTTGCACGGCGATTAAGGTCATCAAACATTAATGCCATAGCGGCCAAGAAATCATCCAAGTTATTTATCCGTGGGTCACGAGACTCAATCATCGGATTCGCCCAGGCGAGCGCTCGTGCGGTCAGCAGCATTATTACACACAATACTTTGGATCTATCATTAGGAAAACGGTCAGCATACACATCAAAATATAGCATACATTGATTCACAAAGCCACGAAATTTGTCGCGATCACCATTAAATCTGAATGGGGGCAAC
Source organism: Ranitomeya variabilis (assembly GCF_051348905.1). Lineage (NCBI taxonomy): Eukaryota > Metazoa > Chordata > Amphibia > Anura > Dendrobatidae > Ranitomeya > Ranitomeya variabilis. Next base: position 610,004,430 of record NC_135232.1, read on the forward strand.
TTAGGTGGGCTAGCTGGTGGCGGTTGCCCAGAGGGAAAAGTCGCTTGTGCAGCTATTTGCGTGCTTATGTCCTGAAAAGCCCGTCCATACTGGGACTCTATGCCAGCAAATTTGTTTTCCTGGGCTGCCATGCGGGTGCTTAAGTCCTGCAAAGTCTGTCCAAACACTTGTTGATTGAGTTCAAAGCTTCCAAACTTCTTTTGCAGACCTTCCACATCTTTCTGCAGTGATCTAATTATGGAAAACACCTGCTCTAGTCTGCTTTCTGCAGACATTGTTCCAGCAGTCTCCTTTTTTTTTTTAGGCTAGAGTATGCCGTAATAATTATAGGGGATAACTCAGGAGACTCTTTGCGTGGAACAAGACAACTACAGGACACAGTTTTTTAAGTGGTAAAGTCTATATTATCACACGGTGATTCAAACAGGTGCAGAGAGAAACTCAAGTCCACAACACTTGATGCAAATATCAAATGCAGCTCAGCAGTCTATAGGAAACTTCAGAGGAAAATGCAATCATGCAGAAAGTCTATGAAGCACAATTATTCTTGAGGATACTTGACACGAATAAGTCCTTGCTTAGTCCACAACACAGATAGATATGCTTATAAGGCAGTTCAAATAATATCTTAGCTCAACCAGGGAGGTCTGGGTAATAGTCTCAGGTTCTTGCAGAGCAGAAACAGCTTACATGTCCAGCAAATGCAGATGGAAGGAAAAACGAGCAGCAGATGAAGGAGGATTACTGGAACTGGTGTATGCAGCAGGAACTCAGAGCAGAGTAGCAGGATAACCCCACAGGTTCACAGGAGCAGGTATATAGCCAGGGAGTCACCAGAGGTCAGGAGCTGGATGCAAGGCAGAATACTCTAGCACAGACTGAAGGCTGGGGTGGAGTTTTATAGCAGGAAGACACAGTGCACCTGAGACCAAAAACGCCATCTTGGAAAAGGGCAGTAATGCACAAAAAGGTAATAAAAAAATGTTCAGAGTCCTGACAATTACATTACATATCATGTACTGGCCCTGAGTTGTATCCTGTATTATACCCCAGAGTTACACTCACTATTCTGCTGGTGCAGTCACTGTGTACATATATTACATTACTGATCCTGTACTCGCCCTGAGTTGTATCCTGTATTATGCTCCAGAGCTGCACTCACTATTCTGTTGAGCTCTTATTATGCAGAGTGTTATGCTGGCATCTCTGCACTATCTCTCTTCCTCCTCCCGCAGAGACACCGAAGTACTCACTCATTGTCTCTGCTCCGGTCCCCGCTTCCTCCCATGACCTATGCATGGTGTGCAGGTCTCCTAGGAGTGTTCTTAAGGCACACGCGTGTGCACTCCCCGCTTCTTAAAGGGGCTGCGCATACTTCTGATATGTCACCAGCCAATACCAGGGAGACATCAGATATTTAAGGCACCATCACCTATAGGGAGGTGCCTCAGCAACTTGGTGTTAGTGCGTTCGCTTCTGTAACAATTGTAAGGGCCCTGTATCTGTGCTCCCTGTCCTGACCGTCCTGTCTAAACCCGATCCTGAACCCGTCCTGCTTATACCTAGTCCTGATCCTGATCCACCTCTTCCGCATTTGTACCTCTACCCTCTCCAGTCTAGTCCGAACCTGCACCCTTGTTCCTATACCTGAGTCCATCCCGTGTTCCTGTGCCTGTCCTGTCTGTACCTGTTACAGTATCGTCACCGTCTAAACCAGTCTTGCAGTATCCATCCCTACAGTTTACCATTCCTGGCCAGCCTGACTCTTGTGTCTATCCCTGCTTTCCTGCCAATCTGTGGTCACCTGCTATGACTCCGGGTCTGTCCTGGAGTAGCAGCTGGCATCCACTTGCGGCCAAGTCTAGCAACACCATCAGCAGCTCTAGTGAAGAACCAGGTGGTTGCTTTGCTACGCCTTTCCTGGCTCTCCCCGGTCTATAGCACAGTGGTTCTACAATCACCAGTCGAGTCACAGGCATTATTCCCCTGCGTAAGATGAATGTACACTACAAATTCCTGGAATACACATTACTGAAGCAAGTTTTGAAAAGACATTGAACAAGTATGGGATGCTTTGAGATTTCAGTTCTAAAGTATGGGGAATTTTGAATTCAACCGAAGTATCTTAAACAGTTTTATCTATTTATGGAAACTCTGGAAGTCCTGGATTTTTGAGGTCTTAATATATAGCTGTATAACTACATTGCTATATGTCTTGGGATCTCAGTCTGCCACATGGAACTCATAGGACTCAACTGTGGTGCCCGCGCCTCACATCCTTTCATAGGGAACATCCATGTGTCTTCACATCCCTCTAATTGGAGGTAGTATAAATTTTGTATGAATTGTCACCCCTCTGATTTCCTGACCTACTTATTGCTTTGCTGCAGAGCACGGAAAAGAGTGGAGGGAATTCTGCCGAGATTTTCTGATCGTTGGACGTGCCATGAGACGTTCAGCGACCAAGCCTGAGTAGAAAATCTCATTATGTTGCTTGCTGCGGACATGCGCTTAAACATTCCTCACTCTATTTAGCAATTATGGAGACAGCACAAGGTCTATAATGGAGGCTTTCCATATCTTGAATAATCTAATATATAATTGTCTAGAATACTACTTCCTGCAATTTGTGCCAACTTCCGTGGCTTTGTCCGGAGCTAATGTTCGGAGATAATGTTCGGAGCTAATGTCCGGAGCTAATGTCCGGAGCTAATGTCCGGAGATTAATTGCCTAGAATACTACTTCCTGCAATTTGTGCCAACTTCCGTGGCTTTGTCCGGAGCAAATGTCCGGAGCTAATGTCCGGAGCTAATGTCCGGAGCTAATGTCCGGAGCTAATGTCCGGAGATAAGTGACGTCACCAGTGTCCTACACCCAGGCAGAGCACAGGGGCCCCAGGCAGCATATGGGGCCCCAGGCAGAGCACAGTGGCCCCAGGCAGAGCACAGGGGCCCCAGGCAGCATATGGGGCCCCAGGCAGAGCACAGTGGTCCCAGGTAGAGCACAGGGGCCCCAGGCAGCCTATGGGGCCCCAGGCAGAGCACAGGGGCGTCAGGCAGCATATGGGGCCCCAGGCAGAGCACAGGGGCCCCAGGCAGCATATGGGGCCCCAGGCAGAGCACAGTGGCCCCAGGCAGAGCACAGGGGCCCCAGGCAGCATATGGGGCCCCAGGCAGAGCACAGTGGTCCCAGGCAGAGCACAGGGGCCCCAGGCAGCCTATGGGGCCCCAGGCAGAGCACAGTGGCCCCAGGCAGAACATGGGGCCCCAGGCAGAGCACAGGGGCCCCAGGCAGAGCACAGGGGCCCCAGGCAGCATATGGGGCCCCAGGCAGGGCACAGGGGCCCCAGGCAGCATATGGGGCCCCAGGCAGAGCACAGTGGCCCCAGGCAGAGCACAGGGGCCCCAGGCAGAACATGGGGCCCCAGGCAGAGCACAGGCAGAGCACAGGGGCCCCAGGCAGCATATGGGGCCCCAGGCAGAGCACAGGGGCCCCAGGCAGCATATGGGGCCCCAGGCAGAGCACAGTGGCCCCAGGAAGAACATGGGGCCCCAGGCAGCATATGGGGCCCCAGGCAGAGCACAGTGGTCCCAGGCAGAGCACAGGGGCCCCAGGCAGAACATGGGGCCCCAGGCAGAGCACAGGGGCCCCAGGCAGAGCACAGGGGCCCCAGGCAGTATATGGGGCCCCAGGCAGAGCACAGTGGCCCCAGGCAGCATATGGGGTCCCAGGCAGAGCACAGTGGCCCCAGGCAGAGCACAGGGGCCCCAGGCAGCATACGTGCCCCAGGCAGAGCACAGGGGCCCCAGGCAGCATATGGGGCCCCAGGCAGAGCACAGGGGCCCCAGGCAGCATATGGGGCCCCAGGCAGAGCACAGTGGCCCCAGGCAGAGCACAGGGGCCCCAGGCAGCATATGGGGCCGCAGGCAGAGCACAGTGGTCCCAGGCAGGGCACAGGGGCCCCAGGCAGCCTATGGGGCCCCAGGCAGAGCACAGTGGCCCCAGGCAGAACATGGGGACCCAGGCAGAACATGGGGCCCCAGGCAGAGCACAGGGGCCCCAGGCAGAGCACAGGGGCCCCAGGCAGCATATGGGGCCCCAGGCAGAGCACAGGGGCCCCAGGCAGCATATGGGGCCCCAGGCAGAGCACAGTGGTCCCAGGCAGAGCACAGGGGCCCCAGGCAGAACATGGGGCCCCAGGCAGAGCACAGGGGCCCCAGGCAGAGCACAGGGGCCCCAGGCAGCATATGGGGCCCCAGGCAGAGCACAGGGGCCCCAGGCAGCATATGGGGCCCCAGGCAGAGCACAGTGGCCCCAGGCAGAGCACAGGGGCCCCAGGCAGCATATGGGGCCCCAGGCAGAGCACAGTGGTCCCAGGCAGAGCACAGGGGCCCCAGGCAGCTTATGGGGCCCCAGGCAGAGCACAGTGGCCCCAGGCAGAACATGGGGCCCCAGGCAGAGCACAGGGGCCCCAGGCAGAGCACAGGGGCCCCAGGCAGCATATGGGGCCCCAGGCAGAGCACAGGGGCCCCAGGCAGCATATGGGGCCCCAGGCAGAGCACAGTGGCCCCAGGCAGAACATGGGGCCCCAGGCAGAGCACAGGGGCCCCAGGCAGAGCATAGGGGCCCCAGGCAGCATATGGGGCCCCAGGCAGAGCACAGGGGCCCCAGGCAGAGCACAGGGGCCCCAGGCAGCATATGGGGCCCCAGGCAGAGCACAGTGGCCCCAGGCAGAGCACAGGGGCCCCAGGCAGCATATGGGGCCCCAGGCAGAGCACAGTGGTCCCAGGCAGAGCACAGGGGCCCCAGGCAGCCTATGGGGCCCCAGGCAGAGCACAGTGGCCCCAGGCAGAACATGGGGCCCCAGGCAGAGCTCAGGATCCCCAGGCAGAGCACAGGGGCCCCAGGCAGCATATGGGGCCCCAGGCAGAGCACAGTGGTCCCAGGTAGAGCACAGGGGCCCCAGGAAGCCTATGGGGCCCCAGGCAGAGCACAGGGGCCCCAGGCAGCATATGGGGCTCCAGGCAGAGCACAGGGGCCCCAGGCAGCATATGGGGCCCCAGGCAGAGCACAATGGCCCCAGGCAGAGCACAGGGGCCCCAGGCAGAACATGGGGCCCCAGGCAGAGCACAGGGGCCCCAGGCAGAGCACAGGGGCCCCAGGCAGCATATGGGGCCCTAGGCAGAGCACAGGGGCCCCAGGCAGCATATGGGGCCCCAGGCAGAGCACAGCGATATTTTGGACCACTGTGCGGTGTTTCAGACCCCCTGTGTGATGTCTGGGGCCCTGTTCTTAAGTATATTAAAGATTAAAGTAACGTATATTAAAGTATATTATAGATCAAATTTGACACGTTTATGAGCACCATTGAGTGATATACTCAAGAATGACATAATTTTTCAACATTTTATGGTTTCAAACTGTAAACACTCAGAGTTTTTTTTACTTCAACCAGAAAACCTTAACGGTTCATAAAAAACTTGACTGTTCAGGATATGATAAAAGTCATAGTATTCTGAATCTTTAACTTATAAAGATACCTTTACATGGGGTGATTATTGGTTCCAGAGAGGCTTTTGGCCGATAATCGTACACATGGCTGGTGACAGGACAATACAATATAAACGTTCAAAGGTAAACACTGATAACATTAAAATCTAATATATAATTGCCTAGAATACTACTTCCGGCAATTTGTGCCAACTTCCGTGGCTTTGTCCGGAGATAATGTCCGGAGATAAGTGACGTCACCAGCGTCCTACACCCGCTCAGGGTGGACAAAGATATATGCCTTCGTGGTGCGCGGCACTTTTCTGATTGGTTGCCGCCTGCCGCGAGCGACCAATCAGAAATGTGCCGTACTGTGACACACTCCGCCCGCCATTTTGGTGTGATTTTTGAATTTTTACCTCACAGCAAGTTTCTACTGCGTGGAGGCGGTCCCAGTGACGTCGCTCTTCAAGCTCCTGCCGAATTTCGTCAAAAAAATGATAATACCATTTACCAAAACTATATATATTTAGTTGTGAAGTGGTTCAGTGACATTTTCACACCAATTTTGAACTTTTGTTTGGTGTTTTCTCCATATACTGCCTATTATTCACTGACTGTTATACTGAGAGACTGCCGTTTATTAACCTCTTCTTTGCCACACTGGGTATATTGCTCTATTATTTGCCACATAAGGACATTGTCCATTATTGCCCAGCAATTTCTCTGCAATATAAACTGCCTATTTATTAATATCTGTATTCCTGCAAAGAACTATTGCCTATTATTAACTGGCTATTTTCCTACTACCTGACACTGCCTCTTATTAACCTGTTGTTTGCCACCACCACGCTTAAAGCTGTTTAGCTTAGCCAACATGAGCTCTAATAGTAAGGATACTAATGACACAGAGCCCAAAGCTGCTGATGGCGCACGTAAGATTAGGTCTGATATAAAGTATACTAATAATGCAGAGCAAAAAGACGCCGATGCCGCACGTAAGCGTAAACAGCGTGCTAACAAGAGTACAGAGGATAGATGCAAGCGCCTGGACACTGTTAAGTATAGTAATGACACAGAGTCCAAAGCTGCTGATGGCGCACGTAAGATCAGGTCTGATATAAAGTATGGTAATGATGCAGAGCGAAAAGCCGCCGATGCCGCACGTAAGCGTAAACAGCGTGTTAACAAGAGTACAAAGGATAGATGCAAGCGCCTGGATACTGTTAAGTATACTAATGACACAGAGTCCAAAGCTGCTGATGGCGCACGTAAGATCAGGTGTGATATAAAGTATGGTAATGATGCAGAGCGAAAAGCCGCCGATGCTGCACGTAAGCGTAAACAGCGTGCTAACAAGAGTACAGAGGATAGATGCAAGCGCCTGGACACTGTTAAGTATACTAATGACACAGAGCCCAAAGCTGCTGATGGCGCATGTAACATCAGGTCTGATAATAAGTATACCAATGACGCACAGCGAAAAGACACCGATGCTGCACGTAAGCGCAAACAGCGTGCTAACAAGAGTACAGAGGATAGATGCAAGCGCCTGGACACTGTTAAGTATACTAATGACACAGAGCCCAAAGCTGCTGATGGCGCACGTAACATCAGGTCTGATAATAAGTATACCAATGACGCAGAGCGAAAAGCCGCCGATGCCGCACGTAAGCGCAAACAGCGTGCTAACGAGACTACAGAGGACAGACAGAAGCGCCTGGACACTGTTAATGCTGCTTGCAATAAACGCATTACTAATGAGTCTTTTGAGGACAAAACTAATCGATTAAGTAATAAAGCTGCTGCTGCACGCTCTCAACGTTGCAAACATAATATTTCCACGTCCTCAGTCATAGATTCTGCCCACAATACAGCTTCTTTGTCTCCATTCATAGAATGTGTGCAGCCTGAAGCTCCTTTAACCGTTGGCAAATCTGCACGTAAGCGCAAACACTGTCCTACTTACACTCCAAATGATAAACGCCGTCGCCTGTACACCGTTAAGTCTGCTTATAAGACATGCTTCACACCTGACTCTTCTAAGGCAACAAACAAACCATTACCAAATGCAGCTGGTGCACGCCGTGAACGGCGCAAAAAAACCGCTTGCACCTCCATATTAATAAACCCTGACCACGATACACCTTCCAACTCCTCAGTGATTGAATCTGTGGACAGTGAAGATCCTCTACCAGGTCCACGCTTTATATATGTTGGCTTAAAGAAACATTCCAATGCTCCGTTACCACAACCTGTACCTCAACATCCTACAGGTTTTACTAATGATGACAGTACCATAGTAGAACACTCCTGTGGTCCTATGAACTATTTATGTGAACATTGTCAAGCATTACATTTTAATGCTGAGATACCAGCAGATAAAAATTTTACTCTGTGTTGTCACAAGAGTAAAGTGCATATACCTATACCCCAATATCCCGAGGTCTTTAAACGATTGCTGACAGGGGAGAGTGAGTTCAGTAAGAATCTCATGGAAAATATTCGTAGTATTAACAGCTCATTTGCTTTCGCCTCCATGGGTGCCAATATATCCCCTCCACCTGGACATGGCCCTTACTGTTTCCGTATACATGGACAAATATATCATCGTACTGGAACCCTACATCCCAGTGATGATCAAGTTCCAGCTTATGCCCAACTGTATATTTTGGATACCGCTACCGCGAATGAACAACGTTTAAACTGTGAACAAAATCAAAAATGTCATCCCACTTTGATGAGTATAATTGCTCTTCAGTTAGACAATGTGAATCCCTTTGTTGCCGCCTACAAAATGTTACGAGATGTGGAACATGAAGAACATCTTAAAGCTGAAGCTAATGGCACTCTCATGCCAAATATCATCATGGCCCTTAAACAAGATCGGAATCAAGACCCTCGCCGATATAATAATCCAACTGTCAATGAAGTTGCTGTCGTATTTGAAAATGACAATGGAGAGCCACCATTTAATCGTGATATTTTAATACATTTACAACCGGACCCCAAAAATCCTTTGGCGCCAAGAACACAACAGGTCAGCATTCTACACAGTAATTTAGATGCTTTACTCTATCCTTTATTTTTCCCTTACGGAGACCAGGGCTGGCATGATGGCCTCAAGCAACAAGGGCAAAGTCCACGCAGAGTTACACAACTGCAATATTAGGCTACGTTCACATTTGCGGTCGGCGCCGCAGCGTCGGGCGCCGCAGCGTTGCCGCATGCGTCATGCGCCCCTATATTTAACATGGGGGCGCATGGACATGCGTCGCACTTGCGTTTTGCGCCGCATGCGTCCCTGCGGCGCCCGCGTCCGGGCGCAGAGGACGCAGCAAGTTGCATTTTTGCTGCGTCCAAAATCAATGAAAATAAGGACGCCTGCGGCGCAAAACGCAGCGTTGTGCATGCGTTTTGCTGCGTTTTTGTTTGCGTTGTGCGTTGCGGCGCCGACGCTGCGGCGCACAACGCAAATGTGAACGTAGCCTTACTGCTATGTGCTGTCTGTCCGTAATCAGTTTAATCCACTCCTGAATGGTGGCAAACTCACTCAGCAGTACTTAGTGGATGCTTATGTGAAATCGAGGCAAATCGCCTAAATTATATCCGTCAACACCAAAAGGATTTGAAAGTAGAGGATTATTGTGTACTCCAGGAACATCTCCAGAAAAAATCCATTGAGAAGGGCATCCCCATTGGAAAAACGGTCATTTTACCATCTTCGTTTGAAGGCAGTCCCAGGAATATGCAGCAGCGGTACCAGGATGCCATGGCTATTGTGACTAAATATGGTCGTCCTGATCTATTCATCACCATGACCTGTAATCCGAAATGGAATGAGATTACTGAGAATTTGGAACCTTGGCAGTGTGTGGAACATAGACCTGATTTGGTGGCACGTGTTTTCAAAATAAAACTGGAAGCACTCTTAAAAGACATTAACAACGGATTATTTGGGAAAGTTTGCGCTATGGTTCATGTAATTGAATTTCAAAAACGTGGCCTTCCACACGCTCACATTTTGATTATTCTGGACAGCAACTCCAAATTAAGGACTGAGGAGGACATAGACAATACAGTGTGGGCTGAAATTCCCAATCCTACCCACTACCCTCAGCTCCATAAAATTGTTCTCCAACATATGATTCATGGTCCGTGTGGAGAACACAACCCAAATTCTCCCTGTATGGATCTGGGGAAGTGTACAAAAGGTTTCCCTAAAGATTTGCAACCAAGAACCATCATAGCTAAGGACGCCTATCCTACTTATCGCAGACACTTTGGCCCATCTTTTCAACACCATTCTAACATGATTGACAATTCGTGGGTGGTTCCATATAATCCGTTCCTGCTATTAAAATACAAGTGCCATATAAATGTCGAAGTTTGTGGTTCCATTCAGGCTGTGAAATATTTATTTAAATACGTCTACAAAGGACATGATAAAGCCAATCTTGAAATCTGCCAGACTAACATCCAACATGATGAAACACACCAATTCATGGATTCAAGATATGTCAGTGCACCAGAGGCAGCTTGGCGAATATTCTCATATCCAATGCATAAACAATCTCATAGCATCATTCGCCTTGCTGTACATCTACCGCATTCTCAGCCACTCTATTTTCATGAGGATGACTCTATTGGAAACATCAAACAAAAGCTCCATCAAAATTCTACACTTATGGCCTACTTCAAGCTTAATCAGAACGACCATCATGCTCATATTTATTTATACCGTGAAATTCCCGAAAACTATGTTTGGAAAGAAGGTTCTTGGGAAGTTAGAAAGCGAGCAGGTGGTTCTGTGATTGGACGAATGTATACTGTCAGTGTGAAAGACCAAGAACGCTACTATTTAAGATTGTTATTGTTACATGTCAAAGGTGCAACCAGTTTTGACAGCATAAAAACTGTACACGGAGTCACACATGAAACCTTCAAAGATGCGGCATTAGCTCTTGGCTTACTATTTGATGATAGTCTGTGGAGAAATACATTACTTGATGCCAGTATTCTCAACATGCCAGCACAGCTACGTGACATGTTTGCCTACATTTGTATTTTTGGTCCTCCAGCTAAACCTCGGGACTTATGGGATGAATTTAAGGAACACTTTGTAGAAGACTACTGCTATGCATACCACTCCGACACTCTGGAGTGTGTCAATTGTGAAGGCTATGCTATGACAGATGTCCAACATGTTCTTAAAGCTCATGGCAAAACTTATACTGATTTTAATTTGCCACGTCCAGTCAAGAAACAACACCTCCTCCCACAGTATGATAAAGATTATGAGTTATCAGCAGCTGCTGAAATGAAAGCTACTCTAAATGAGGACCAACTTTTTGCTTTTGATGCTATCACTCAAGCTTTAGAAGACACTAATTCTACAGCAAAGTGTTTTTTCCTTGATGGTCCTGGTGGCAGCGGAAAAACGTACCTATATCATCTACTCCTACATCAGCTAAGAGGACAAGGAGACATTGTGTCACCTGCTGCCACTACTGGAATTGCCGCCAACTTGCTACAAGGTGGACGAACCATTCATTCTCTTTATGGGATTCCAATTCCTGAGAATGAAACATCTGTTTCCAGGATTAAGAATGATACCGATGCAGCAAAAGATTTGCACAGCACTAAACTTTTTATTATTGATGAGTGCACAATGCTATCCAAATATGCATTGCATGTCATTGATAGAGTTTTACGTGATGTCATGACAACAAATGTAGCTCACAAAGAAAAAACACCGTTTGGAGGTAAAGTGATTGTTTTTGGAGGCGACTTTAGACAATGTCTTCCTGTCATCCCTCATGGGACAAGAACTGATGTTGTAGAGAGCTGTATAAAATATTCACAACACTGGCAACATTTTACTCGCCTGCCACTTATTAACAACATGCGCTCCATTGATCCTCACTACAGCAGTTGGTTGCTTCAACTGGGAAATGGTGAACTATCTAATGAACATAACCTTGGAGATGATGTAATTGAAATTCCTCCAGACATGGTATGCACTGGCTCTTTAATAATTGAAATTTTTGGAGATAATCTTTGTATTGATGTGAATGACACCGAAAGCATAAATACAGCTGCATCTCATGCAATTTTATGTCCAAAAAATGAGGACGTTGAGAAAGTCAATTCCCAAGTCATGGATTTATTGATAGGTGACTATACTGAATATATCAGTGATGATTCCATCAATCCTGATGAAGCTGATGACCTCGATCAATACCCACTTGAGTTTTTGAATTCACTAACACCAACTGGAATGCCTTCACATCGGCTGAAACTTAAAATTGGCACCATTGTCATGTTATTACGTAATCTGAACACGAACAAAGGTCTCTGCAATGGTACGCGGCTCATTGTCACTGCCTTACATGCCAATATCATACTGGCTAAAGTAATTAGTGGGTCAGCAGCAGGAAATGTGGTATTCATTCCACGAATTGATTTGTGTCCATCAGAGACTGGATTACCTTTTAAATTAAGACGGAGACAATTTCCTATCAAGCCCGCATTTGCAATGACCATAAATAAATCTCAAGGCCAGACCCTCCATCGAGTTGGCATTTATCTACCAGAACCTGCTTTTGCCCATGGTCAATTGTATGTTGCTTTTTCCAGGGTGAAGCAATGTTGCAATGTGAGGGTTAAAGTGGTTAATACACCACTTCAAGGACAATTATTGGCTGATAGTACTAAAGTCTTCACACGTAATATTATCTACAAAAATATTTTAGTTTAAAGTTACTTTTCTTTTTTTTCATTATTCAGTTTTTCTAATAACATAGACAGCAATAGGCAAATTCTATGTATAGAGATAAGGAAAAAAAAACAAAAACAAAAAAAAATTAGTGTAGCCATAGACATATAGATTTTAAGTACTTATGTAGGAAACTAGACTGTGGCCCGATTCTAATGCATCGGGTATTCTAGAATATGCATGTCCCCGTAGTATATGGACAATGATGATTCCAGAATTCACGGCAGACTGTGCCTGTCGCTGATTGGTCGAGGCAACCTTTATGACATCATCGTCGCCATGGCAACCATTATGACATCTACGTCGATACTGTGCCCGTCGCTGATTGGTCGAGGCGAATTCACGGCAGACTGTGCCCGTCACTGATTGGTCGAGGCAACCTTTATGACATCATCGTCGCCATGCTGTGCCCGTCTCTGATTGGTCGAGGCCTGGCGGCCTCGACCAATCAGAGACGCGGGATTTCCAGGACAGACAGACAGACAGACAGAAAGACAGACAGACAGACAGACAGACGGAAAAACCCTTAGACAATTATATATATATAGATACGTATATAACATACGTACTCATTAGCATATAGGGTTAATAACTCTATATCATATCTACATAAATTTAGAAATATGATATATCAATGCATATTTTTATAGGTAAGTAGAACACACATTAAGTACAAGATGTAAGATGTGTATCATCCAAATGCCTGTATTTGGTGATAGGAACCTGTATTTGAAGCTCCAGCAGTATAGCTGCTGAGAAATTTCATTTTGTTTTTAAAAAGGGTGAGGTTTTTGTGAACAGGTAAGAGACGGGTGGGATGGCTGTTCACACACATCTCTATCTCCAGGTGTGTTCTGTACATAGAAATAGATATATAGATAGGTACATATTTAGATAGATAGGGAAAGAATAGAGATTTTGCTTTCACATCAACATTTTTCTGCTATTTGGAGAATTTATGGTGGAAAAAAGGCTATTTCTGCACTTCCTGCCTAAGGGCTGACCCACGCCACTCTTGCTGTAAGTTGCATGCAATGTATACGGAATTTGTACTTCACTTGCGGCAGGTGCGGCACATGTGGTTTCTGCAGTTTTCGCCACAAAATCTCCACTTACCAGTGTTTTTGTTGTGGCTGCATTTAATGCAATTGTCGAAGCCGCGTTTGCCGCATTTACTGCAAGTTAACTCCAAGCTTCATCTACATTGCATGGCACTTGCTGAAAGTGTGTTGTAGGTCAGTTCTTTGGTGCCAAGTGTGGAAGTTGTATTGTTTTTAACATTACTTCTGCAAATATCAGAAACATGCAGATGTGAAAGAGGTTTGAGTATTAAGAAATAGGAATCAGTTAGTTAGGACCCATCAGTTCAAAGGCTACCGTGACGTGGTTGATGGGCATGCTTATATTAGCCCATCGGTGTACTATGAACGTTGATTTCTTAAATTTTACACTTCTGTAAAAATAAACACAAAAAATTTGGATACACAAAAAGGCTTTTATTTCTGTTGTACTTATTAGAATTATTTAAAATGAAGGCTTAGCTAAGCCCAAGAGATGATTAAAAACGTTTCATACCAACCCATCAGATGTAAAATTACTGTGAAAATACCTGATGGGCACACAAGTATGCGCCAGTATGGGTACTAAGAGCTTTTCCACATAATAATGAAATATTTTAAAATGTCATAGAACATACCAATATACATAGTTATTGATACATATTATTTATTATTTACATTATTGTTCTTAAGCAAAGAACCGTTGTTGTGGCATTTGCCACAACACGCAAAGTTGTTGTCTGATGTCTTTCATCACTCCCCTCATAAGCATGTTCATGGATCCTGTGTAACTGTACCTTAAATAACAAGAATTGTCAAGAGCTGGTGAGTGCAGCCATTTTTTGTTCTTTCTTACTATTATTTATTAATTGTATTATTCTTACATTTGAATAAATAAAGTATATATGGATTCTAGACTCCCGATTCTTTAGAATCGGGCTGCCATCTAGTAAAATAATAATAGCAATATCCTTAATTTACATAGAGCCAGTAAAGAACAATTAACATTAGAGGTCTCTTACATTAGGCCCCATACATCACATTTACAGGTGCAGCAGTATTCTTAGGCTGGGTTCACACTGAGTTAACAGCAGCCCGTTCAACACATGTGTTAAACAGGCTGCGTTAACGCAAGTTCCGACTTGCCATCGTGCTAGCGTAGTTAGAGCTAGCAGATGCTCTATCTGCGCTAGCAGTGACGGACCCAGAAACGCTGCAGCCCGCGTCCCAGGGTCCGTCACTCAATGACACCACATCTATAGTGCACGGTGCTAGCGACGCGCCCGAAATAGAGCTCATTGGCAGCGTTAACGGATTGTGTTACACCGTGTTATGCCACGGTGTAACGCAGTCCGTCTAACGGACTGCTGAAACACAATCTGAACCCAGCCTTACCGTTCTGTTCATGCCATACGTTCATGTACTTTCCAGCCTGGAACGGACCTGTACCCCAAATCATCCTGATCTATCTGCTTCACAAGTACATTCTTGGAACTACATTTCAAACTGACACCCCGATGAAGTAGTAGAAAACACAAAGTCATGAAGTTGGTCACAACAAAAGAGGGTTGTAGCTGTAAGGCCTCCTTCACACATACTGGTGATTCCTGTACAGGAAAAACCAGTACTGGTGAGATCCAGGGTCTGTGTCCGTGTGCTATCCATATGTACATATGTTACATCTGTGTATCCGTTTGCTGTCCATGTGCCGTCCGTGTGGATGTGTGACATGTACCGATGCCTGGGAAAAGCAGTACAGTTCGCGCTGATCCCAGGCGCCAGATGCTGCAGGCAGCTCTCATCATTATTGCCTGGTCTCCCTAAGATCAGTGTGACTAGGCAACAATGATGGGAGTTTTATTCACCACCTGCTGTGTACATTCTATGTAAAATAGCGTGAGCCCCCCGTAATTTTCATTACTAGCAGAGGGCTTGGGGCTGATGTTAATAATCTGGGAAAAGGAAAAACATCCCCAAAAGTTCCCAAGTTATTAATAATAGCTCACAGCTGTTTGCTTAGCCTTTACTGGTGAATTTACAGGAGACCACAGAAAAAAATTGACGTAGGGTCCCCCTATAAATTCAAACCAGCAAAGGCTAAACAGACAGCTGTGAGCTATTATTAATAACCTGGGAACCTTTTGTGATATTGTCCCTTTTCCCAAATTATTGACATCAGTCCCCAGCTGGGGTCTTTACCTCTGCTGGTTCTGAAATTTGCGCTGGAGCCTACATCATTTTTATTATTTAATTCTTTATTTTATACCAAAGGGACACTGCAGGTGCAGAATACAGCTCCCGTCTCTGTCGCCTGGTCGCGCTGATCTCAGGGAAACCAAGCGACAATGATAAGAGCTGCCTTCAGTATCCGGCACCTGGGAACAGCGCAAACTGTAGCACCTCTTCCCAGGCACCAGTATGTGTCACGCTGGTGGCACATGGACATCATCCGTGTGTCATCAGTGTGCACGTGTGGGGCACACATTTTGTCTGTGCTACTGATAAAAACTGACATATCTGCGGGTTTCTCACACAGACACACGGTCCAAGTGAAATACCTGACATGTGCGAACAAACATTGAATACAATGGGTGCACGAGTCGGACTGGATAGAGACACAAAAAATGGACTTGTGAAGGGGGCCTTCTAGAAATAAGTACAGTATGACATCCATGAATCCAACAGAGTGACCCTTGTGCCAATAGATGTGGGTGCTATCAAGGGACATTCCTAGCACCTTTAAAAATGGCACATTGAAAGAAGGAGTAACATACAAAGATTATAGGTTTGGGCCTGAGAACTCTGATGAAGTATGAGGGGGTGATGGGGTACAGTCGAACTCCTATAAGTACAGGTAGAGTATACAAATAGATTATAAACCGGTGGAGGGGCGGATGATCCAGAGACAATATAACATGACAAGTTGGCGCTTGATGTTCCCGTAATTAGGAGCGCACAAGAATAGAGCTTAATGAGAAGGAGGGAAACCAGACGGAAGCCTTTCAATGGGGACATAGAAAATACTTGGCAGGTTCGGAAGAGAGATGCAGCCAGTCTGTATGTGTCTATTTAAGGGACTATGGCATTCTGCAGGGATCGGGGGTCTGAGCAGATGAGCTGTTTTCTATCAGGCTCATTCATCTGCTCATTACAAGTATTTCCCAATCACCCAGAAGGTCGAAAAAAAAAAATAATGATGAATTTGAGTTAGCTTTCAAAAATCAACAGTTCGGTGAGGTCATCTCAGCTGCGGTCTGGACAAAGAGAGATTGTTGAAAATTTTTCTACTTCCCGTGGGAAAAATTACCATACCAGTGCCCAAAGCCAGAACCTGGCGGACACGCTGATGAAATAATACAAATGCCTACTGACCTCCATCCTCAACCATTCACTTCAACCTTGCCATCAGTCTCCATCATAAAGCAAGGCCATGCAAACTTATGTGTGCAACATAGGAGGGTGAACCGAATACCCTGACCAAGTAATCAATTTTGGAATTTTTGTATGGTGATACTATGGATGGCACACTCTTTCTACACACTGACATGCCAGGTCTTCCCACTGTGATTTATACACCATAGTGTGTGGGTATTAAATGGCTGCTCAAAATGTTTACATGAAAGCAGGGGTGGATTAAGGGTAGCCAGGGCCCCGGGCTGTTCAGACGCTTTGGGCCCCCCCGGGTCATGTGACGGGGGTCATGTGACGGGGGTCATGTGACACCTGAACCAGATTCCAGAAAAATGGCCGGGCCCTACTCTACTGTAACCTATTAAATATTTGTTAAAATATGCAATACAATTTAGGTATATTTTGACCAATATCACATACAAGGAGCAAATACCACCGCACCATGACCAGACCACAAATTACAACCACAGTGATCGAATAATATCACATACCACCGCACCATGTCAAGACCACATATTACCACCACTTGGTGACCAAATAGCACATACAAGGGACAAATACCACAACACCATTTCCAGACCACATATTACCACCACATAGTGACTGAATACTACAATACTGATCAGTAATAATAATAATAAACAAAAAAAAACCACAATACTATCACCATAAGTGCCAGTATTCACAGGAGATCTGTACTTAGTATGCAGTGTCTGTGTAGAGGTAATCCAGAGATCACTGGTGGTATTATACACAGGAGCGCTGTATATAATGTATAGGTAATACAGTGATCACTGGTGACATTGTACACAGGACCTCTGTATATAGTATACAGTGTATAGTGTCAGTGTATAGGTAACACTGACTCACCAGTGACGTCTCTAGGTGAAGTCCTTCATCTTTCATCCAGCACAGACCGCCATCATTTCTTCCAGCCAGGACTCGTTTCTGCAGGAAATAACACAGTTATCTCGAGCTCCGCTTGCAGAACACATTACTTAATTTTTCACAACTTCTACATTACACCACATGAAGAAAAAAAGGCAACATAGTGTCACTCTGCACAGTAACAGGACCGCCCCCCCCCATTTAAAACAGTATACTAAAAAAATAAAATAAATACATCACTGCACACTGCAGTAATAATATCCCTTAATTAGCCCCTATGGTAATAATATTCCCCATCCTGGCCCCGTTTATCTCATTCCTGGCTCCAGCCATATGTTCTCGCATCCTGCCCTCATGAGTATCCATTCTGCCCCATATGATCTCCCCATCCTGTCCCATCTGTCTCCATCGTATCCATCCTGCCCCATGATCCAGTCCTGCCCCATGTCTTTCATTCTGCCCCGTGTCTCCAATCATGCCCCATATCTACATTCTGCCCATGCCTCCAGTCCTGCCCCCAGTGTGTCCAGCATATTACCCCCAGTGTGTCCAGCATATTACCCCCAGTATGTCCAGCAATCTGCCCCAGTGTGTCCAGCAATCTGCCCCAGTGTGTCCAGCAATCTGCCCCAGTGTGTCCAGCATATTACCACCAGTGTGTCCAGCAATCTGCTCCAGTGTGTCCAGCATTGCCCCAGTGTGTCCAGCAATCTGCCCCAGTGTCTCCAGCATTGCCCCCAGTGTGTCCAGCAATCTGCCCCAGTGTCTCCAGCATTGCCCCAGTGTGTCCAGCAATCATCTGCCCCAGTGTGTCCTCCAGCATTGCCCCCAGCGTGTCCAGCAATCTGCCCCAGTGTCTCCAGCATTGCCCTAGTGTCTCCAGCAATCATCTGCCCCAGTGTGTTCTCCAGCATTGCCCCCAGTGTGTCCAGCAATCTGCCCCAGTGTGTCCAGCAATCTGCCCCAGTGTCTCCAGCATTGCCCCAGTGTGTCCAGCAATCATCTGCCCCAGTGTGTCCAGCATTGCCCCAGGGTGTCCAGCAATCTGCCCCAGTGTCTCCAGCATTGCCCCAGTGTCTCCAGCATTGCCCCAGTGTCTCCAGCATTGCCCCAGTATCTCCAGCAATCATCTGCCCCAGTGTGTCCTCCGGCTCCAGCATATTGCCCCCAGTCAGACAGTGTCACTGACACTGACACTGACTGTCCAGCATTCTGGCCCGCCTGGATCGCCGTTAGGTTAGCAAAAAAAAAAAAAAAACAAACAAACCGAGTTCTCCTCACCTGACCAGCACTCCAGGCGGCGAGCTCCCTCCAGCAGCGTGCACTCACCAGCGACTGACAATGACGTCAGACGCTGGTGACGTGTGCGCTGCGCCTGCGGCCGACTTCAGCTGCCAGCCTCCAATTGTTAACTATTGACGTGCGGGCGCGCGCCCGCACGTCAATAGGAAACCGCCGCAGCGCCGGGTGCGGGCCCACTCTCTCTGCCCACCGGGTACGGGCCCATAAATGATACGCCAGTCAGGGCACGGGCAGTAATGCCCTGATGGCGGCGGGCAATCTGTGCCCAGGGCCCCCCCACACCACTGGGCCCTGGGCTACCGCCCATATTGACCCTCTTATAATCCGCCCCTGGTGGATTGCCAAGATAAATTACATCATGTCATAAGAGTTGAGCAAATACATTTGCTACGTCCGTAGTCCATGGCTGCTGGACAAAAGCCCTTCTCCTACCTGCCAGCATTGCTGGTGCTTCTTCTGATTAGTAGGCCCAGTGCAATGGCATGCATGCGTCACAATGATGATGTTTTGTCGGGTCGCCTATTCAGAAGAGGCGGCAGGGATGCTGATGGGTAGTCGAAGGTTTGTAAGGATCTGAACTACCAACATCACTTCTGCTCTAGGGTCCTGCTAATTTTTTTGGTTTAACTCTAGATGACATATATCGCCCTGTATATGACCGAGAGCTAGTGTTTCCAGGACCGGTGGAAAATATGACATCTTTTTTCTTAGCATGGTAATACGGTAGGACAAATGCTGGGTTGGAGGGACTAAATAGGCCTCTGTAAGTGTAAATGGCAGCAAAATCTTTTAGTCCAAGCAGCTGCAAAGGCGAGACAATGAAATGTTGTAGAGCAGGGCTCCCTCGGGACGTAGAACCCGCTGTTCTCCTTGTCAGTAAGAGACAGAAATTTGCAAGCAGAAAATTGGTTGGGTTGGACTTTGTTCAGCCATGGAGAAAAATGGTGAATGCATTAACGATGACTCCTATCCGATTGTTTCTTTACAGGGTGCTGGTTGTACTGCCTTAGTGGTGGCAGTGGTCGCTCGAAAGCTGGAGCTCACCAAAGCTGAAAAGCACGTCCATAACTTCATGATGGATACACAGCTAACAAAACGGGTAAGCTAGCTAGAAAATGCCAAGCAAGATGGAGGGGTCACTATCTGGAGCTGCAAGATTTCCTGGTCAGGAGAAATACAGACATAACTGGAAGGCAAAACCTGTACTGCTTTCCCCAAAAAACACTTTTAAAATCCATAACCAAGCATTGTTACATTTCAAACTTCTGTATTTCAAGAAGCTGAGGACTCTGAAACGTGTCAGAAATTTGGTATAGATGTAAAATGTAAATTGTAACACATTTTTATGGCATATATAAGTGTTGGTTGGCCTTCCAATGAGCTATGGCGGTAATACACCAGAAGAGTACCAGTTAATGACAGCAATCTCACTTTCTCATCTACTAAGGATTTGAGCAGAAGCAGTGAATAGAGCTCCTGCTCTTATTTGTGAAACCAATCCTGATTTCCAGGATTTCTTTGCAGGTCACACGCAACCAAGCAACAGCTGTAAGATGTCACACACATCAAGTCTGAAATCATGCAATCTTCTATTGCTGGAAGACAAGAGAGCGAAGGCTCTGGGAGTACGTGACACAGCAATGCAGAAGTGTTCTATATGCTATAAAAAAATATATAATCACAAAAAGACAAAAAAAGCCATACTTAATAAACAGAAGCAAATGTAATCATTTCTTCCTATCCAGATGTCAGTACTTTGCTGCTCTCTTCTGGCAGCACCTGAAGCATCGGCTGCTTGGGGCCTCTGCTAAATAATACAGCACTGCTGCTGTAAGGAAATGGACAAGTGAGAAGTTTCACACAGTTAATGCCTAACCGAGCGTCTGCAAGCGAACACCGCCATCTGCTGATCAAAGATGATAGGAAAAGAGAAAGCAGAGAGAATTACGGTACATTAGGAGGAACGGAGGAGTGAAGTGCATATTCCCTCAGGGAAGATATTGGAGGTGACACCATGTCAGGTGATAGTTGTAACGTAGTTAGCAATTATAAAAGGTCCAGAAGGGGAGGAGTCGGCGCCTGGACTTGTGGCAGGTCAGACGTATGATGCAGCAGAGTTAACAAACAGCCGCCTTTACAAGTGAAGAATCGAGTAACCAGACGCGAGTGAGGAACCGAGTAATCAGACCCGAGTGAGGAACCAAGTAACCAGACCCGAGTGAGGAAGCGAGTAACCAGAACAGAGTGAGGAACCGAGTAACCAGACCCGAGTGAGGAACTGAGTGATCAAACCCTAGTGAAAAACCAAGCAACCAGATCCCAGGCCTAGTTACCAGAGCCAGAGACGGGAGACCAGAGCTTGGAGATCTGAGCCGAGTGAGCAGGGTAGGGCCGAGAGACACAACCAGGTTTCAGAAGTGGGACGTTTGCATGAGCCTAGCTTCCAGTGTAGACATACAGTAGAAAGGGAATTGAGGTAGTGGTTCAGAGAACGAAGACGGCAAGTGTAACGGGTGTGGAAAGTGACTCATCGATACAGGACTTGCGGCTTAACGGTGGAGCATTGTAGACCCTCGTTGCGGCCTGTAAGATGTTCCGTATTGCTCTGAGGGTGATAGACGGTGATGGGCCCGATAGTACTCTGACACACTTAGGTGTAGATATTAGGTCCAAGACACCACTAACAATAATATAGTTGTTTACTTGTAATAACATAACAATAGTGTGTTAATAGAATTGTCTTAATACTCAGTATAATAAGTTACTGAAATTCCACTGTTTTCTTCACATCTTGGTATTGTGTCTTAGGCACCACATATATCTGTGTTAAATAAATATCTCTTGGTTAAGTTACCACTGAGTAATCCTTTCTCTGTTTACACTGCCTTTCAATACTTCTTTCACATCTTATAACTCTAATGTCTGATATCATGATCTGGCAGAATGAACTGATACTACTAACCAGTGTTTTTTTAGACTGGACTTAAGGTACCGTCACACTCAGCGATGCTGCGGCGATATAGACAACGAGCCGACCTAAACTAGATCGCTGGAGCGTCGCTGTTTAGGTCGCTGTAGAGACGTCAAACACAGCAACTCCAGAACGATGCAGGAGCGATCCAGTGATGTAACGGTGACTCACTTCTCGTTCTCGCTGGTTGTTAGCTCCATTACATCCATTGTTAGCGTCGTTGCTTTTGATGTCAAACATGACGATACACGCCGACCTGGCGACGAAATAAAGTTCTGGACTTCTAGCTCCGACCAGCGATATCACAGCGGGATCCAGATCGCTGCTGCGTGTCAAACACAACGAGATCGCTTTCCAGGACGCTGCAACGTCACGGATCGTTGTCGTTCTCTTTGCAAAGTTGCTGAGTGTGACGGTACCTTTACACTATTTAAATGATTAATAAAGTAGATAAACACATGGATTACAGTTGCAGTGGATGTCATGGCGGACAGGAGATCAATGTTTCTATGGTGTTGATGAGTGATACAATGTTGCAATATAGACAAGATGGATGATGATGCCGGTAGATACGTTTTTGTGTGGAGTAGATGAGATAAACATGGTGACGATTATGCGGTGTAGATAAGACTGATGATAATATGATGTAGATGATGGGTGATGATGTGATATAGATGAGACAGATGATGATGTAGTGTAGATTTGATGGATGATGACATGCTGTAAATGAGATGGACGAAGAAGTGGTGTAGATTTGACTAATGGTATGCTGTCTATGAAATTAAAAAATGGCATAGAGTAGATGAGATGATGGTATACATATGACATTTGAGTGGATGATGACATGGTATAGATGAGATGGATGATGATATCGTGCAGATGAGGCAGATATTATCTATCTAGAGATGACGATGCGATGTATGTAGATGAGATGGATGATGAAATGATATAGATGAGACGGTTAATAAAATGGTGTAGATGAGACTAATGGTATGCTGTCTATGAAATTAAAAAATGGCATAGAGTAGATGAGATGATGGTATACATATGACATTTGAGTGGATGATGACATGGTATAGATGAGATGGATGATGATATCGTGCAGATGAGGCAGATATTATCTATCTAGAGATGACGATGCGATGTATGTAGATGAGATGGATGATGAAATGATATAGATGAGACGGTTGATAAAATGGTGTAGATGAGACGGATGATGGTGTGGTGTTGATGAGACAGATGATGACTTGGTGCCAATGAGACAGATGATAGTGTGGTGTAGAAAATACAGATTATGTAGATGAAGATGTAGTGTAGATGGGACGGTTGATAAATTTGTGTCGATGAGACGAATCATGGCTTGGTGTAGATGAGATGGATGATGACGTGATGTTGATGAAATGGATGATGACCTGATATAAACAAAATGGTTGTTGGCATGGTCTAGATGAAATGGATGATAAAATGGTATAGACATGATTGATTGACTACAGATAGTAGATAAGATGTATGAAAACATGGTCACTTTGGATCTGGTAACGTTGGCCTGTCCACATTCCTTACACACTATTATATTGCAGATAAAGAATGCAGCAGCCAACGTCCTACGGGAAACATGGCTAATTTACAAGCACACAAAACTACTGAAGAAGATTGACCATGCTAAAGTCCGCAAGCACCAGAGGAAGTTCTTGCAGGCCATTCATCAGTAAGTAGGCAGTCCTTACAAGATTATGAGGGTAAGGGAATAAGCATATTTTTTCCTAGGCATTGCAAACCTGAAAAACTGCCGCACAAGTAACAGACTATGATAAACAACAAAAAGGCATAAGGAATTTTTTGTCTTACCTTTGAGAATTTTGTGATCTTCTACATCTATGATTGTTCTCTCTAATCGAGTGGTGGTTCACAATCTATTTCTACAAGTCGATGGCATCAATTTATCAATGAGGACTTCCTGATGGTTGGTTTGTTTTGCAGGTTACGGAGCGTGAAGATGGAGCAAAGGAAGCTGAGTGACCAAGCCAACACCTTGGTAGATCTCTCCAAGGTAAGTATGCAACACATAATTTGTTGATTTGCACTGTCCAGCCATAGAAATGTCTAAGCTTCTCCATAATTTCATCCTGTATCTAACTTAGAGGAATTACAAACAGATAGCTTACAGGCATTATTCATTTTCCAACTCACCACTTTGACAGATCAGGTTGGTAGCACACATATTAGTCCATTGTGGTTCTGTAGCATGGGTAGTTAGTACTCATACTGTGATCATTGGCCCTATGTGTACCTATGGGGTTTATGGTACAGGATCCACTAATTCCTACTGAGGTTGGTGCTGCCTAATTTATATATTTTCCGTCCTATTGGTGTTTGCCTAGATTGGATGGAGTAGTCCAAGCCAAACTCATTTTCCACATCATGATCCACCACCTGGCATTGTAGATAGATATCACACAATGTAATTCTGTACCTCAAATCACTGACAATTTTCCATTAAAATTAATATTTTCGTTATTTTTTACCCATGTGCAGATGCAGAGTGTGATGTACGATCTAATAACTGAGCTCAATGACCGCAGCGAAGATCTGGAAAAACAGATTGGGAATCTAGAAACCAAACTGGACCAGATAACTTCCACTTTCAACACTCTTCCTGTCCTGATCGTGGATGCCCTGCGACAGCAGCAGCAGCATCTTCTTTCTGTCATATTGGAGTCACGGGCGCTTGGAGTAACGGTTGGAACTCCACAGACTCCCCTATCGGACAGTCCCATGGGGATAAGTTCGGCATCTTTTCCGACACCACACACCAGCTCCAGTAGCTGCTGATTGGCCAAGCTTATGTTGTGGATAATAGACCTCCCAAGTCGTAGCGTGCCGTCAGTAGGATTGTTTAGGAGATGTTGGGAACCCTGGCAACCTAAATATCATGTAATCTCAGCTAACCTTGAGTAGAACCGTCTTGTAGAAAGCCAGTTGGCGCTCAACGTGAGGAACTGCTTGAAGGTTAAGATACTATGACGCACCTTCTCATTCACTGCCAAGTAACCTGCAATTCTTAGTGGAGAAGGACCGTTTACTATCCCACTTCCACCTGCCAACACCATCCCTGATTTTCCTACTAGTGTCCTTTTTTTCTCTAACACTGCCCTACAATGTCCCGGCACTTCCATGGGGGCTAATGCCAGTGCAAGCAAAACCAACCCTTTCCGAAATCTTGGCCTCATCCTCTTCTTACAAAGTGCCTGTACACTGAAGGCCAATACTGTCACAACCACGAGTGCCCCCGCCCCAAGGGGTAAGGCCTGGGCCCGCTCTAGAGGTATTGAGTCAACAGCCCAGATGGTTGACGTCAGTTGGTCTTGCTATTAAGGACATGGGAGTCCTTGTGCTCTCACACATTGAATTTCTGTGCTTGGCATATATATGTCAAAGGAGACGCAAAAGGTGGTACATAACAGTACCCAATTAGCTTTGGGGTGGTAACGGAAAATAATCTGTTACCCACTACGCAACATACATCTACCTGCGCTATACGTGGGCACCCACCACATCTGTATGTATTTTTGCACCACGACACAACCAAAATACACGATAAAATACAACTTTCGTTTCAAACAGGTTGTGTTGAAATGACGATAGATGGCCCGAGTGTGGTATGTAAATCACTGTGTACCTTTTTACAGCTATAGACTAGCTCAATACGGAATGGAACTATACAATCAGCCTTGTCTACTGAAAAATAGAGAAAAAAATATATTTATATATTTATGCTTAAAACAATCAAAATCTGAGCACCCGCTCCCTTCTTAAACTTTCCAGTTAGCAGATATCTGCAGAAATTACTGTCGATATGACTTTAAAAAGTCTGGTGAGGGAAGAATTATAATATAAAGCAGAAAATGGTTTAATGTGTCTTTTACACTGCCTACCTGACAGTAATAATTTAAAGGGAGTTAGCTGAACACAGCCCTTTAAAATAAGGTATGAAGTGTTAAAAAAAAGTAATTGCACCAATAAAAAAACGAGGACTCGTCAGGTGAAAGTTTGGGCCAAGTGAGCTCATATGGGAGCATCCTCAGCTTATTATACAGTGGGGAAAAAAGTAGTCAGCCACTAATTGTGAAAGTTCTCCCACTTAAAAAGATGAGGGGTGCCTGTAATTCGCCTCATAGGTAGAGCACAACTATGAGAGTCAAAGTGAGAAAACAAATCCAGAAAATCACCTTGTCTGATTTGGCAAGATTAATTTTGCTAATTATGGTGGAAAATACTGTAAGTATTTGGTCACCTAAAAACAAGCAAGATTTCTGGCTCTCACAGACCTGTAACTTCTTCTTTAAGAGGCTCCTCTGTCCTCCACTCATTACCTGTAGTTATGGCACCTGTTTGAACTTGTTATCACTATAAAAGACACTTGTCCACAACCTCAAGCAGTCACACTCCAAACTTCACTATGGTGAAGACCAAAGAGCTGTTGAAGGACACCAGAAACAAAATTGTAGCCCTGCACCAGGCTGGGAACACTGAATCAGCAATAGGCAAGCAGCTTGGTGTGATGAAATCAACTGTGGGAGCAATAATAAGAAAATGGAAGACATACAAGACCACTGATAATCTCCCTCGATCTAGGGCTCCACGCAATATCTCACCCCGTGGGGTCAAAAAGATCACAAGAACGGTGAGCAAAAATCTGAGAACCACATGGGGGGACCTAATGAATGACCTGCATAGAGCTGAGACCACCGTCACAAAGGCTACCATCAGTAACACACTATGCTGCCAGGGACTCAGATCCTGATCCTGCAGTGCCAGACCTGTCCCCCTGCTTAAGCCAATACATGTCCGGGCCAGTCTGAAGTTTGCTAGAGAGCATTTGGATTATCCAGAAGAGTATTGGGAGAATGTCATATGGTCTGATGAAACCAAAGTAGAACTGTTTGGTAGAAACAAAGCTCATTGTGTTTGGAGGAGACAGAATGCTGAGTTGCATCCAAAGAACAGCATACCTACTGTGAAGCATGGGGGTGGCAACATCATGCTTTGGGGCTGTTTCTCTGCAAAGGAACCAGGACGACTCATCCGTGTACATGAAAGAATGAATGGGGCCATGTATCGTGAGATTTTGAGTGCAAACCTCTTTCCATCAGCAAGGGCATTGAAGATGAAACGTGGATGGGTCTTTCAGCATGATAATGATCCCAAGCACACTGCCAGTGTCCTAGCCAGTCTCCAGATTTCTACCACGGAGAAAACCTTTGGAGGGAGTTGAAAGTCCGTGTTTCCCAGCGACAGGCCCAAAACATCACTGCTCTAGAGGAGATCGGCATGGAGGAATGGGCCAACACACCCCTAACAGTGTGTGCCAACCTTGTGAAGACTTACAGAAAACGTTTGACTTCTGTCATTGCCAACAAAGGATATATAACAAAATATGGAGATGAACTTTTGGGTTTTTTTTTAATCAGATATTTTTTATTGAACAGTAAGGATAATACAAGGATATTGCATCACTGTTAACAGTAAACATGAATAATTTTTAGAGCATTTTAACCCCAACCCAAACTCCAACCCCCCCTCCCCTCCAACCCCTAGCGACCTATCATGAGCCGCCATCATTTGCAACATAATACAAAAAAAAAGGAAGATTACATACCAATAACCCTCCCAGAAGAACCTAAGGCCCAAGTGGGCAAATAAAGCCCCTTAAATCAACTCAATCCAAGGATTCCACAGCCTGTGGTAGAGGTCCATCTTATTTCTCTTGAAATAAATACTCTTCTCCAAAGCGAGAATATGGTCCACTTGCATCAAAAAATCTCTTCTCGTTGGTGGTTCTTCTTTAATCCAAAACTTGGCAATCAGCTTCCGCGCGATAAACAGCAATCTGGCAATAGCTATTTTGCACATACTATTAGTTACAATCTCTTCTACATATCCTAGAATACACACCAAGGGATCTCGTGGTATAGTACAGTTGTATATCAGTCCCACTCTATTCAACACCACAATCCAAAAGGAGGATAGCCTGGGACATTGCCACATCATATGAAGAATACCCGCCTCAGACTGCGAGCACCTAGGGCACTCTGAATTGGGTCTCAGTCCAGCTTTGAATAACATATCCGGGGTTCTGTAGGCCCTATGGATAACAAATAGTTGTGACAACCTCCCAGGCTCACTCATAGAAATTTTGGGTACGTATTCCAATATTGAGTCCCATCGGTCATTGTCGATCACACCCAGGTCATTTTCCCATTTCGCTCTGGCTCTGATAGGGTGCCCATCCAAGAAAGAATAAAGAAGATATTCATATATTCCCGAGATCACCCCCTTCGTGCCACCCCCCATAAGAATAAAGTCCAGCATGAGATCTACCTGTATCTCCATAGGCCCTCTCTTACACTGTGCCTGAAACGCATGAGAGATGCTGCTATACTGATATATCTCAGAACTTGGCAGTTGGAATTCCTCTTGCAGTACCTCAAAATTCTTAATTTTACCCTGGTGCAAAATTTGCACCATCCGAGAAATACCTGCCTCCTTCCAAATATGAAATCCCGACATCTGCCTAAACTCTTGTAAAAATCTGTTATTCCAGATGGGTGAAAATTTAGTAAGTGCCCTTACACCCCTTATACCCTTTACTTTATCCCAAACTTTATGAATAAGTCTAATAGTACAGAATGTGGAACCTTTCTCCCGGAAATGTCCTCCCTCCAGACCCTCACACAACACCTTCGGCCCAATCAACGTCCTCAGACAGCAGGGTATCTGCGCCCCACCAGACTCCTCTCCCCATCCCCTAAAATGTTGACACTGTGATGCCAGGAAGTATAGCCAAAGATTAGGGAGTGCCAACCCACCCTCCGTTTTGAGCCTTTGTAGGGTTTCTTGTTTAAATCTGGGGCTCTTTCCTCCCCAGATCAACTCACCAAACAAGGATCTAATCCTACGGAATCTGTTCTGTGATATCCAGATAGGAGAATTGTGTAGCACATTTAGGAGTTGAGGCATCAATATCATCTTTATGAGATTCACCCTGCCCACTACCGACAGATGTAACTTTTTCCATGCCTGGATTTTAGTACGTATTTTCCGCAAAAGCGGCCCCAAATTCAGTTCTTCAAAGCAGGTCAAAGGGAGAGCGATCTGAATCCCCAAATATTTCAATTTATTAACTACACTCAACTTTGTAGAAGTATTCCTTGCTACACTATCTCCTTTATCCCCATCTATCATCATCATATTAGATTTACCCCAATTAATCCTTAGGCCCGAATATCCCCCAAATTCCTCAATTATAGCTGAGATGAACTTTTGTTAATGAGCAAATACTTATTTTCCACCATAGTTTGCAAAATAAATCTTGCCAAATCAGACAAGGTGATTTTCTGGCTTTGTTTTCTCATTTAGACTCTCATAGTTGTGTTCTACCAATGATGTCAATTACAGGCCTCTCTCATCTTTTTAAGTAGGAGAACTTGCACAATTGAAGGCTGACTAAATACTTTTTTCCCCACTGTATTATGCGCACTCCCATGTAAAGGGGGTCTGGCTTGATGATGGATTCCAATGAACCAATCAGTACTGATGTTGTCACTATTGTGACATCATTGGTAATGTTTCAAGTTGCCTTTATTGAGGCTTTAGGATGGGACTGGCATTGGAGGCTTCTCCAAAATGGGCCAAATCCTTTTATATTTTAGGATATTATGTAGGAAACCAGGTTTCTGACACACAGGGGCAGAAAGCCAGTGCTCCGACAGCCATGACAACAGTGTTTCATTGAGTGCCAAAGTTCTTAATATCTATCAATAAATTCACAAAGCAATTTTTCTCTTTTTGTACTTCTCGATTGTGGCTGAATCTGTCTCCTCTTGATTATTTTTATGGATTGCAGAAGGAAGAAACACGTGTATGTCAGAAAGACCATAACTGTGTGCGCAAATGCAGCCGTCAAAATATCGCCTCCAATCTTCTTCTATTTTACCAGCCCACACCCCATAATATCCTCTTTCATAGCTCCTAGTGACTGTTGCTTTGAGTTGTTGCACAGCAGCCCCTTCTAGTGGTCAAGGGTGGTAACATCCAGGGGTTATCACATGAGGGATTGAATGTATCAGTGTGTGAATTTGTATAGTTTGATAGATTTCGCTTCATATAAAGAATATTATATTCTGCAAACTTCATTACTGTCCATATATCCTGCAGCTTATTACATGGTTGACCTCTCTGCAGATCATTGCTCTGTACCATCCATCCTTATACTAGACAGTATTACTTCCCCTGTTACAGCTACTTTGTAATTCTACACTAATAATGGAACATTTCAGGTTTTAGAATGAAAGGCATCGATTTATTCCTGGCAACTGGATTAGCAACAGGTAATTGGGACTAAATGCAAACTTCCTTACTGAGGTTATGGAATAAATTACCCTCAGTCATTAGCATCTACTTCCTACAGGCAGAAGAAACTGATTGCAAAACAGTGTTTCTAAGAGGCCACAAGAACCGGTAGGCTGTGAATGATGTCATCACTCTATAGTGAACGGATAGGCTGCATTCTCAGTGATGTCATCACTCTATAGTGAACGGATAGGCTGCATTCTCTGTGATGTCATCACTCTATAGTGAACGGATAGGCTGCATTCTCAGTGATGTCATCACTCTAGTGAACGGATAGGCTGCATTCTCTGTGATGTCATCACTCTATAGTGAACGGATAGGCTGCATTCTCTGTGATGTCATCACTCTATAGTGAACGGATAGGCTGCATTCTCTGTGATGTCATCACTCTATAGTGAACGGATAGGCTGCATTCTCTGTGATGTCATCACTCTATAGTAAACGGATAGTCTACATTCTCAGTGATGTCATCACTCTATAGTGAACGGATAGTCTGCATTCTCAGTGATGTCATCACTCTATAGTGAACGGATAGGCTGCATTCTCTGTGATGTCATCACTCTATAGTGAACGGATAGTCTGCATTCTCAGTGATGTCATCACTTTCTAGTAAAGCGGCATTCTCAGTGATATTATCACTCGCCATTGAATGGATTGGCAGCTTTCTCAGTGATACAATTGGTCACTAGTAAATATACATATTGATTTAGCCATCAATGTTACTGAGCAGATACCAAATGTATTTTATATAAATTCAGAATGTGAGCAGGTGTGATTGGTCCTGTGTAATAATTCTAGCAGGAGCACTGGCATTTATTACCACTGTCCTATTCTAAGTAGATCCAAAGATGCTGATTCGAACCTCCCTCTCCCACTACGTGACAGTAGCCACAGATAGGACTTGCCAAACATGCTGTGATCATCCATTCTCCATATTAACAGCAGACCTATAGCATTAATGTGCACATGGGGCTTTAATTTCATGTTTCTCCATAGCGCCCCCTATGGGTCATCTTTCACTAGTGGACAAATGCCTAAAAGTTACAGAAGACAGTCTTGTCCATTAGTCTGTTTTAGGGACCAGTCGGAATCAGGGAGTTTTGCATGTGTTTTTGCATGTAGTGAGCGACAATATGGCACCTACAAAAGGCCGTCCATTTCATTGGCCATATTGGGTAGATGATTGAGAAATGGGTGGAAAAGCCAAAGAGATGGTCACGATTGAATGCTTTGTGAGAAGCACAGTGTGTTCATCAGCCTGATGTCAAAAGGGCATTTTCCTCTTAATAGGAGCTTCATCATGATTTCTACGAAGGGGCACTCTCTCTTCTAGTTAAAGGGCCACTCTCACCCCCTCCAGCCGTTATAAACTAA
Source organism: Ranitomeya variabilis (assembly GCF_051348905.1). NCBI lineage: Eukaryota > Metazoa > Chordata > Amphibia > Anura > Dendrobatidae > Ranitomeya > Ranitomeya variabilis. Next base: position 610,036,115 of record NC_135232.1, read on the forward strand.
AAGAGCCACCTTGTGCAGCAGTAATGCTGCAGTCTAACAAGGTGGCTCTTTTAGTTTTTGATTCATTTATTACCTCAATAAAGCGTTTTAAAAATTGGCCACACATACCAGATATTGTACCAGGAGGCGGTCCGAAGCGTCCTGTATGAATCCCCCAACTGCCGTCACTCTTCTCTTCAGGGCCGATGGTACCCGCCCCCTTCGCGTTGTTGCTTCTTAAATCCGGCGCCTGCGCTGTGCGTGCCTGCCTGGGGCCTGCGCAGTGTTCTTTGTCAGTCACATCTCAGATGCCGGGTGCCTGACTGCGCCTGTGCGGGCAGTGCGGCCGCCCTGTTACTGAATCCCCGCCCCGCACTGTGTTATTCATTATGCACAGTGCGGGGCTGGCATTCCTGGGCATGCGCACTGCGCTGTTCAGGCGCTCCCCCATCTCGGACACTCTCCCATCTCTGACGCTCCCCCGCCTTCCCAGGAACCCCAGCCCCGCACTGTGCATAATGAATAACACAGTGCGGGGCGGGGATTCAGTAACAGGGCGGCCGCACTGCCCGCACAGGCGCAGTCAGGCACCCGGCATCTGAGATGTGACTGACAAAGAACACTGCGCAGGCCCCAGGCAGGCACGCACAGCGCAGGCGCCGGATTTAAGAAGCAACAACGCGAAGGGGGCGGGTACCATCGGCCCTGAAGAGAAGAGTGACGGCCGTTGGGAGCTTCATAGAGGACGATTCAGACCGCCTCCTGGTACAATATCTGGTATGTGTGGCCAATTTTTAAAACGCTTTATTGAGGTAATAAATGAATCAAAAACTAAAAGAGCCACCTTGTTAGACTGCAGCATTACTGCTGCACAAGGTGGCTCTTTTAGTTTATAACGGCTGGGGGGGTGACAGTGGCCCTTTAAGCCCTTGACCTTTTCTACCATGTCCCAGTGGCAGTCCGCAGCTGGTGCAGATGACTTTTCTAGCCCTTAGACCAATCAGTGTGATGGCACCACCAGTTCCAGTCCTGAGCCCTCATCCACTGTCGGGTAGTCTATGGCAAGAGTGGTGGGCTCTAGATCTAGTCCAGGAAGCAGGGTTTAAAAGCGTTTAGGACCAAGAATGCGTACCTCTCCCACCGCACGGTTGCAAAGTCATCAGTCCAGACTGATCCCAGTCTTGGAGACTTTGCGATGTAGAAATCCGCCATATTTGTCTTGCAGAATGTAGCCTGTTGTCATGTCGTCTCCATCGCTCTCCTCGGCCGACGTGTCGATGGTAATTTGTTCATCTCCTTTTATTTTATTATGATATGTATCTTCCTTCAACGTATTTTTTTATATTTTATAACAAAGATATCCTTATCCGATCAAGCTATTTTTTACTCTTTCTATATAGATAGAATGCTGGTGACGCGACACCCGGTTTCACCCAGGCGCAGTCACTCTATCGATGGTAAATAAAATATAAGACATTTGCTATGAAGTGCCGTCTGTGTCTTTTACTGAGTTTGTGTGTCACTTAAAGAGATATTTGCTCCCTCAAATACATTAGCTACACCCCGTTATAAATTCATTGTCACACCTGCCAGCTACCTAATTGTTGGGCTACCCCGCCCACCATGGGATCATATTTTACCTACACAACAGTACCAGAAGTAAAATCAGGCAGACTGAATAATACCAAAGAAGTGTCTCCATAATAGTGACAGAACCATAAAGATAACCACAGTGAAATAATTTTAAGTGTGAGAACAAAACTATAATTGGGGTTGTGGTTGTGTTCAGAATTAGCCAATCACATTTACGCTGGAGTCACACTAGCGTACAAAAAAAAGCAGTCCGATGATATATATCTTGTAGACATATAATTTCACAAGCCCCCTACATATAATAAACTTCAACACTTTAGTGCCTTTCATGTGGCACTAAAGGGTGTTTAGCCTTATTAAACCTATTAAATAAATACATTTGAAAAAAATGACTTGGGGTCACCCCTATTTTTAATAACCAGCCAAGGTAAAGCAGACAACTGCAGACTTACATTATCAGACTGGGTAAGTCTATAGTTAATGAGCCATTCCCAGCCTAAAAATACATGCCTACAGCAACCTCAGAATTGACACATGACATGAGATGTGCCAATTCTGGCACTTCGCCCTAGCTCTTCCGATTGCCCTGGTGTTGTGGCAATTGAGGTAATGGTTTATAGGATTGATTTCAGCTTTGTGAGGTCTGCTGGCATCAAGCCAAAGGGTTAACAAATGGTGAAGCATAGAATGGTAGAGTTGGAAGGGACCTCCTGGGTCATCTGGTCCAACCCCCTGCTCAAAGCAGGATTCACTAAATCATCCCAGACAGATGTCTGTCCAGCCTCTGTTTGAAGACTTCCATTGAAGGATAACTCACCACCTCTCGTGGCAGCCTGTTCTACTCATTGATCACCTTCACTGTCAAAAAGTTTCTTGTAATATCTAATCTGTCTCCTCCCATTCAGTTTCATCCCATTGCTTCTAGTCTTTCCTTGTGCAAATGAGAATAAAGATGATCCTTCTACAATGTGACAGCCCTTGAGATATTTGTAGACAGCTATTAAGACACTCTAAGACATCTATTGGACACTATCATTACTAACCCAGTTTGTTAAAAGGAAAAAAAAAAAAACACACATACAAAAATTGTATTTGAACCCCACCTCCCCATCCGACTCTAGCACTCATTGAAATATCTTCAGGACATCTATCTATTCTATCTATATACTCTATTCTGATGGTTCGGGCTGTGAATATACTGTTCTTGGCTGATGAAATGTTGGGTTTCCTTTGAGCTGTGTGCGTAAAAGTTTGAAGGGTATGCATGGTCCGTGTGCTGTGCAATTTTTCTTCTAGCACGCATTGACTTGCATTGGTGAGTGCAATCCGATTCTTGCATCCAATCGCAGCAAGCAGTGATTTTTACCTCAGTCCAATTTGGGTTGAGAAAAACCTCGCAGATGAGCACTGACTCGTTTACCCCCGAAGGTGGTTTGCACGTTAATGACCAGGCCAACTATTACAATTCTGACCACTGTGACTTTATCAGGTAATAACTCTGGAACGCTTCAACGGATCCTGGTATTCTCTGGTATTTATTTGTGAAAAAAACGGAAATTTGACAAAAATTTTGACTATTTTGCAATTTTTCAACTTTGAATTTTCATACCCCTACAGTATATCCCAGAGATATGTCACTCTAAATACTTAACAAGTAACATTTTCCACAGGTCTAATTTACATCAGCACAATTTTGGAACCAAACATTTTTTTTGTTAGGAAGTTATAAGGGTTAAAATTGTCCAGCGATTTCTCATTTTTACAACAAAATTTACAAAACCATTTTTTTAGGGACCGCCTGAGCTTTGAAGTGACTGAGGCGCCTATAAAACAGAAAATACCCCAAAGTGACACCATTCTAAAAACTGTACCCCTCAAAGTATTCAAAACCACATTCAAGAAGTTTATTAACCCTTCAGGTGCTTCACAGGAATTTTTTGAATGTGGAATAAAAAATGAACATTTAACTGTTTTTCAAAAAAAAGTTTACTTCAGATCCAACTTTTTTTTAATGTTGACAAGGGTAACAGGAAAAAATGAACCCCAAAATTTGTTGTGTAATTTCTCCTGAGCATGCCGATACGCCATCTGATCTACTGATCTAGATGTGTGGTGAGCACATTGAACCTTCAGGTGATTCACAGAAGTTTATAACTTTGAGCAGTAAAAATTTTAAAAAAATTCCCCACAAATATGTTTTTAGCACAAAATATTGCATTTTCAAAAGGGTAAGGCCGGAGTCACACTAAACGTATGAAAAATCGATCCAAGTCTCCATGCGGAGAATCGCACAAGTGTAACGCGAGTGCTATGCGAGTACAATCCAATTTTTCACAACTAGCATCCGATTTACATCCAAATGCAGTATGAGTGCTATCCGATTGCAATGCGATTTTAACGTATGATTTTTTTACATACAGCAATTCTTTGACATTTACTCACCACTTTTTGAAAGGATATATTCATCAAAACACACACATATACACTGCTCAAAAAATAAAGGGAACACTTAAACAACAGAATATAACTCCAAGTAAATCAAACTTCTGTGAAATTAAATAAACTGTCCCTTAGGAAGCAACACCGATTGACAATCAATTTCACATGCTGTTATGCAACTGGAATTGACAACAGATAGAAATTATTGGCAATTATCAAGTCACACTCAATAAAGGAGTGGTTCTGCAGGTGAGACAACAGACCACATCTCAGTACCAATGCTTTCTGGCTGATGTTTTGGTCACTTTTGAATGTTGGTTGTGCTTTCACACTCGTGGTAGAATGAGACAGATTCTACAACCCACATAAGTGGCTCAGCTAGTGCAGCTCATCCAGGATGGCAAATCAATGCGAGCTGTCAAGAAGGTTTGCTGTGTCTGTCAGCAAAGTGTCCAGAGGCTGGAGGCGCTACCAGGAGACAGGCCAATACAGCAGGAGACGTGGAGGGGGCCGTAGGAGGGCAACAACACAGCAGCAGGACCGTTACCTCAGCCTTTGTGCAAGGAGGAATAGGAGAAGTACTGCCAGAGCCCTGCAAAATGACCTCCAGCAGGCCACAAATGTGCATGTGTCTGCACAAACGGTTAGAAACGGACTCCATGAGGATGGTCTGAGTGCCCGACGTCCACAGATGGGGGTTGAGCTCACAGCCCAACACCGTGCAGGACGCTTGGCATTTGCCACAGAACACCAGGATTGGCAAATTTGCCACTGGCACCCTGTGCTCTTCACAGATGAAAGCAGGTTCACACTTAGGACATGTGACAGACGTGACAGAGTCTGAAGACGTCGTTTAGAGCAATCTCCTGCCTGCAGCATCCTTCAGCATGACCGGTTTGGCAGTGGGTCTGTAATGGTGTGGGGTGGCATGTCTTTGGAGGGCCGCACAGCCATCTATGTGCTTGCCAGAGGTAGCCTGACTGCCATTAGGTACCGAGATGAGATCCTCAGACCCCTTGTGAGACCATATGCTGGTGCTGTCGGCCCTGGGTTCCTCCTAATGCAGGACAATGCCAGACCTCATGTGACTGGAGTGTGTCAGCAGTTCCTGCAAGATGAAAGCATTGAAGCTATGGACTGGCCGGCCCGTTGCCCAGACCTGAATCCGATTGAACACATCTGTGACATCATGTCTCGCACCATCCACCAACGTTGCACACACAAACTGTCCAGGAGTTGGCGGATGCTTTAGTCCAGGTCTGGGAGGATATCCCTCAGGAGACCATCCGCCGCCTCATCAGGAGCATGCCCAGGCATGAGGTCATACAGGCACATGGAGGCCACACACACTACTGAGCATCATTTCCTTGTCTTGAGGCATTTCCACTGAAGTTGGATCAGACTGTAACTTCATTTTCCACTTTGATTTTGAGCACCATTCCAACTCCAGACCTCCGTGGGATATTAGTTGTGATTAGTTGATAATTTTTAGGTTTTATTGTTCTCAACACATTCCACTATGTAATGAATAAAGATTTGCAACTGGAATATTTCATTAAGTGATATCTAGGATGTGGGATTTTAGTGTTCCCTTTATTTTTTTGAGCAGTGTATATATACAGTACAGACCAAAATTTGGACACACCTTCTCATTTAAAGATTTTTCTGTATTTTCATGACTATGAAAATTGTACATTCACACTGAAGGCATCAAAACTATGAATTAACACATGTGGAATTATATACTTAACAAAAAAGTGTGAAACAACTGAAAATATGTCTTATATTCTAGGTTCTTCAAAGTAGCCACCTTTTGCTTTGATAACTGCTTTGCACACTCTTGGCATTCTCTTGATGAGCTTCAATAGGTAGTCACCGGGAATGGTCTTCCAACAATCTTGAAGGAGTTCCCAGAGATGCTTAGCACTTGTTGGCCCTTTTGCCTTCACTCTGCGGTCCAGCTCTCCCCAAACCATCTCGATTGGGTTCAGGTCTGGTGACAGTGGAGGCCAGGTCATCTGGCGTAGCACCCCATCACGCTCCTTCTTAGTCAAATAGCCCTTACACAGCCTGGAGGTGTGTTTGGGGTCATTGTCCTGTTGAAAAATAAATGATCGTCCACCTAAAGGCAAACCGGATGGAATAGCATGCCACTGCAAGATGCTGTGGTAGCCATGCTGGTTCAGTATGCCTCCAATTTTGAATAAATCCCCAACAGTGTCACCAGCAAAGCACCCCCACACCATCACACCTCCTCCTCCATGCTTCACGGTGGGAACCAGGCATGTAGAGTCCATCAGTTCACCTTTTCTGTGTCGCACAAAGACACGGTGGTTGGAACCAAAGATCTCAAATTTGGACTCATCAGACCAAAGCACAGATTTCCACTGGTCTAATGTCCGATCCTTGTGTTCTTTAGCCCAAATAAGTCTCTTCTGCTTGTTGCCTGTCCTTTGCAGTGGTTTCCTAGCAGCTATTTTATAATGAAGGCCTGCTGCACAAAGTCTTCTCTTAACAGTTGTTGTAGAGATGTGTCTGCTGCAGAACTCTGTGTGGCATTGACCTGGTCTCTAATCTGAGCTGCTGTTAACCTGTGATTTCTGAGGCTGGTGACTCGAATAAACTTATCCTCAGAAGCAGAGGTGACACTTGGTCTTCCTTTCCTGGGGCGGTACTCATGTGAGCCAGTTTCTTTGTAGCACTTGATGGTTTTTGCAACTGCACTTGGGGACACTTTCAAAGTTTTCCCAATTTTTCGGACTGACTGACCTTCATTTCTTAAAGTAATGATGGCCACTCGTTTTTCTTTACATAGCTGCTTTTTTCTTGCCATAATACAAATTCTAACAGTCTATTCAGTAGCACTATCAGCTGTGTATCCACCAGACTTCTGCTCAACACAACTGATGGTCCCAACCCCATTTATAAGGCAAGAAATCCCACTTATTAACCCTGACAGGGCACACCTGTGAAGTGAAAACCATTTCCGGTGACTACCCCTTGAAGCTCATCAAGAGAATGCCAAGAGTGTGCAAAGCAGTCATCAAAGCAAAAGGTGGCTACTTCGAAGAACCTAGAATATAAGACATATTTTCAGTTGTTTCACACTTTTTTGTTAAGTATATAATTCCACACGTGTTAATTCATAGTTAATTCATAGTTTTGATGCCTTCAGTGTGAATTTACAATTTTCATAGTCATGAAAATACAGAAAAATCTTTAAATGAGAAGGTGTGTCCAAACTTTTGGTCTGTACTGTGTGTGTATATATATATATATATATATATATATATATATATATGTCATGCTCGCGCCCAGACTGGTTGGCGCGGGCGTGCAGGGGAGTGGCCCCACTGGACCACAGACCAAACCTCCCTGGAAGGGGCGTAACTAAGTAGCTTCCTAGGTGTTCGCTGGAGCCTCTGATGGTGAGGTCAGACTTGTGCAATAGGAAGCTACCAGGTACCACTCCAGGGTGGAGTCTGGTTGTGGCTGCTGATTCCACCGGGGAACGGAACATAGACAAGCAAGCGGGCACGGCTGGCACATAGGCAGGCAGACGGGTACAACAGGAACACTGTCAGGCAGGCGGGCACGGCTGGCTCTCTGGTAGGCAGGCGGGCACGGCTGGCTCTCTGGAAAGGCAGACGGGCACGGCTGGCTCTCTGGCAGGACTGGTGGACAAGACTGGTACACTGGAAGAACCGGTAGGGACCGGTCTGCAGGCAGGTATGTAGAACGGGTAAGAACCTGTTCAGACACAAGGACCTAGGAATGAGTAGATAAAGACCGCAAGAGCGGATGCAGAGCGAAAGCACAGGAGCTAGAGCCAAGAACAGAAATGCAGGAGGCGGAGCCAAGAGCAGGAGGCGGAGCCAAGTGCAGACAGGCAGGAGGCGGAGCCAAGAGCAGGAGGCGGAGCCAAGTGCAAACCCGCAGGAGGCGGAGCCAAGAGCTGGAGGCGGAGCCAAGTGCAGACAGGCAGGAGGCGGAGCCAAAAGCTGGAGGCGGAGCCAAGTGCAGACAGGCAGGAGGCGGAGCCAAGAGCTGGAGGCGGAGCCAAGTGCAGACAGGCAGGAGGCGGAGCCAAGAGCTGGAGGCGGAGCCAAGTGCAGACAGGCAGGAGGCGGAGCCAAGAGCTGGCGGCGGAGCCAAGTGCAGGAGAAGTAGAACCGCAAGGAGCGGAGCCAGGTAGAACCGCAAGGAGCGGAGCCAGGTAGAACCGCAAGGAGCGGAGCCAGGTAGAACCGCAAGGAGCGGAGCCAGGTAGAACCGCAAGGAGCGGAGAGGAGCTGCGGGAGAGGTCTCTGCAGCAAAGCTGAGCAGAGCCACAAGGAATGTGGAGAGAAGCTGCAGCAAGGGATAACTGCAACAGCAGAAGATAAGCTGAGAAGAAAGGAGCAGAAACGCAGAAGTGAGGAGTAGAGGTAAAGTAACAAAGGTTCAGAGCAGGCAGAGCTGCAAGAGTGCGGAGTGAAAGCAGACTGAGAATACAAGGAAAGACAACAGGGAAGGAAGCCAAAGACTAGGAGACCGAGGTAAGACTAAGTGCAGACAAGGCAATGGAACAAGACACAAGGACAAAGACACTGGGACCAGGATATTCTGCCTCCTGGTGGGCGGACAACAAGACCAAGGAAATAACACAGAGAATCCTCCAGAGAGGGAGTAACTCAGAGCAAGGCCAGGCAAACTCAGAAGCAAGACACTAACTGAGCTAACACATTGCACATGCCCAGACCACTGGGTGGAGCTGAACTAAATACTGGAGGTCTCCTGGCAATTGGTCAGGAACAGATTGGACAGATGCACCTGATTCCTATAAGAACCAGAGAGTTCAGGCGCCGCCCCTCTATACACAGAACTATGAAGCATGCAGAGAGCAGAGACACAGAACATGGAGCTGGCAAGAAACAGAAACCACATCATGACCTGGAGCAGTGGGTAAGATAGTGTGAGAAATGTGAGGCCATGCCGTGATGCCAGCAGAGTTGTTACAGTACCCCCCCTTTACGGCCCCTCTTCTTCAAGCCCGCCAGAATAACTTGTAGAAGAAGGATGGGAGCACACATAGTCCAGGCCAACATGATATCTTCAGGGTAGAAGGCGGCAGGAGGGTCACCACGTATCTCAAAAAACAAAGTCTCTTTGTGCTCTGCAGGTTTAGCTTCATCAGAAATCTCGGATAGCAAAGTCTCATTGTACCCAATAGGGTTAGCCTTCTCAATGGACTGGACCATTTCCTCAGGGTAGACAAGAAGCAGGGACTTGGAAGCTACCGACTTGTTATCGTCACCAGCCGGCCACATGGAAGCCGAATGAATACTCACAGGATACACCCTCTGCCCGATATCCAGAGACAAACTTTCAGGTAGCAGAGATGTTCTAGAGTACTGAACACAGGAAAAGTCATTAGAGATGAGTGTGGAGAGCATCAGCTCCACCGGGTCAGAGAAAAGTTGAGGAGAACAAACTTCTGTTTTGAAGTCTTCACCAGCCGGCCACAAGGACGCTGAAGGTATAAACATAGGAACCATCTTCTGCCCGTTATCCAGAAGAAATCGTCCAAGCGGCGGGGATGTTCCTAGGAACGGATTACAGGTATAGTCGTTGGAGATGTGTGGAGAGATAGTCACCGCCTCCCCATGTTCGGTGACATTAGCACACCTTGACTCGACTACTAAGTGTTTACTGGTATAGTCGCTGGAGATGTGTGGAGACATCGTCACCGTTTCCCCATCTTCGGTGACATCAGTGCAGCGCCCCAGAGTCCTGGTCGTTGCAGTACTGTGGCTCCGCCACTATGGGGAGCCATGGTGCGTCCGATGGCACTGAAGGAGTTCATCTGATCAGGTATCACAGACACCAATACATTTCACAGCCGGGCCTCCGGGGGGAGCTAAGGGTTCTATTCATTAGGCCACTCCCCACCATAGTGGGTAAACTGGGGGTCAGGCAGGAAGTTAGATCAGAAAGCTGACTGGATTGGACGAAGCAACACCTAGTGGCAGAGGGTGTTGTGGAGGAAGAGACAGTAGGGTCTCTGTCAGGGGTGGGATCCTGACAGAGGCTTGGCATTGAAAAGAACGTAACGGGTCCGCGCCAGCTCCGGGAAGCGGCGGGACCCAAGAAAGGACTAGAAGCGAGATAGATTGTGCTGAGTGAGAAACGAGATCAAGCAATAGGAGAATTCCAGTAGGGGTCGTGCTGTAAGACCGGAGCAACACCCTACTGAGGCGCACTACCGGTGGCCGGAACGCCGAGGGAGTATTATAACATTCAGCTTCAAGCAATACTCTAAACAGCGGCAGGACAGTCAGTTTAAGGCGGGCTGTCTAACACATATCACCTATGAAGTCTTGGGAGGCAATTGCGGGAGAGGGGCGTCTCTAGGGTCCCGGAAGAACTCCAGGCCTATCCGACAAACGGGTGCCGTTCTAACTGTAACATCAGGAAGGGACGGAAGATTAGAAGAACATCATTTAATCGAGTTGTGAGGGAACTTAAGAAACAGACACAACGGTTGTGGGGTACTTTCCGTAAGCACAGCAGGGAAGGACTACAACACATAGCGCTAAGAAGGAAGGCACCGATTTCCACCTGTGAAGTGAACTCTGGAGGTGCCATTGGACCGGCCGGACTTGCGCAGCCTGGTGAACCGTATTCTGGACTGAGGACTCAGAGATCTCCAGTAAAGAGGTAAAGAGACTGCAACCTGGTGTCCTCGTTATTTACCGCGACCTGCACCCCACAACTGCACCGTTACAACACCACTTATTGCACCGGACGTCCCCCACTGACAGACAGGGCCACGGATCGGGTCTAGCCACCGTGACAACCCCAGGACTGAGATCCCAGAGGCCCGGCTCCGGGTACCCTGCGGCCCTGCGGCGGTGTGGGGGCGCTCCATCAGCACACCTTGACTCGACGACTAAGTGTTTACTGGTATAGTCGCTGGAGATGTGTGGAGACATAGTCACCGTTTCCCCATCTTCGGTGACGTCAGCACACCTTGGCTCGTCGACTAGCAGACCAGCTGAAGAAGATGACACTGCTGAGTGTCTTTGACGCATGGGAACCAGACAGTTCTCAAGACTGGGTAAGTTCAAACGAAGCACTTTACTGGAACCCTTGACCAGAGCGGGTGGTAGAGTCCTTGGCTCTGAATGACCCATGGGCATAACAGACAGCATGTGGAAGACAAACTTCTTTGTGTATAAGGCTCCTACTTGGAGCTGTAGTTGTCCTTGTAGGACTAGACTGCTCTTTAGCAGGGCTCGGCCATTATCAGGCAACGCCCACACCGGGTTCTGGAGCTGTAGAACGGAGACCATACACCGACTCCGTATGACAGGCGGCTTAGACACACCAAAGCTCCCAGAAGGCAGAGAAACAGTCATAGACTTTAGCGGCAGGGAGTTATTCTCACCAAGGGCAGTCTCTCCTCCTGACCCGAGGTTTTTGAGCTTGAGATCCCCTGGACAGAGGCCATCCAGGTGTTCCTCACAACAGCAGCGACATTGTATGCCCTTCTTATGGCTGATTTCAGGCTGCTGCTTTGCCAGCCCACTCTCATCAACCTTCTTAGGCTTCATACGGGTAGCTGCTTTAATGGGTACAGGAACTGGAGGGTCACAGACGGTCATGGCTTGACGTGGGGGTTTCTTCACGGGTTTCGCCCGTCTGGAGCGCCTCTCGGATCTAGATGGGGAAGACTTAACAGGAGCAGCAGGACAAGGCTTGTCAAATACTTTACGGAAGGCCACTAGGAAGGCCCCTAGGTTCATGACGATAGGATCCCCTGCTTCCCAGAGGGGAGTTATCCATAT